>NW_026706886.1:882500-1362920 GCF_024137745.1 Phymastichus coffea
TACAGCGCGAATACATCAAAAACGAGCCATTAAGTTAAAACTGGCGTAAACCCTGTACGTAACAAGTCAACTTTGCTCGCGCTCATTCGGCTAAACTAATGAGATTGGACCTTTTTTATAGAGCGTCTAGACGCCAGCTCGCCGACCATAGGTTATTATTGAATGTTAAAAGCTCACTGCTGCAAAATAAATCTATAGGAGAGCAAGAGGAGCCATGCTATTTGTGGACAAAGTATAAATTCACTTGAAATTAGCAGGGGCTTCACTCGCGAACAATGTGCTCTTCGAGGAAGAGAGCTTTAATGCAGAATGATGGTTTGGAGTTTTTTCTCTGCGCCTATTAATAAGCGAATATTCGTTTTGCCACCAAATTCTATGTCGATATTTTAATCCAGCGAGCTGTTTAATCACATCAGAGGTGTTTCATTTGTAACAGACGCAAATAGAAATGGTTCTGGATATATAACGGCACACGGATTTGAAGCGCTAATGCCATCGTCTTGGATGTCGTTTCAACACGGCGGGACAGGCTGTTAGCCATCCTTCAACGGCAAATTAAAGACGCTGCTAGTTCGATTGAAACAAATAAAAAGCTCGGAAGAAGGTTGAGAAGACGTGTCCCTGGTCTCGCCTCCAAATTATGCAAATCGCGTCACGCGCGCCCTGGGATATCGTTAGCCTCTCGTCAGTGGGAGAGACATGCGCCTTAATGAAAAATTTCGAGGCGAAATCACGTAAATCTCGGTCGGGAATTCGAGGCGACTTGGCCCGAATGGCAGCGTCACCAGCTATCTCGCGTTCCGCAATTTAATAAAAGCAGCCTCTGTTTCTCTTTGAAGTGCACGCTACACTAATTCCGAATGCGCGACGCGAGTTGAAGGGAATGCATGTAGGGCGCTAACGATGCCCTCTCCCCGTTTGTTGATTTTGCCATGCACGACCCAATTTGTCAATTCTGCTGTAGTCCTGAAGAATTCCATTTCGAAAAGTACGCTTCCGTGCGGATCCTCGATAACAATCGCAACCCTTCTCCCCGCTGACGTCACGTACGCTCGCGCTCGCGCTCAGTCAGTTAAATCAATTGCCTTTTCAAAATTTCTTATGATGCTTCGCGACAATGAAACTGCTTTAAACGCTGAAAAATCTCGTGAAAAATATAAATCATTCAAACGCTCGAATTGTTATAGCGGAAACGTGAATAGAAATAATTTGAAACAGGAAGTAATCATCTTTTCAATTATTTTAATACTGTATTATTATTTTTATGTTTTGGATTTGACTCCTGGAAAATATACTTATATTCGTACATTTACTCATTAAGCGTATTTCAAACTAATTACTCTACTACAATCTCGTCTGCAAATGTCCCAAATGTATTTACATGTTAAGGCTCGGCTATTAACCAGTCTGCTATTGTGATAACAATCAGCAACACTTGCAATCAATTTTCTGTTGTGAATATATCTACGCATTTATCAGCTGCTATATTTATTATTTATTTTATCAAAAGTATTGGAAAATATTAGACAATCATGTAGTGGAACCACTACCTTATTTTATGTGTAGATGATTGAAAACAAAAATAATTAACGTTTGGAATAGCTACATTTTTTATTAGAAAAATATTTATCTTGAATTGGCACAAATTATTAGAGTGCTTTTTACGAAGTGTAGTACTCTGTTACAGTATGGATTCATTTCCAACAATTTATTTCGTCCACTCTATTAAACTTTTCGACTAACTTCATTACACCAAACCGATAAACGAAAGAATAAAAGTAAATACCTTAATAATATTACTAGCATAATTCCAACATTATCATTCGATTTTTTAATACAATAAAAAGAACACGACAACTCAATTTAAAGCTCTAAAGAAAAAATCGAAGCTCGCAGTGAGCCATCAGCGAATCTACACCGTATTTTGTCCGTCTCACAAAGCAAGAATCGATAAATTTTCAGTGCTCTCCAGAGGCAGCGCCAGCAGCGCGAGGCGAGTAGTAAAATGACGCGGGACTTTTCGTACGGGACGCGTCGAGGATCCCTTCGATAATCCTTGATAATCACCGGCGAACAAGGAATTCCTTTTACGAGTCTCGCTCAGCTGAACGGCGAAATGCGCGCACGTGATGCGAAAAAAAGGCACGAGGGAATAATTGCAACGTTCTATTTGCAGCAAATCAGATTACTGGCAAAGTGTAAGTGATCGGTCGAGCTGTCACTTTTAAAACAGCGATAAAGATTTCTAACATGTAACGTCAATTTGCGTTCGATTGAGCTACACGCTCTGTGAGTGAGGATATAAGAGGGAAAATTCGGATTGAAGAGCCTGACAGCTATAATCAACAATTCATTGATGCACGAGAGATTTATGCAATGAAATTCACGTGATTGCCAGTGAACAATAAACGATTTCTAGGTAAGATTGCAAAGAAACTTGGCGATGTAACCGCAAAAGAGGCAGTAACGTAAGGCATTGGTTACAAATACAGCATAAATGTAGAAAACGACAGGAGTTTTCTTCATAGCTCGAATAAAGTGGCAGCAGGAGCAGCGAGGTCTCGCGCGATACTAGAAATTGACGAGCAACACGGAAAGCTTCGAGAGGGGGAGGGGGATAATCTTGGCGACGCTGGCGCACGATTATCAATCAACATAAATAATCCGCGCTCTAACTCGCTGCGACGTGCAGTTGGAACTGGTATCGTGAGCGCGACGACGACGGCAGCAACTTGCGGCGAACTTCTGATCCTGCACAGCACGCCTGAAAAGAGATACGTTGCCTTGCCACTCGACGCCGAAAAATTGCCCGCGTTTCAAGTTGAAATACAGCGCTCGGATGTAATATTTTATTAGGCATATTAATTGGCCCGAACAAGTTTCAATTGTTAAACTGGCCCTCGTTATCCCGTTAGAGCTTAATATTGAAGGTGGCAGTGCAACAGACTAGCAAAAATGATTTTTGAATTGAAAGTCGGCGTGTTAGCGCTGAGATTGACAACGACAGGTCTTGATGCATCAGCACTTACATTAATTGAAATCATGTTTAAGTCAACAATATTCGTCTAGACGCAATTAATATTTCGCAGATAAGTGATTGCCGAGCATTTGGCCTGAGAAAACTATCAATATATTCATCTCGGCAAACGTTACGAGTTACACGGGTATGAATATTCGGCGACGGTCGTAAATCGATTGTCAATTCATAATCTTTCCCATGATAATTCAGCCTGTCTTGATAACGATCAATGAAGCTGTGAAATTGATCTAAGAGAAACTGTACGTGCGTAGCTTATCACGCGTTTCAAACAAACTTACAGCCAGGTCCTCGGACAGAGATATCAATAGAAAGTAAAAGTCACGGCGTATCGCCGTGTAAAAGGGATCTGTCTCATAGCCAACCAGTCGGTATATCACCCTCGATCTTTCTCGCCGCGTCGATCAAAGTTCGCGCAGCGCTGGCCTATCGTTCGCCGAAGACCCAGCGACGACGTCGTCGAGCTCGTTAGTCGGACATGTTAATCTGCGTGTCGTTAAAGAGCCGGGCGTCGCGTCCCCAAGGGAGAAGAGAGGGCCAGAGAGGAAGGGGGGACTGCTGCTTTTGCCCCCAAGAGTAATCAATCAACTTATGCCAGCTCAAAAGAGAAAGCTCTCCGCCTCGCTTTTTACCCGAAAAAAAAAAACTGCCCGCTAATCTGCTTTACACGCTGCAAGAAAACCATTGGGGTAATTGCCCTTTGCGCGCAGCGCAAGCCCACAGAAAACTGCAGCCGGATATTGCCTCCTTTTTTACCGCGCGCGCACACCACATCCTTATGGGCTATTGATTTTTACATGGCGGATTGAACGTCGACGCGTGGTTTCCCACACCACGATTTATACCAAATTTTCTTTTTTTTCCGTTTTTTTTCTCATGAATTTTCGCTCCAAACTCACTTTTTTCTATGTTTATTATCAATGAAGCTTTTTAACGTTCAAAAATCCTTCGTGTCATTATGTTCGATTAAGCTTTTCAATTGGAATACTTATCTTTCAATTACTCATCTTTCCATTTATTTTATTTATACATCAATGCGGTTTTCATGTATTCAATTGAAAAAAGTTTATCTTTCTCTAATTAAACATAAATTATATCTACTACATAATACTCATACACTGAAATCCACTCCGATTCTTGTAAGCGAAGAATGTTGCAATGTTTTTTCATCCTCCTTCCCCCTCCTCGTATTTTTCATTACAATTAAAGCGTATACAGATGATTGCCCAGACATGTGCCACATGTTCTTGTATACATAATTCTGCACTCGACTTGATAAGCATATTCCTTCACAATAAATAGGCCAAAAAGAAAACCAAGCTATTTTTCCGTCATAAAGCAAACGAGAAGTAAATCCTGCGCAATATTCTCTCAGCAGCAACACAGCGTAACATGTAAACACAGAGCTGCAAACAAAAGTAAAGCCATAGCTCGCGGCATCCGTGTACAAAGGATAGTACGCACGCACGATAATCAAGCAAAATTGTCATGCGAGATACACGAGCTAATTCTATTCGCGCGTCGGTACCTTGACTTCTTCTCTGATGCGTTATTGCGGCCGACTCTTTCTCTCGGTTTTCCTTCCAAGGTACGGTAAAAGAGAAAATAAGCAGCCAGACGTTCACTCGGAGTCTTAATTCTCAAACGACGCTCTTTCCGCTCGCGCAATTTTCCGTAGCCTTTGGCGTGAGCTTGCCGAGTATTAAACGTGGTTCCTCTCCTCTTTTCCTTGGAATAAAACTCATTTGTTCATTGAACTCGCGACGCTGTTTTATAGTTTCGTGGTTACTGGCTACTTCAGCAAATACAGAGTGAAAAAGGCTTTTGTATCTTTTCGTTCTGATCATTACTGCTACAATAAAATGTAGTATTACTTTCTCAGAATTATCCTCTTTCCGTAACAAATCGCATTCAAAAATAAAAATCATTAGCAGTTTATCTGGAATCGCCTTCTATTATGCCGCTTTATTCTTTAAAAAAAATACATTAGAAGATGCACAGTGTATATGCATTAAGTTACTTCCAGCTGAATTGCTTCTTGCTCTTCTCTGTCAGCCCTTCCGCGGGGCAGTTTGCAGCAGATAGAATTTGTTCCCTAATTTATGAAAATTTCGTGAAAATTTATTCTTTGTTTCCTAAGAGGCGGCTCTCTCGCTCGCTCGAGCTCCTCGTCCGTTGCCTGCATTATCCCGCAATTTCGCGCTTGAAAAGACAAACGTCGAAACGATTCCACCGTCCTCTCTCTCCCTGACCGTCTACCTTCATTAATTAAACCCTCATCAAGTCGCTCCATAAAAATGTCGACAAGCTCTTGACAAAAATATATAAATAAAATGAAAAATTCTTTCCAATATCTGTATTACACGAACCTGCTGGAAATCCTAGCGACTAGTTAGTACTCGATGCGCGCAAACCTAGAGAGCATCGCAGACTCTCGTCGCCGGGATGTATAATACGTACGTGGCGCGTGGGTGCCAAGATGAAAGGCAAGAGAGCTTAGCCTTGGCTAATGTAATTAAATGGCTCTCGTGCGTGTACGTGCACGTTCGCGACGCGTAATTGCATTTTTGAGCAGATTTAACTTTTATCCGGTCTGCGAAGAATGTTCGACGCTGTTACGGGCATTGAACTACAAACAAAAACGCATACACGCGAAACCACACAGCGAATCGAAAGCTTGAGCACAGAGAGAAGGAGAGACAAAAGCTGCGCTCGAATGCTCGCCCGCGCGTGAGAAACTGAGAGAGAGAGAGAGAGAGAGAGAGTTAATGACATGCACCCTAAACCCGCGAGACCCTCTCGACTGGAACTTTCAGTCCAGTCGACTGCAAGAACGCACACACACACACACACACACACACCCACACTTTTACTTTGGCTGGCCCCAAAATAATTGCCCCGACACGACGGATTAGCTGTTTCTAGGTCTGCAAGCTTTCGTGCGTGTACAAGACTTGCTAATTACACAATGGTTGCAGCGACTGCTTTGAGAGTACACCTCGTTTTACACCACTCCGATAAATGTCAGCAGGTGTTTATTCAAGACTGGGTCATATTGGATGAGCATGCCGTTCGGAAATAGCACGGAAATGCCTGTTATCCAACTATTTCGCTTTGTAAAGGTGATCGGATTGTATGTACTGCAGCTATCGGAATTTACAATGTACGTACGTTGTGAAATTCGAGGTATTTAGGACGATGTTGCCTGCATCTATATTATCGTGTGTTCCGTCATGGCATGCGAATTCGGAATAACATTTGGTCATAGAGAGACAACGATTGAAACGAACAATTACGAGAAAATAGGTTAATTAATCGCCGGCAAGCCTTCGCTCGGTTAAAGGTTGGCGTGCCATGGCTAAGTCGCGACTCGTGCAGAGTGCCTGACCGAGCGAGGACTGTTCTACTGTGGTGAGCGCCACTCGAGCCGCTTGCACCTAGACGCAACCTCGCTCAGCGTTCATAATTTATTCCTGGGTTAACGATCGTTCCGGTGCCGACCCTCCTAATGGCTTGCAGCGACAACGAAAGAAGAACCGATGCCGAGGCGCAACCCAAGAAGCGGCCCCTGACAACAGCCCTTTCAGCGCGAGACACGCGTCCAGAAGAGGCGGGGGAGGGAGCGGGGCGCATCCGAGTGCAAACGACTGTTATGCGTATAAGCCTGCTCGACGGGCCGTAAGTCAAGAAATATCGAGCGTGAAAGCAGGAATAATTGGCGAGCCCCTGCGAAAACGAATGGCTCTCTCGCGCTCAAATTCTTCGAGACGCGGACGACGTTTTTGTCGATTTCCGACTCGCCGCGCGCCTAATGAAATTCGACGGGGGCGGGGAGGGAGAGGAGAGAGAAATGAACGGAGTCGCATTCCGACGCACATGGCGCCCCGGCACTACCGCGAGCAACCTCGAGAACCCATTGTTCTCCTGGTCGTTGACAGCACGGTTTTTGAGTCGTTTCCGCGAGCCTTCCGTTTCTAGGTTTTTTTCTTTCGCGACTGGAATGTCGCCTATATACCACACCCCTGAGTGAAAAATTACGGGCAGAGCTGCTGTCGTGTACTTTGCATGTGCTCTCGGGCATTTTTTTCGAGACTTATCGTCGCTCGGCGATCGCGTCTCGTGCTGCTGCTCCCGCTGCTTTGATGTTTTTCGATTTCGCCCGCGCGGCTCTTTTTACTGCCTGTAATTGAGTGGGCTGGCTTTTCAGACAGAGAGAGAGAGAGAGAGAGAGAGAGAAAGAAAGATATCTACCTCAAGATATTTTCTATTCGGAATGGTTTTATAACCATGTCTTTTATAAAAGGCCAAGCTTATTTTTAATTGCCTCCAAGAAAGCTCAGATAGATCACGAAATATATACGCCAGAGGTGTGTTGTATTTCCATTGCGGAAAAGCGTCGAATTGAAAGTATACATATCGTTGTATTTTTACCGGGATCGCTCGTGATAAAAGCAAGAAGAGAACGTGATAAATAAGTCGAATAGGTGTAAGCTCAGAGCATCAAGTAATATAATACTGACGTGAATGGCATTCGCGTCAAAAATAAGGCGCATATTAAATCTGCATTCAACATTTGTGCAAAACACGGTATAATTATTACGTATCAAAATTTAAACTAGCCGTCAAGACTATTGAAGCTTTGAATTATGCAAGTCTAAAATTAGTCTATTATAATGAACTCGCAGCGAGAAGTAGATAATATACATCCGAAAAGTCCAGCGGCGCTCGCATAACACTATCCGATCTCGAAAGTGTGCGCGACTCGCGGCGTATTATCGATCTGGTCCCGATCGCATCAATAATCCTCCGACAACGGCCCGACAGCTCACTTATCGCATCGAGCAACTTATTATTCATACACGCGAGTCTCGTCGAAACTCATAAAAATCGACGACTCAGCGAGGCAGCGGTGGCAGAAGACAATTAATGTCGACGCGACGCGACGCAACGCTCGCTCGCGCATCTTCCCTCGTAAAGTTTTAATTACGGGGCCATTCTGTCGCGTTAGCTCCTTCCGGCGCGACATCATCTATCGCTCGTATCTCGCGCTCGCAAGCGCCAGTTTACGACGCGATGCATCGCCGCCCGCCAGCATCCTCGCCGGCGCCGGCACGTCACTCGCCCGCACAGCGCCAGCGATACACACACGCATCTTTCTTTTGTGTGCGCACGCGCGTGTGCCAGAGAGAGAGAGAGAGAGAGAGAGAGAGCTGCCACGGCAAAATGGCTTTAGTGGCGAAGATTGAGGTGTCTGAGCTGTCGTATACGATAAGCGCTTTCAATGTGCGCCCATCGCTACTGAGCGTTTTAACAAATGCGCGACGATCATTGAATTTCACGTGGAAACAGTTAATGGATTATTTAATGAATTAAATTTCATCACGAAAAAATGATATTACGGAACATCGTCGAAGATGCAAAAAAATGTACTTGGCGCGGCTTTCAATGGCTCTTCATCTACGGTCTGCCTATCTAAAAAGCGCGAAACATTAAATGGAAAAATAGCAGAATACCACGCATTATTGCCCGGCGGGACAGGTAGCCAGACTGCAGACAGCAAAAGAGAGCTCGCAAGCTCCATGCGCGCCGCTAACGAGGAAAACAAACGCGATCTTCTCGGTCGCGCGCGTCATTCGTTTTTCACGTCAATGACATGCTGGGACTATTAAAAAGAGAGAGGAAAAGCGTTCACTCGCGACGACAAAAGCGGATTCGCCAGAGAGAGAGAGAGAGATAGAGAGACAGATCGTTAAATTTTGCATTTTAATTGCGATGTCGCTTGCGCGGCCCGTAATTGATGCCTCAGGGACTCCGATACACACAGACGGCCCAAGTCCCTTTGCGCTCCCGCGAGCTTTTGATATCTCGGGAGTCTCGCGAGCGAACGTGCGGGGAGGAATTAATTGTCTGTGCGCGAGCGAACGATGAGAGGGACGAAAAAAAAAGAGAGAAAAAGAAAGAGAGAGAGAGAGAGAGAGAGATGAGCACAATGTGGCCACCTGAAAGCCAAGGATAAATATTTTCGCTTAGCTGAGCAGCGACTGGCCTTTTTCATTGCTCTGTTTTTAGTTTTCTTTGTTGTTTCAACGACGCGGAGGCTTGATTTTCGTCGGTCGACAAACGCTGCTTGAAAAATTGATAAATTCGATTAACGTGCCAGAGAATTGAATTTCTAGGCTTCTGCAACGCATTTTGAAATTCAAATGCTTACACATAGGATTCTGTGGATCGATTTTCGATCAGTGACAGCTTATATTAAAGTTACTGCAGATTTCGACGCAAATAGTAAATCGTAAACAAATAAATAGACCACACCGGGACAAATAATAAAATAATATTTTATTAAGTTATTTTTTACACATTTTTCTACGAATGCATGAATATTAAATCGTGTATGTTTGGCCAGTCATTGCAATAACTCCGAGACTCAATAATAAACGAGCAAATCACAGGAAAGATTTGAAAAAAAAAAAACAATTTGTAACCAACAAAGTCTGGCGTCATTTTCTTTTTACTTCCTTCGAGACAACAATTACAAGACGAGAAATAGAAAGGAAAAAGTCAAGCCCAGAGACATCTCACGCAATGCGAACAGCCGTCGTCCAAGAGGAAGGAAACGAAGGCAGAGCAAAAGAAATCAAAACACCCTCGGCAACGTCCGCGCGTCGCCCATTGTTTTCACTCGAGCGAGCGACACGCGAAGAAAAATCGCACCTCACGAGCCGTCATAAAAAAAAAAGAAAAAAAAGAAAAAATAAAGAAAAAAAAATAAAAAAAACAACAGCCGCGCAAAGAAGGAAAGTATAAAAGGGACCCAGGCGATTTGGCGTGCTCGGTTAGCGATAAGCTTTCCTGCGAGGCGGAACGCCGGAGATAGAGTCCATGCAAAGGAGAGAGCGGCCTCGCCGAGGCGTTATTAGACTTCTTTCTTTCGCGTGCTCGACCATCATCGACGAGATTACCGAGCAACTTGCTTATCACGTACTGCCCGAGGTTCTTTTTGTTCCGGTACCAGATGCAACTCGCATCCCTCGTAAACGCTGCCAACTTACAAACTCACTGGTTGCAGCACCAGAGCCAACAGCACCAAAGTTCGCGAAGCGTACAGACGTAAGCAAAAAGAAAACATTTTCACGAGCTCTAGCGGTGCATTCACGCGCATCCTTGCGAGCGAGCCGAAATTATCCGTTGGACGCTAGACATTTCCGAGGCCATCGGCGCCAGTGAGGATATAAATAACCGAGAAATGAAAAACGAAACTGAACTGGAAACGCGCGACACGCTGCATAATGGAAACTCGCAGGCGGGCCCGAGCGTCAACGAAACGCACACATATCTCTGCGAATACTCGCGCCTGAATCAACAATGAATAGCGTCGAGCTTTTTGCCGCGGAGCGTTGTATCGACTGGCGGTGAAGTATCGCGCTCGTCGGACCGCCGTCGGCCTCTGTGCGAGTGATCTTGAACCGCGATCTCTGACTTGATAGGTAACGTAGAGCCCTGTTACAACTTTGCTCAATTTTTATTGCATCTCCAGTGATTTTCTATCGATAACTTTTGGAAATTTCAAATATGTCATATTGTGCCCACCGAATTTCACACGTTGTAGCGTTGTGGAATTTTAATTGGGCATGAATTTCGTATATTACACATATTTTCATTTGCTTACACCTCACACTACCACAAAGCTTATAAAATATCTACAATTTTTACTGTCTACCTGTTGTTTATAATAAAAGTTCGTTATGAATGTGAATAAGAAGAAAATAATTGATAATATCTCGTTTTCTCAAGACCTTGGCTCGCTTCAAATTCATCATTCATCAATGTTTCAGATGTACGCTGTTGACCGCATAATAAACAAAAATTACGATCATGCAGACCACTATTGATATTCAGATGCTGGCACTTGACTCTTACCAATAAATAATAAATCATAAATCAAAGAAGAACTCGTACTTGGAAGAAAAACGCGTCATTGAAGATAATTACCAATAGATCTCTTTGAATCTTCGGCGGGCAAGATTTATTATAAATGCGCTTGAAATTGGCGTTCTTCACAAAAACAAGGTAATTCACGTAAGAGATACGTATCGTACTGCTACACATCCAATTGAAAATTTATCGCGCGCGACTGAATTGAATAAAAACACGGCAACACGAACGAGGTGCTTTAATTCGGTGTATCAAAATTCGATCAGGTGTCTCGATGTAAAAAAGAAATAGAGGAAAAGCGTTGAATTCAATTACAGGTTGGAGCCCGAAGCCTCGGTGGCAATAATATTTACCTCACGCTTGCCAAAAAAAAAAAGTACACATGCGCGTACACCACTCCAGAGGCTTTTGCTGGCGATATTACGTTACGAGAGACGCCCGCCTACGTCGAGCCTAATGTTAAAAAGATACCACGAGCGCGCGTGAATATATACTTCGTGCATCCCGAAAAAATACGGATATACGTGAGAGCACGAGCAGAAAATATTGCGCCTAGCATGCTAATGCGCCAAAGAGAGAGAGAGAGTGAAAAAAGAGGCTTATTGGAAATACGCCTACGCATTTTTATCGCCATCGACGATCCAAAGTGCAGCGCTCGCTGGTACGCGTTCACGTATGGAGATAAATAGTCTATGTTTGCGCTAACACGCTCTGCCCGTGACGCAGATTCGTGAGCGGGCGAAAATTAGATGCGAGGAAAAAGAATGCACGACGTGCATTAACGTCACTCGCGCGCGCCGTCATTGATAATCGAATTTTTTTTTATCGGCCTTTGAAATTCATGAAGCGTACGTTGGAGTTCGATGACATCCGCGGGAGAACTTTATCTTCAGCTTGACGAGACTCTGTGTACGCTGAGAAAAAAAAACAGCAGCGGCAAAGTTTTGTTTCCCGATGCGATTAAATGTTTTTTTTTGCCATGTTTGCGAGTCCAGCTGCAAATCGTTCTTCTGGCTTATATTATTCTACGAGATAATTAACGTCGTATGTCGTGCGAAAGCTTGATCGCTCGGTTAATTACCGAACGTTTTCTTTCTCGCGACGGATGAGGATTATCCAATTAAATAACGCTCTTTATTAATTCTCTCAGTTTGTTCGCTCGCGTACACAATGAGGTTATTAAAAGCTTCAATTATTCCGCGTACGACGTTTGAAAAAAAGAAAAACACACACGCAATTCCAGAAAAGCTAATAGAAACTGTGGTTATCGTCGCGCGCGCGCTCAATTGACGCATAATAAAGTTGTTAAGAACATGAAATGAGCGAGAGACCTTAACAACCTTATCGTCGGGTAGTCCATCTGGAAAGAGAGCGAGCTCGCGGTTCTCGTGTCACGTGTATAGCAGTTGTTGCGATATTGGCCTCGTTAGCATATGAACGAGAGAGAGAGAGAGAGAGAGAGAGAGAGATACCCCATGGTGTTTAAGTGCACGCGCCAGAAAAAACCTATAGTAAAGGGGGAGTGTGTATCGCGCGACTCCTATCGCTTTTCGTGTACGCGAATGGCTTTGATTGTTACGTAAGGGCTTTGATGGTAGGTGCGTGTGCGAAGCGTCGTAGTCGTTGGCTTGCTGTATACATAGATAAACATCGTAATGCGGGGCAATTGTCGTCGATTTGCCGTTTATTTGTCGTTTATTCTTCTACTCGCTTTGAATATAATTATTTTACTCATTTCCACTGGCAGTCACGTTTCAGTCCGCAAGTTTTGCGCCCCAAGATAGCGGACCTGTACACGTGCGTTTTTTTTTCTTTTTACGCTCGAGATAATAGACATTTTTTCATGTTTCTCGGCCGATAATGTTCGAAGCGTCTTCGCACTCGACTTATCTCGCACAATTGCATTTTAATAACATGAAGATTGCCTTTTAAACTACGTAAAAAAGAAATAAAAGAAATAACACTCGAGGACGTGCCTCCTTTCGAGTAGCTTCTTTCCTAAGACACGATTCGTTGCCCAATCAGCGCGTCGAATTCTTTCGTGTCCCTGCGAGGCGTGGAACAAAAAAATTCGTTCGTAACTTTTATTTCGAACGCGTGTCGGTCCTTTATTTTTCTCTCGCTTCACGCGAACGCACATCTCTCAGTGTCAAACTCGTGTAATCCTCACCTGCATTGTTGCACGATACACGGCGCGTGGACCTAGTTTAACGTCGTGAACGAGAGAGTAAACACAAGATAATGATATCGTTATTGCAATGGGCATTTAATGTCCGATATACGCATCGCTGCACTTGGTTGTATGGCTGATTGATAAGGTCACGGAATAATGCAAATGTTAACCTCCCTGCAGGCGAAATAATTATGTTTTATCGTTTGTTTACTTGATGGCGATGCGGCGTAAATTGCAACATAGATTTATCGCTTTTTATTTTCCTTTCAAAAGTTCAGTTTACTGGAACCACATATTGCATTATTTTCTTAGTTATTAAATAAATTAGCTGTACTTTCTTATCGTCGATAATTACGTGATTCAGTTATGTTTTCAATCACTGTCAAACCAGATTTTATTGCTAACATTGATAGCAAATTGTAAAAAATATATAGGAAAAAATAATTTGTCGATAGCAATATTAATGAAAGCGTCATACTTATCAACTCGCTCGCGCATTCGCAATTGACATTGAACGCAATTTTATTATGAAAAGTACTTCAACTCTCAATCAGCATTTTTTAATCCATTTGATCGCTCACCCTCATATTATATAATCCCATCATAAACGGTACACAAAGTTGAGAAAAATATTGTAAAAGCCACACCAAATATATCATCATTCATTTGTTGATAAGATTAATTGGCTGTTTTCTCATTCATCTCAATAGTTGTACTATGAAAAGTAATTGAAGAAATATACGTCATCGATGACCAATCACTATAATACCGCAAAATAATCTAAGGATCAATCACGGCTTTTTGTTATTAATCCATGTTAAACAATGGCTGCGAGATTGTATTAAAGATAATTAAAGATGTATTAAATACACGCTATGCACAGTATTTTTTCTCGATCACCTTCCTATTTTATGTCAAATGAAGTACGGAATACAAAAAAAAACATTATCGACACCCGAGTAATATATCGTAAAAGTGTGAACTAAGATTACAAGCAGCTCATCGAATCGAGAAATTCCTCCGCTGTCGATTAAATACCGATTTCCGAGCATCCATTCTCGGGACGAAGTCGACGGGAAAGCAATTCTTTTCGTTATGCAATTGCCGGAGAACGGGAGAGAGAGAGAGAGAGAGAGAGAGAGAGAGAGAGAGAGAGAGAGGAGGGAGGAGAGGATTAATGAATATGGAGGCAAATTAAGCGGTAGGCGTGATAAATTCAAATGGGAAATTAGCGGCTGCCGAAGCGAGAGAAATAGGAAAGACGGCGCAGCGCGAGGCGATTTAAACTTTTCCACTGAGAGTCCGAATCAATAATCGTGCGAGCGTCCTCGCCACCCTATTGGCTTGATGCATCTGCCTCATTGGAGTCGCCAGTATGATTTAGCTGGCGCCATACATACCTTCCACGGGTTCAATTCCAATTATTCGATCTACAACGAAGAACAAGCGAATCAATTCGTGGCTGGTTAGCACATTTATTTATTATTGTAGGAAGAACCATGCCAATATTTTTAAGCTGGTTTCTACAATAATTCTTTCAATGTCAACCAGTTGTGGATTACTACAACTCCATCTCGCCATTCTACGAAGATCACAGTAGCCTTTTTCTTCTGAGCGTTCTTCATAATAGCATCAGTCAGTCGCCTCTGAATAATCTTGTCGTGATAGGAATCTGGCTAAATTTAGAACCAATCGTCTATTGTTAGCGTGATCGAAATACCGAACAACGTCGTGGACTCGTAGATTCTGGTATTTATCATATCCTCGTAACGTCGCTTGTTCAAATTGAACTGCTTCTTCATCGATCGATTTGCTTCGATAGCCCATCGAATAATGTTGTCTATAGGTTGTCCGAAAACGTCAAAGGAACATCTTCATTGCCTCTAGTGAAACGATATCTGCGAAATCAGATACCACGTTCAACGCACTATTGCCACGCCATCGACAATGTTGATATCGGCATTGGCTAGTAGCAAAATCTCAATGGTGCGTCAACCTCACAATCTATGTCGATGAGATACTTCGTTATGACTTCGTTACCATATAAAGCAGCATAGCGAAGTAAAGTATTTCCTGTCTTGTCGGTAAGTGTTGCCACAGAATGCGTGACCGCTAAAACCAATTCAGCTTCATTGTTTTTTTTATCACGGATCAATTTAATCAGATGCTTATTCAAAGGCATGACAAACTGTTAAGGGCAAATTATTACATTCATTTATGAAGAATTCTGATCTAAATAGTAAACCGGTGAAACTACAAGCGCATCCTCACTTTTTATCGACAAATTTTCTCATAATTCACATATTTTTATAAAACATGCACGGACATTTATAAATTATAAATTTTCACTTACCAACGTAGTAGATTCTAGTGACAACCACTGTGGCGATCGATTACTTTAAATATACTTCAGCATGCAAGCTGCTGTTGACAAACGCATAACAACTAATCCTTTGCATAAAACTCTTACCCTGGAAACCTCTTTCTAATATTTACATATGGGAAATGATAAATAATCCTCATAGAATCGTATGAATACTGAATATTATTACGTATTTATGAGTAGAGATCATAAGCAAACATTAATATGCGGCCATAACTTGTCCAATAAAATGTATTTACCATTTTTAACATAATAGAATGTGTACGGTAAGAAAAACAACACAGTAAGCAATACACTAACGCTCAAACTGGATACAGTCAAGCCTTTCCGAAAAATCGAATTTCTCTTGTTCACTGAGCAAATTATAAAATATGTTTCTCTGGAAAAACAACCAGGGGGGACCAACAGGCCGTGCTGAAAAGTCAACATCATCCGGCATTCCTTGTGTGCAAGTCCAAAGCCCCATGAACAAAAGGCCAAACGGCAGAAAATATACAAGCAAAAGCGGAAACCCACGTACGATAGGGCGGCAAAGCCAATCGGCCCTCAAAAACCAATCGGCCGTCGAACAGAGGAATTAATTAGAGGAGGGCTTGGGAGCACACAAAAGAGATCGGTGATACATCGTCGAGCACACAATGCAATGGCAAAATAAAAGATCAGCCGCCAGCCGAAAATCCCAGTCGAACAATGAACGACTGCGACTCGTAATTATACACCCCCCCTCCCTCCATTGCCTCTGTGTGTTTTTTTACCTGTACAAAGTGGCATTGTCGGCGCATGGGGATCGTCTGTCATTGGAGTGGAATCAAGGCAGAGAGTTTTTTTATTTTGGATGGAATGATTCAATTATAGAGACGATTCAGATCCAGGCAATGTTGAAGAGTGCGTGACAGTTAGCGATCCTTAATTGTATGAAAACTGAACGATACGTAGCTTATTTGAGGAATCCACGCGTATATTCCCATCGCTAAAAATATTGGCACACCGCGTTCTTTGTGTCGGATAAATCATGGTCACTAGTTGCGTACATTCGCATTTCTCTATGAAAAAGAGCTCACGAGCAGTTATCGAGCACGCGACCTCGTAAACCGACGATTATCTGCGGTACATATTCCGTCGCGTGGACACAAACGACTACGTACTCTCGTATTAATTAAGCGAATCTCAACTAGCACAAGCAAATAATCTTCCGTTTTGCAATGAAACAATACGCGGACGTATCTGCAAATATAACTTGGGGCTACTCTCAAAGTATCGATAATTAGTTATGTTCCCGTCGTGGCGAAAGCAGTAATGAAGTTTTCCGGCGCAATTCCAAAGGTAAACGCAAGTGCATGCATGCGTTTGTTTTGCAGTTTGAATAATCTATTCGAGTTTAGCATAGATGTAACTCGAGAGAAAACGCGTGTACTTCGCGTGTGTTCCTCACGGGAAAACCGAATGTCAATTTTAGTTATAAAGTTTGATTAAATCCGCCGAACAATTATTAACTATCTGTCCATGACTACGTCAAAGCAGTCGAGTGCGTATCAGATCAGTTGTTTTCCGTGCACTCAGTGGGAAATCCTTTTCGTGATTTACTGTCACTTCAAAATCATTAAGTAAACACGGGTAAAAGGTCATAAGTACTCGCCGTCTGATCGTCGAGAACGCGGAAGTTTGCCGTAAAAATAAGGTGGTCATTATAGTACAATACAAAGTTTGACCATTGATAGAATCGGTATAAAAATGCATTAATCTTGCCATGTAACTTGCGGGGAAAAAATAACAAGTTATCTGACAGTAAAACGTGATTTTTTTTCTTGATCCCAAGATAAAAGCGGCATGGCTAATACTCCGTAAATCTATGTTTATTAGCCTACTTTTTCTATCAGTCACGTAAATTGAGCCAAGTGTGAGAGAAGAGGAAGCGTCATATTTGTATGTCGTTGATAAAAAAACGGAGTTGACTCAATCTTTGTAATAAAGAAAAAAAAAACAAGCAAAGTTGGAAATTTGATCTAATGGATAGGAAAAGTTTTTTGGCGTCGAGAGACTCTTCGGTATGAAGAAAAAATCGATACTATACGAATATATATATATATATATATATATATATATATATATATATATAAGTTGGTATGGCGCAAAGTTTGGTAATTCCATAATAGAAGCGCGTGACATGTAACGCGTACACAGGTTAATATCTCAAAAACGCGCCGTCGGATGAGGAAAGTCCTTTGTAAAAGTTTAATTAAAAAATCGCGGCCTGCATATCAAGATTGTTTTTTTCTCGGATAGTTTTGCCAGAGGCGCGTTGAATATTAATAAAACTGGAAGTTTGCCGAGCTCGGTTTTTCTATTTGTCGACTAACTTTTAGCGGGCCAGAGGCCTTGGCGATCAGTCGCGCAGGTGAGACGCGCGAGAGCAACGTTTGAAATTGGCGAGTCGTAATAAAATGCAAGGGGAATCCTCGAAGGAACTGATTGTTTTTATCCTGTCACGGCCATGATTCATCGGTACTCCCAGCAATATAGTTTCCCGTAGCGTTGTAAAATGCATCGCGCTGACAGGATTTCCCGTGAACCTTGTGGAAAAACGCCTCGGATAAACTCGGCTCGCGTCTGAAAAATAATCAGCCGCGAGCGAAAGCCAAGCGGCATCGAGCGACACAATCGAAGCCAAGAGCCTCGAGTACGCCGTGCGTACACGTACGCACGGGTAATTGCGCTAAGCTCGCGGAAGCGTGTCGCGTGTACGCAGCGCGCGAACAACACCTGCGCCAAGAGAGCCTTGACGCGGGACGAGCACGTACGTATCCCGGCTCCTTTATTGTTCCAGCGCTTATACCAGTTATACGAGCGTACTGTGTTTGGGGACGCGCCTTGATTGACGCTCGATTTACGCGTCTCGCTGGCTGCGAGCTGCCTTTTTCGCTCGCCAGATCCAACGGATTCCCTCGTTAATTGGACTGCGCAGTTTTGTACGGGCAATCCTACTTATTTCTACGAAATTGCTCACCTGCCAATTGAGATTTTCGGAAAATCGATACTATTCCCAAATCAGCCGAGCGTGCTTAATTGCTTAATTCGCCAGTGGGTTTGTTGGAATATTTGACAATTTCAAATTCGATATTGCACTGTAATCAGTATAATGCAGATTAGATAACCCAATCAGCGGAGATTTGCATTTGTCAAAAAGCACACATTGAATCAGCCGAATAGATAACGTACATTACATGCTGCCTCGACTGCTTCTTAACATCATTAATCATGCGTATAAGCGATATTATTTATAACAAAAGCAGTCGCAGACGATAAGTGCCAACAATTTATCGATGGAATTATAAGATCTCGAGGAAAAACGAGCCGATCACAGCGTGCGATCTATGCTGGCGCGAAAGCCAATGAAGTAACAATCGCGATGCATTGAAAGATCGCCGCGTGCAGTGCAACAGCTTAATACGGCAAATCTGGAAAACTACCTTTCACGAGCACTAATAGAAAATCTATGGACGCGAAAAGAACCGTTACGTTACACTTTCTATATACAGCCGCCTCGATCTGCGCAGCGGAGAAAGAAGCACTCGAGAGACGCAAAAAAATCAAGACAGCATCACGCCCTTTTTGTGGTTACGGACCGTTAAGTTACGTGTTTTCACGAGCAAGGTCAAAGCGACGCGTCATCGAAGTGCATTTTACGGCTTTACTTTTAACTTTTACAGCGCATTTTCCAACGGGATATCTCTGCGATTATCCCAACAGATCTGTGCTCTGCTAATTTAATATACGTCATTTTTCAATTACTTTTATAGTTCAAGCAACAAAAACACATCGCGTAGGTGGACACAAGGCGGCAATTTGTGATCGCGGGGGCATGCAGCTAGAATCGTAATAAAACTCTTCGAAGATAATTGACTAATGTCAATATCGATCGACGTTTCGAATTTATTGACGGAAAGTATCGAGCTGTATTGAATCGGCGTTCGCGGCACAAATTGAAAGCAAGTAAAGCTATAAGTACGAAGCTGCACAGGACAAGAGAACCAATTATATGGCACTCGCAACAGATCTGTAAACAACGACGATAAAAAGGAAAGAACAAGTCATTGGCACTCGACGTGTCGTGTATACACGCTCTGATAATTCGGCTAACGAAGTGATCCATCTATATTCATTGCGCGCATAGTTGATTCCTTCAGCTCGTTAAACGAGTGAGCTAATTAAAGAAAATATAGCCATCTGGCAGGCAGGTCAATGAAATAAGGGCGTACGCGGTAGCAGCGTCTTCTTGTCCTTGGATCGTATTCCACGAATTGTTATTTCTTTTATAAACTCGATAAGCTCTGCGGTGAATCAATTTTTCGCAAATAAATTTCGTCGAATTTATTCTTGTTCCTCGAGTCTGGAAATCCTCGGGGTGATGCTTACCATGGACTTTGGGATAATGAAGTATTCAGAAAAATACAATATATTTTTCGTTGTGCCAATTCAGGCAATGAATCTGAGAATATGATTAAATTATCTTGACTATCCTTATGTGTATTAATTCAATCTCGAAATGATTTTAAATTTTTCGAATCCATATTTATCAATTGATTTCCTTTTTCTTTAGCGCTGTGTTCTCTGAGAAAAAAGAGACGCTATAAGCGACTTATCTACAATTTTCCGGAAATCGGAATCCGTATCAATAGTAAAGACCGATAGTCATCAAAAAGAAGGGTATGAAAAGTCACTACACTGACCTCGAGATTTCTGCTGATTAATCGACTTTTAAAGTGGCAAAAAAGACATCGACGTTTTACCGGGCAGAGAATAAAAGAAGCGTAACAATCAGACAATTATGATAGTTCTGAACGACTAATTGTCCTATGATTTCTTGACTTAACTGTTAAGTCATTTATACAAAATGTAATCTTTGAGTCCGATAATTGTTTTTCTAATAGATTTACACGTAGAATTATTCCATCGCGTCAACGTCATTGGAAATTTCTGCTAATGTACTTTCATGATAATAATATTGCTGCAGCATGATGCAATCTTCGAAGTAAATCTCTCCAACTAGATATTAACTTTCAAATGGGGTAAATTCGTTATCCAGAATAAAAGTATCTCATGTCATTGTACTGGAAGTTTATTTGAAAATTCTAATTACATACACTAAGAACGCCGAAGTGCATTCAAATTATATAACATACAATACGTTTATTTCCCACGGCATCATTGCAAATAAAGAGATTAATTCACGCTCCTCTCTCATCCGCTAAGCTCATCCAAGCGAATGCCTATACACGCTCTCGCTTGAATGTAAATCAGTGGGAGGCACATATGAATTCCCTATCTCGCAAATCTGCGAGCTCTATGGTCAATGCTCGTGTATAATGAAACGTATTAAATACAAGTAAAGCCATAAAAATTAATTACATGCATCATTCCCTTTCACCGCACAATCGTAACAAGCTAAAACTATTTTAATTACGAAGATAAATAAATGTTGAATCTTTCGTGTCGTTTCCCTATTATACTCGACTATTCAATATTAGAACTCGCTCTTGTGCCATTCTATTAACTAGAATTGAAACTACGCCCGTTTCTTTTCTGCAAGCTCAAGAAATAATGTCGCCGTACAACTTCATTTATCTAAGAAATATTTGACTTTCCATCAATTTATCTAAAAAGACAGTTTATTCAAAGTTACGCTGCCGTAGAAAAAAAAATGTACGTGTCAACCATGCCAATAAAAACAAATAAAAAAAACGTCGGTAAAAATCAATTCAGTAGAAACGAAACCACCAAAATACGATTCGCGTGCAAAGCACAGCGAAACTAAAAGACTGTAAGTGTGCACGGTCATTATTGTTGATTCGCATTAATCAAGGCGAGTCGTTGCATACTTGTACGATTACCTCAGCAGGAGCGCTCGGTGAACTTGAAAGCAACCACGGTAGGCGCGGCTTTTTTACGACCCGCGTCGACGCGACGAAATAGTAAAGCCCGGTCAACTTAGCAGAAATAGGTTTTACGTATATAGTTTTTCGGGGACGAGACACGATTAGCTCCTGGCGGCTATTAGACGACAAGTCGAGCGGCGTTAATGAAGCTGCGGACGCCTGGACCATGTTTTTTTGACGATACCACTCAGACGCTTTAATCGAGTTTCAGCCTTGATTGAGGTATCCAGCCGCCCAATTTTTTTCCCAACTGTCTCGGATTACTTTTCGTAGTTACGCAGCTTTCTTAACGAAGATAATATTTTGATAGTCTAGCGAATTGAACAAATAGAATAAAAAATCTGCTCAAGGGTCTGAGAGCCGCTGTCACTGGAGCTACTTGTTATCAAAATTTTCCGATAGTTTGCACCGTGGACACAATCATTTCAATGAAACTTAGCGATCGGCAATGCGCATCGCATTGAAGAAAAGATCTAAAAGTTTAACAAACGTCTGCCAATCGACGTATCTCTTGCGGACAAAAGCTAGAAAATCCAATCGTTTTAGCAGCAAAAGAGAGAGAGAGAGAGAGAGAGAGAGAGAGAAAGAAAGAGAGAGAGATTGACTTTCCTTTCCGAAGCTAATACCTATCCCTCGTTTCTCGTATCTATAAAAAAAAAGGGTAAACGAGTGAGAGACGCGCGGCAAAATGAAAAACAATAAAAGGAAAAAACGTCGCTCAAACTGCCACTCGCTCGCCCCGGCTGTGAAAAAAGATAGGCAAGGCCTTTTAATCAGCTAATGCTTTTATAAAAGCTGCAAAAGAGAGCAGCAAGTAGAATGCACTTAATGCCCTTTTCCTTGGACGCCGCTCTTTATGCAACGATCGATGCCGCAACTCGTGTTTTTTTTTCCTCCTCGTCGTCTTCTTCTCCTTCTCGGTTTATTATTATTACTAGACGTGTTCCCGCGCAGGTAGATGACACGCGAGGAAATCAAGGCTGCACGTCATCGGAGGCTCGTCCCCGGACTTCTATTTGGTCGACCGCAAGACAGAAAAGATCTTTCTCTGTTTTCTTTTTTCCTTTGCGAAGGAAATCAGAGGCTGATTGTGTTTGGTTTGTTTCCCTTTTTTTCGTACGTTGACGCATAGGTGATGAATCAAAGCAATGAGCTTGAGTAAATATATTTGATCGATGATGAAAAAATTTGCATTAGACCAGTTTGTATTTTTTTAGAATAATGGATAATCTTGCCTCTGAAAAAAATCAATACGTATTGCTTGATATTTTATCTAACAATATAATATAAAAATTAAATTATCAAGGCAAACTTGAACGCTCTTCGAAGTTTTTAATAGAATATAAAATGCACAATATTCTAGAGTATATCATAGTCCATTATATAGAAATAGTAATAATATTTTACAATGCAATCAACAAAGTCATTTATTCACGTTATCACTTGAACTTGAACTTTCAAGGATACGTCACTCAAAATTCGCAACAATTACTTACAACATTCGTACGATCTACCAAACTAAATTGCACAGAGTTTACAATGCAATTAAAATAATTTTCTCTTCACTCAAAGCAATGGAACTCGGAACTCGGATAAGAAATGGAAAGTTCACGCACGATCATACATCGTCTTAAGGGCAAAAAAGCATGCCTCTATCAAATTAAGCTCAACCTACGACGACGGCCAAGGGCGAGTCCTGCCGATCATTATCTCAACCCCTTTCGGTCGTGAATTTGCATACGCGTATTTCCACGACTGGCTGCTGTACTCGCACACCAGCACGCACATTTTATCGTTCGCTCGTTTTACGGGTGCCGCACGATGACCGAGGCGCACTTTGCACGCCTTTTAGAGGTGAATAGAGGGTCACTTACACTCTCAAGTGGGAATTTTTGTATGACGAATTGCTAAAAGGAGAGTAGCTTTTGTATCTTTCGATTTCGAAGCTTAAATGTTGACAAAAATTACAACATATATTGGAAAAGTGTAATGACATATTTGTAGAAAACGACTTCTTTTGTTTTTTCTATCGAATTAAAAAAATATGTTCTACAAGTCAGTCTCAGTTTATCACTTAGCGCCAGAGATACATTTCCTTTTTTACGCTGAAAGTCTATTTTTCTTAGCCAACTGGGTTCCACTGTACTGATTAAACGTCCGATAAAAAACGATCGAACTCGTTCAACGTCTAACTGATTAGTATCTTGCCCCCCCCCCCCCTCTCTTTCTCTCTCTCTCTCTCTCTCTCTCTCTCTCTCTCTCTCTCTCTCTCTCTCTGTAGCTCGTCGTTTATCGTTGCAACTTCGATTGGGCAAAAGGAATTTTCCGGCTTCTCCGTCGTCGTCGTCGTCGTCGTCGCCGTCCACTTTGTTGCCATTTGCGCTTGGACGAATCGTCGCTCTGCAAAAAAGTTTCGCACGTCGAAAGCTATCCACCCAAACTTTCCCAGATTGAAACTCGCGCGCTTCTTTTTTATCATATTTGTTTTCAAGTTGCGCATCAAGTTTCCGCGACATAGTGAAAAAAAGTGGACCATTAAGCAAAGTGCGTAGGCAACAAAGTTGTGACTATTATGCAACGTCGTCGATTAGATAATAATTTTTGTCGAAACTTTATCTCGTAATTTTAGTGTACTGACGTTCGAGTAAGCGGTCTTTTAGTGATTATAATACTAATCAGCCAAAAAAAAATTTTTATTATCCTCGCGAGAGACCGAAAGCACTCGTCTCCTGCATTCTTTATGCGATGGACAAGGTTATTCCAGCAATTCTCAGAGATGGCTATTGAGTGAAACATTCTCTTATTAAAAAAAATAAAAAAAATAAAAAACAGGGTAAAAATTTACATGGTTACATTTGTAAACGCAAACAACTATCCGTCGGTTTGGTTATCAATGTACAGTCGTCGAAGCTGTCAATTGAAAAGCACAATCCCGTGAGGCAGGACGTTAAACTTATATAATAACCGTCGGGGAATTCGGCCGCGAGAAACCTAGAATTGTATGCTAACCACGAGGTTACCAAGACGTTCAATGAAAAACAACGTTAATTATTATTTGAAATTCTTCCGAGAAAATGAAATTGCGACACTTGTTTCAACAAACGCGATTTGAAAAAAATGGAACGCACGGGAATCCAGTCTTCTCTTATTTTGATAGCTACTATCTAACAGGTTTATTTGGTTAGAGTTGCGATAGAGAGTTCGTCATTCCATTCGTGCCTTAACAAAATTTGTCACACATAGCTACGAGCGATTTTCGTGCGTCGAGTGTAATTGTCAATAGCGCCTGATAAAGGCTGAAAAATAAGTAAGAAGAGGCGGGAAAAAAAATAAACAAAGCTGCATTCCGAAGCGATTGATCCATGTCAAGAACATTGTGATAAATACATGCTTGGGGAAAAATACAATCGACGAAAAGGAAAGAGAACCCACTTTCTTGGTTATTCCAGGTGATGACAAGTGCGAATACGACAACGGCGAGAGGAAAGCCAAACTATATGCCAGGAGAAAGAATACCTCTCGTATGTGCGAGGACCCCACGTGCGTCATGCAAGATGAAGTAGCGCGCGAATTTATAATAATTCTAATCGCGTCGAAGGCTACCACGCGAAAATAAAAACGTGCTATTTTTCGCAAGAAGGGTGCGGATAACTTCGTCATCGCGATCGCCTTCGTTATATTCGTATCGTATCGTCTATTTTCAAGGTATACTCTTCGTATGGATCTGTTTTGAAACTCAATATTTCCGATTTCATGAAATTTATCGGTCTCGTGGTAAAATATTTTTTTTCTGCAATGGAAAATTTAAATAGATATTTTTGTGGTTGCTTTGCGAAACAAACAATACGAGACGACAATAAAGACGAGAATAACCGTTGAAAATAATCATTCAACATTTTTTTTCTATTACAATTTCAAGTTGCCGTAACTTGTACTCGTAACGAAACTTTGCCATTGTGCTGCCACGGCTGAAAAGAATTACAAAAAAAAACGAATGCTCCAACGTTATTCTTGTCGCACGAAACATAAGTATCGAGTGAATGCCAATTTGCATTCGAAAATACACAATGTTTTCCCAAAACAAGCATCTTCATTTCCAAAACCAAACAATAAAAAAAACTACTAACGTTGGCTTTCGTACGATTCATAATGCAAATGTAAGAATGGAAATGCGCGAGTTACGATCCAAGATCTCCTCTTTTCCTTTGCATAACGAGAAAAAGAAAGCTTGCCCCGCGGAAAGAAAGATAAGGAAAAAACAGAAGAATGACGCAAAAACGTCGGCCTTGACATTGAATCAAACCACCGAAAATGGGAATGGATAAAGAAGAAAACAAGTTGGAAGGCTACCCCACCTAACATCGGGGAGACTATGCACGCGACCTACCCCCGAAGGCAAAGCGAGTAGGGGTTGGTTGGCAAGGTTGGCGCCGAGCCGTCGTGTAGACGCTCATCATCCTCTCGGTCTGATAAATCCATTGGAGAGAGAGAGAGAGAGAGAGAGAGCAACGGCGCTTGACGCGCCAACAGCAACGAGCACACAAGTGTATAGTAAGTAGGAGGGGGTATTTCCCTTTGGATTTAAAAGCGTCAGCCGCGTGTGTGAGCGATTCAGTGTGCATCGAACCGCACGCGTTTTCTCTTTCTTTTTGTCACGCCAATCGAGAAACACAACAACAACAACACAACAACAAATCGTCGACGGACGTGGTTTTGCGGTTCCCGTTATGAGAAGCAAGTAGAACAGTGTGCCTAGTTTTGTTTTCTCTCTCGACGCTAACCGATCGAAGCGCCAGCTTGCAAGAGCAGCCCAAGGATCGGCGGCAAAGACAACTCGAGACTACAGCAAAAGGTAGCTTTTGTCCCACTCGAGCTCTTTGTCCACTCTGTGATGTGGCTTTCGTTTCTCGCGGCGGACGACAGTGCTTTTGCAAATTTTATTCGCGACAAGTGTCGATCCTCTTCTTCCATCGGACGTCTGTTCGCAGTGCAAGCTTTTCGCTCCGTGATGCAACGGAAGCCAATTCACTTAACTTTTTTTTCTTACTTTTTGCGAAATCGGTAGAGACGTACCATCTCATCTAGCGCGCTTGAGTGACCACCGACTCATTAATATCGTTATTTAGTTTATTACACTAACCTCATTACACAAAAAAGAAGAAGAAGAAGAGGGGGGATTGAATAATAACAGCAGAGAAAAAACACATTCAACGCCACTTTTTTTTTATTACCGACCGCTTGTCATGCTTCACTTGCACTTTTCCGAAATCTTCGCGCAAGCTCGGCAACGAAACGTTCAGGCGGGTATTTGGAAAGCGAAATCTACGTGTGCATCGATCCATACCAAGAGGTTTTTTTCAGGTGCTTTTTTTTCTGTTCCAAGATCAGTTATTGGTTGACCAGTTAAGCGAGCTGTTATTTCGCTTGGCGTTGTTTATGTTATTTGTTCCGCGACGCGCTTATCAGGTGTCGAGAAAATTATCGATCGGTCGACTGCGCTTTTGTCCGATTTTCGTCGATTTCTCGCGTTTCGATCGTTATTTTTTTTTGCAAACAAACTTATGAAATAAGGTATTTCCCATTAATGACACTCGAGAGTTAACGATATAACCATCTGTGAATCTGTGCTACGCGAATGCAGTGAAACGCGATACTTGAACTGAAAAAAAGGCATGTATAGAATGATCGCGCGAGTTGCGAAAATGAATTCAATCGCGCGACTTTCGACAATGGCAAGCCTACCTCCTCGAAGCTTCTCACTTATGAATACATTTCGTCAATGACCTCTTAACTGTGCGCATTATTGCATCCACGTGAAAAGGAGCCTCTCTCTCTTTCTCAAGCTTTACTTTTGGAATAGCAATGCATGGTTTTTCGTATCCGCCGTGAAAATGCAGTAGTCGAGTTTTCATAGAAAGGCGCGTTGAGAAACTCGGGTGAGGGAACGGAAAAAAAATCAGTTGAAAATTTTAATTAAAAAAGACGTAGTGCCGCGATTGCAGCCGGATGTAATACAAATTCATGTTACAGCCTCTCGGCGAACTGCATTTTTTTCTCGTTCCAACTTGCTACATTTGCGAAACTCCGTTTGTCATGAGCGCATGCCTCTTAATACGAGAGTAAATTAGGTCGAACGCGCGGAGTACACTCACGCTTGCATCCGACTCGCGAATCCAATATCAAAAGACTTTTTTCCAATAGGTTCTTCCCCGCTAACAATGATACCCAAATGAAATTCCGCGAGCTTACCTGCCGACAAAGAATTCCCCACGTACACCAAACACATCCAACTATATCAGTTAAGTGATTGAGTCTCGCGACCGATATACCGATACCAATCTCGCGAGTGGAAGGGATACGACGGAAAAAAAAGGCCGAAAGTAATTTAGATCCATCGAGGACGATACGGAGACGCGCTTCTGCTCGACGAAGGAAGAAAGGGACGCGAAATCCTGGCAACCCAGTAGCAGCTACATCGATCGGAGACGACCCACTTTTCCCGCCCCCGCGCGTAATCGTATTTCGCTGCGCGCGTAAGGGCGGGTTACTTGGATTTTCGGAATCCGCTACCTCGCAGTGCCAGACTATTGCGTAACGTCCAGTTTGATAAGCACGCTGACCCAGTTTCCTTTCAACTCGACCCAGCGCGTCAGCGACATCAAAAGGAAAGGAGCCGCGCGTTACTCGAGGGGTTAGCTTGTCGAACGGCAACCGTGCACCCAAATCGCTGATAATCCTGCTTCAATTACATGTCGACAGCCAATCTCCGCGCTGGACAGTGTCGTTCGCTGCCTGCGCCCTTCTATCGTTCTCGCGGAAATTCATCCGTCGACAATTCAAAAGACATTCCAGTTCGCGCTCGTTCATTATTTACCGAGCGACGGTGAAAAATAGCACGATTGCCGAATTTGCAGCTTATCTCGCGTGACGCGCCCACGTAAGAAAGAGCTCGAGTAAAGTGATAATCTGTCGGCGGCAGAGATGCGCGCGAGATAACAAAGCCAATTCGGTTACAGAGTATACGTATGCAGTTGCACGCGCGAATTGCGCAAGTACTTTGACAAATGACAAGTCGTGTGGCTTGCGAGGGATAACTTGATCCAAAAGCGGGGAAATGTGTCCGACGCACACGCGAGTTTCTCGCCGTGGCGTGATGAAACTTGTTGTAACAACGTTTACATTCGAGGAAATGCCGCGCACGACAAAGTTTGAGTGTAGTTAATGTTGAAACAATGCCGAGAGGTGTTTGCAAAATTCGCGACTCGCGGAAACGCGATTAATCGGACGCGTTACGTAAGAAAATCAAAAGGCGGCAGACGCGAGGGAGCAGGAAGTAGTCGTGTGTGGCGTCAGGACATGCCGTATATATTTTTTTCTTTTTTCGTGCAATTAAAGCGTTCCAAGCCACGTATTTCGGCTCCCATTGTTTTTTTTTTTTTTTTTTTCACAAACAAGAGAGACAATGATAAAATGCGAATTATACAATTTCCTCCCAGCTACTTATTCCGATAAAGCGTGCTCGGTGCATAAATACCTCATCTCCGTAATTCGTGCGTAAACATACCGCTAATAGTTGGGCAATATGTATTTTCCAACTACGCGGAAGAATAAAGCAAACATCCCCGGACAAATGCACGAGGATGATCTACGGAAACGGGTATTATCTGTTTGATTGCATCTCGACACCTTGATTATCCATCTGTCCCCACGATGGAAAAGAACAAAAATACACGTGCTTTCGTCGGAATGAACGCACGTGCCTTACGTAAGCGGAGTGATCGCGCGTGAGTTGCATTAATGAACCTCCCTCTCTGTGTTTTAAGCTTTTTGCGCTTACCACGGGCTTCTTTCCTATCACATCGTACGAGGCGTCGCGTAAGGAAGATTCGCGATTGCGTTCAGTCTTTTGCAAACATAGCGATTGACGGATACGAAGAGGAAAGTTTACCCAGAAAGTCGTCAGATATGTCAGAAGCAATTGTTTGTTCTTTCATTATGGTCTGAAACTGTTGCATGCTTGTTTTAATCGAGACTTTCCAGTAAATAATATTTGAATATACTTGTCTACGGCGACAAAGAACATATATTTATATATGCGTGTAATTACCTATTTGATAGAGATAAAAAAAATGAGTAGGAAATTAATAATATCAGCGCGAACGTAACTATTAAAGTGCAAAATTAAAACAACGTCAATGACTTTTTACTAACTGCAATTTCTTAATCGCGTCATTTCATCAGCCTGAACGAAAACTTTTGTAGGAAAAAAATAATTTCTTTGTTCTTATCAAGAACTGAAACGATTATACGGAAGTGAAAAGTTGAGGGAACGAAAAAATTGCACTTAGCCTTCGAGATTAAAATCGGCATTGAAAAAAAAGGAAAAGTAGTTTAAATTGTTTGAAAGATCTTCCTTCGGATCATTAAAAGTCGAAGTATGAGGATGTTGCGGGCGTTCCTTTTTATCGCGGATCTAAGTCATGAATGATGCATCGCTCAGAGACCACGATACGAGCAATGACGAAAAGTCGTGATGCAGAAAGCAGCGGAAGCACGTAAAGGCCGTGCCGTTGGAACTTAAAATCCAATCTATCTATACGGTGCAAGTGGAGCCTCATGAAAGAACAAACGAAGAAAGCTCATCAGGCTTGCATTAGAATTTCAAAAAAAAAAAAAGGAAAAAAATAGGAAACAATCGAAGGCGGAACCGATAGGCGTTTCTTTTGTTCTCACACTTATGCAGAAGCACGATCGAACGATCGTGAATTTGCCATCTCTTCGAGGTCGATCGAGCGTCACGGCAATCGGGCCGGGCAAGACTATGAATTCCCCGGGTGGCAAACCACGCGGAAACACGAGAGCGAGAGCAAATTGCCACTGAAAGGGCTGCACGCTCGCTCGCGTTCCCGATTAAACGTCGCGCGCCGCTCTGCCCGCGGCGAAATGCGGAATTGGAATTGCCTCGCGCGCGCCAAATTACTATTCATATTCCGTGATTTGTATTAAAGCGCCGGCGTGCGCGCGCCCGCGTGCATCTTCGTGCGGCATGATCGCGCGAGTATTTCATTACAAGTCCGCGGCTTCCGCTGCAGAGCGCTCGCGCGCCTTATTGGCGCGAGGTACATTTCCTCCCAATAAATTATTGCCCGCATCGCTACTCCATTAGCCGTCCGCCTGTCGGTGTACATCTCCGCGGCCGTACGAGGCTTGTGGCGCGAAAAACCATTCCGATCCGAGCCAGCTGCAAATCAACCGACGTCGACGCTCGCATTTTTTCCTTTCGCTTTGTTTCCCCCAATTTTCCTTACTGCAATTCCACTCGCCTCCCTTCTCGTGATCTCCTGCGCAAATATCTGTCCGCGCCTCGTGGAGAAGCAATTAAAAGTCTATAAATATCGAGAGTCGCGTCGATCCGTCATGACATTTAATTGCAAGCTCCGCTAGGTTTCGAGCTGGGGGAGGGGGATGGTGGAGCACAATGCACAGCGCTACCAGTGAAATAGCCAAGTCAGCCACGCGTGTGCATTGATTATGTCGACGCGGGATGGGTCGCCGATTGCGAGGCGTTTCCCACATATAGCTCTTCGCATCGATTTTTCTCCGCGTTCCCTATGCATTAGCGCGGCAAGCTCGATTTGCCCTTTACCGTTGCATCGCTGCTGCAGTACCAGCCGAGAGAGCGACAGAGAAAGAGAGAAAGAGGGGGAGAGGGGAGAGAGAGAGAGAGAGAGAGAGAGAGAGAGAGAGAGAGAGAGAGAGAAACGCATTAACACTCCTTGCGAAAGATAATGTTTGCTCTTAAAATAAGAATATTGATCGTGGCGAGAACGCGGCCGTCTGAAAGACGACTCGCAGGGTACGGGTTTGTACGACCTTAGCGAGTGCTCCCATCAAGGCGCCGTGCCGCGCAAATTATCAACTTCTCTACGGCTGATTATGCAATAAAGTATAAAAACGCAAACTATACTCGTTGGCGAATTTTTTTGTTCGGTTTCGCTCGTTTCGTTAATGATCGAGATAACGCGTGAACGTAGTTACAATTTTAAATGTTATTAACTATAAACATTAATACTCGTTACGATTTTTAAATATAAAAAATGTCATTTCGCCACGCTCAGCCATAATTCACGTAAAATTACACTAAAAAACGATTTTCCTCATAATATTTTTGCCTCTCTCGCAAAATTTCTAAAGGAAAATTGCTCTACTCTGTATTTTTTAATTGTGCGCCATGCAAATTGTACGCGCGACACACGTTAAAAAGAATTTCTTTAGCTGAACGACTCTTTCCACGCTAATATTCATGTGTTCATTATTGGAAGGAAATAACCAGCGGCAATCATCGCTATCGAGAAACTGCGTGGACATCTGAAATAGAGCAGATAGTTTTCTGTCGGAACATTATTGAAATAATTTATTTTTCCGAAAAACTGGATCAAACGCATTAATGTCGTCCGCAGGCTTAATCATGAAATAGGAGCTCGACGAGTTGACAAATAAACTGTCATTCTGTCACGTATACAAGAAGCCATATATGAACAAACCGAAAACTCGGCATTCCTTGTCACGCAACGCTCGCAAACAGTGACTATAAGAAAATGGAAAAAATTCGGATAAACTGCGTCGGCTCGCTTCGCGTGCGTCACGGATTGATAAGACAATGCAAAGCGATTCGCAAAAAGCAATCGAGTCACGAGTGCAAACCGAATCGAGCGCGCCAATTAACTAATGCACCGAGCGCGCCACGAGTACGCGGGGTTGCCTACTGACCGGGGGAGTCGTCGCATTCACTCACACAAGCGTTTGTCTGGGCGTGCGTGCGCTGCGAACGCGTGCCGTCATTCGCGCAGAGAGCACAGTAGCAGGCAGCGAAAGGCGAAGCCACGGCCAGAGAAACAGTTGGTCGACATGACTGCACGGCAACAGCCGCTCGCGTCGTCGATTAGGACCTTATAGCAGCGTAAAGTCGGATAGTACTCAAGAATAAACGAAGATGCGCGACGACGATTACGATGGCATCGCGTCAGCTGCTACGAGCAGCGCAATGGTGGTACGTACGAAAATAGCAAGTCCAATCGAGCGCACTCGTACGAACGCACTGCCTTGTCGAAGAATCCCGTTGGACGGGCCGACGCGATTGAACGAGCGAACGTTCGATCGGCGACCAGCTTGCGCGGCGAGAAATGCTACCAAGTGCGCCACGCAGTTGCGCGACGCCTGCGAGTTCTTTATTTTGCCGATAACAATGGACCACCGTGCAGCCGCTCGTCCTCCTCTCGCTCCTTCCGCACAACTGCACGCGCGCAGGCTAATTGGCGATCGTTACGATCTACATCTGAATACACTTTCGTCCGCATAGCGATTCGCGCTTGTTTGTCCCAAACTCAGCCTCCAAAATATCAGCCGCTGTGCTCTTCGATAACGGAACGATTAAAATTGTCTGATTGCAGGACAGCGAGGCGACGCCTCTGCTTGGAGCTCAGCAATCAAGCAGCCGTAACAGAATCATGGTGGAAAAGAACATCGGAATTTCTCAGCAGACTCTCGTCTCCAATTCGGGAGATCGCAATGTCGCGGCAGCGAAGAAGCTGCCACAGTATATGGCCGGCATCGCGGCGACTCTCGGGGCCTTGGCGATGGGTATGGTGCTTGGCTGGTCGTCGGTCGCAGGTGAAAAAGGCGTCAGGATTTCCGAAGAGTACGATATTGTCATCACGGCGGAGGATTTCTCATGGATCGGCTCATTCGTGACCCTCGGCGCGGCGACGATTTGCGTGCCGATCGGCATCATCTGCGACATGATCGGCCGAAAAACCGCGATGTTGATCCTTGTGGTGCCGTTCACCATTGGCTGGCTGCTCATCATCTTCGCCAACTCGCTGACTATGTTCTACATTGGTCGATTCATAACTGGTCTGGCTGGCGGAGCATTCTGCGTGACAGCACCCATGTACACAGCAGAAATCGCCGAGAGCAGCATCAGAGGTACGCTGGGCTCGTACTTTCAACTGATGTTGACCGTTGGAATCCTGGTGTCTTACGGTCTTGGGCCGGCTATCAGCATGTTCTACCTGTCGCTCGTTTCGGCGGCAATTCCTTTGGTATTTTTCTGCGTGTTCTTCTTCATGCCCGAGACACCGATCTACTACCTGAAGAAAGGCGACGAAGATGCTGCGAGGGCAAGTCTCATCAGGCTTCGAGGTCCAAGGTACAATGTCGAGCCGGAAATCCAAGCGCAGATCGACATCCTTGCTGAGCAGGAAAGAAGTAGAACGTCCTTCGTGGAAGCGATCCGAACGAAGGCTGCCGTCAAAGCCCTCATCATTGGCTTTGGTCTGATGTTCTTCCAACAACTCAGCGGTGTTAACGCAATAATCTTTTACTCAGGACAGATTTTCGATAAAGCTAACAAAGATTTAAACGCGAATACTGCAACGATCATCGTTGGTGTCATTCAAGTCGTGGCGGTATTCTTGAGTACTTTAATCGTCGACAGACTTGGAAGGAGAATTTTACTGCTCACTTCGATTTTTGCCATGTTCGCCACCACTCTCATCATGGGAATCTACTTTTACTTGGACGACTCTAAATACGACGTTACCAACATCACTTGGTTGCCTCTGGTCTCCATCTGTACTTTCATCTTTCTGTTCTCCATGGGTTTCGGACCCATTCCCTGGATGATGATGGGCGAGATTTTCTCGTCGACTGTCAAAGGTAATTTTAGACCTTCAAAGAACCTTGATGAAACACAATAACTGACGTTAATTGAAATGTTTTTACAGGTATCGCCGGAAGCAGCGCGTGTCTGTTCAACTGGTTGATGGCCTTCATTGTGACCAAGTATTACACTCCATTGGAGCAAGCAGCAGGTGCTTACACGTGTTTCTGGCTCTTTGCCGCTGTGTGCTTAGCTGGCACGTTCTTCGTGTTCTTCATGGTACCGGAAACAAAAGGCAAGACCCTCGAGGAAATTCAGTTCGAACTTGGTGGTGGTGTGTCGTCATCGCCCAGGCGTGACTCTGTTAAAGCGTTTTCCGACTGAGAAAGCGCCTTATTCAAACGAACCGACGGCTGGTATCCAGCAGCGACTACTCTTCTATAGTGTCCTGGAACTAATGTCAAACAAACCATGAAAATCAAACACAGATACATGTGATCCAGATGTGAACGAGAGACTGCGTGATATGTTTCGATGACAATTGAGTATTGCACAGATCAGCGCACGAAAGACTGACTTCGCTTGCATAGCGGCGTATAAACTGTCGTTTTGTCCAGCGTAGCTTAATAAACCGTTTGTTGTATAAGTCGGAAACTTTTTAGATATTATTTTTATTTACAATTTACGTATATTAGTTTGATTAATAATTTAACGAACTTGTACAGACTTTGTACAAAGATATTGTAAATATAGATTATTCTTACTCAAAAACTCTGCTCTTATGTTTTTCTTGCTTATTCTACTATATCCTACTCTCTATTGTCAAAGCTAGAACAGAATGTTTAAGCTAAAGAAAAGATAGATTTCAATTGTGAAAATGTATTTATTATGTACATAAATAGTTAAGAACAACGACGTGACTGTACCATTATAAAATTTCCACCGCTATACAAATACAACATCGAGTAAGACGACAAGAAGAAAAAATAAATAAAACTAAATATCTCTTTTAAAAATATCACGTTTTTTAAATGCTGTTCGAAAGATACACCGCGAACGATCAAGTAATCACTTTGATTTAATGTGCGTTAATTTAATATCATCGTGTATTTATACGAAAACAAAAAAAGTTATATATCATTCACAAGTTGTATTCACGTGAGCTCGGGAAACAGATTCACCAGAAGATGGTCGACAAGCATGTAGGCCAAATGCTTGTTAAACGCAGCATGTTGAATGGGCTCGAGTAGCGAATCCATTAATTCACACCACTTGGAATGTATACAGAGAAACCATTGCGGTACAAGGTTATGAAGTCCACTTCTCGCCTCATTATAATACACTTCAGCTGGTATCTTTGACGAGGGATGTTTGGCTTCATTGCTAAATATGGCTGAGTGCAGCAGTTGCACTACCATTGCCGCCCTGCCACCACTTAATAACTTCACTATCATCTCGTAAAACCATTTATTTACAAAAGGATCTATACTCGCACGGATCGCCGACGTTATAACCCAAATAATACGACATATCATTGGTGACAACTCTAATAAACTGCCCACTAAAAGTAAGAAACATCCTGATTCGAATGATTTTGCAGATTAAAAAATAAAGTTTGAAGTAACTTGAAACTCACTTGCTTCGGCAATACAAAAACAAGCACCTGTAGTATGCTCTATATTATTTACAATGTAAGGAAAGTTTTTGACTTTCGAGTTGAGACTCAAATTATCTTTGAATGGTCCGGACCTGAGCCGATTCCATCCTCTTTTTTGAGTGTCGTGAAAGTTGTTATCTCCCGAAAGCTCAATTCCTACGTCAGGTAGCTCATGCTTGAGACTGGTTGAGGCAAGAAATGTGCTCATGAACTTATCCAAATGCTGACCTTTTTCTTTTCTCAACTTATGAGCCATATTTTGATATAATACACCTATATCTGGAGTACTGAAATTCGTAAAGTAAGGCTTTAAATTTGACGATGTCAGAAATGCATGAAGTAACTCGCTGTTTCGAAGGGTCGGCTTAGACAGCAGTTTCTGAAGGAAATCCTCATATCTCTGCCTGTAATTTCATTATTTATTTTTGCAGTTCTACATTGCATAACAAAATCTTAACTACTTCTGCACTCACCTATTCGCAGTCAAAGACGGATGAGGATTTTTCCTTGTAGGTAGTGGTGAATCGTTAAGTTCCTTGTCCCCATGAAATTCAGATAATTTTGCTCTTAATGCGTAGAAATCTTGATCCCTTCGAAGCACTGTCCACGACTTGTCCTCGGAAACACTATGCACTGCCACCACATAAAGAGGCTGTGGGCCTCCACCGTCGACGTTAGGTACAGTAACGCGCCAAGTTGTAAGATCACGGCTCGTCGACATTTGCAGATTCGCCTCACCTCCGGAAATACGCGGTGTGCCGTTAGCCTCCTCTGCTTGGTACACGCTTGGCGGATGAAACGGCGCTCCATCCACTGCTGAAGCTCTTAAAACTCCTCGAATCTTGCCTAACTGATTCGTCAATCGAGCACCTACACCAATGCTACTACTTACGTTACTGTCAAAAAAATTAAACGCGTTAATTCTAATCAATGATTTTCAGTTTGCAAATAAAGAACTAGTTACCTATTTTGCGAGTTGGCTTTTACAGAAGTGTTTGTGACTTGTGAACCACATAAAAATTTGTACATCTGCAATAAAAATATTCATTAATATTCCTTAAAAATCGAATGTTTTGAATATGATTTAAATTGGTAAGCCACTACTTGATAAGTATGATGAAATGATGGTAGCCAAGTATTCTCTAACAATGTGTGAGCTTCTTGATGAGCATCGTATAGAGGACGCGACGTTCTAAATTCTTGTACCTTTTTGGGTCCAAGGTCTAAAACTAATCTCGCAAAAATAGATAAAAAATTAATAGCTAATCAAAACAACATGCTTTGTTTTTCAAAAAACAAAAGCAAAAAAAGTTAGATATTTACTTTCTTTCATGCCTTGTGAAATGTACATAGGCAAATTTAAAAAATCTATGCTCTCAGGATCTAGGTAAATAGAATATATTTTCTTGGCATCATTATACAAAGTCTCTTCAGTCATTAGTGTCATTTCAGGATTTAACATTCTTTTACTCAAGTCACCTGAAATAATTGATAATTAGTTAAAAAATTTTAATTCATTCACATTTCCAGCTAAAATTTACCAATATCTAAACAAAATTGCAGTAAAGTTACTAATCCAGAGTCTTTAATATGTTGCATAAACATGTACAGTAATTCAGGATCATTTAGTACTTCTTCCAATGAAGGCTTCAGTGGATTCATCAAATTTTGCAAAGATTGCCGTTTGGAAATCCATGTTTGAAGCATAGGAACATACATAGTATCTATGGATTGATCAAATTTTCCTTTATGATGAGTACATAAAGAAATTAACATATTAAGATTATCTGGATCAGCAAGAGCATCGATGGCTGGTAACAAAACCCAATTGGCTAAAACTTCTCTCAGAAGGACCTAAAATTCAAATGAATGTCAGGACCACATATAATAATATTATTATTTTCAAACATGAACTTTTCAAGCAATATTCACTTGGTTATTTGTAGAAATATGAGTAGCAGGTAATAGACATGGCAACAACATAGCAGTTATTCCTCTCAGATAATTCAATTCTGCCTCTCTTGAATAAGCTGCAGGATGTATTTTTGACTCTAGAAAGTCAGCTACGTAATCAGTAGGATTACCTCCTAGCTCTTTAGCTTTCTTCTTCAACTCTTGATAATTTTTTGCATGATTAATAGCAATTGGAATCAAATTTTTAAAAATAATGCTTGAAAGATCAGCTCTAAATAAACGACTGCTGATGTTTGTTATAGTTGTAGCAATAGCTAATCTCAATTGTTGAACAAAAGCTTCATTCGATGATACAGCAGAATACCATGCGCACACATATGTTTGTAGTATCTCTTCTAAAAACTAAAACAGTTTGTATCAATAATTAAAAGTTACCATAACAAAAGAGAAAAAGTTATTAATAAAATTGTTTGAAACAAAGCTTACATTTTCTAAAGCCACATCAAATCCCTTTGGAACTTTTGGTATAGGATTTAAATGTGGTAATTTGCTATGCCTTTTACACTGATTGTTACCACAAACTCTGCATAATTCATCATTGGTGGACTTAGTGTTACTGCTTGAAGTAGAAGTACTTTGAATAAATGAAATTAATTGTACTCCCCAAAATAATCCAATTATGTACAGAGCAGAGAGAAAAACTGCCCAAAAAAAGCTGAAATTATAAAAAATATAATAAGTTATACTAAATAACAATAAAAAAAATAACTCTATTGATACAAGTAGAAACAATAAAACTAACCTGTCAAAAATAACGGTAATGATTACAAAGATCAGGGCAATCGATGCTAAAGAACAGCATACTTTATCATAAAACATTTTGTAAACTAAATCATCTACGACGAATCCGTCTTAAAGACAGTTTATGCATTGTTTCTTATCATTTCATTATTGATGTGTGCAACAGTTCACTATCACCCATTCTTCCAGTAGATAAAAGAAAAATGCATTGTGATTTCTTATTATTAAATTAAACACACAGAATACAACAAAATCGTCACGGTATTTACGATTTTAAACATTTTGACGAGAACGTTCGATTGAATATTTAATTTGAAATATTAGAGTTATAAATTTGATAAAACCTGATAACGTTCTGCTTACTGACGATATATTCACAAGTTACAGAACCAACTGCGCAAACGCATAATCCGTAACTTATTATTAACATATGTACGATATGGCTTAGTTAAAGAGGGAAAGAATACTTCTACATTCTTAAAAAAAGGGAAGAATATTAGTATTATTCCTGATTGAAAAATATTGAATTACTTTGTAAAAACAATTTTTTTTTATTTAATAATAAATAATTGTTCAAAAATCAGAGTAAGGAAAATTATAATTCAAATGAACCAAATGTTTTTTGTCTTACTTATTTTAATTTCAACGTAGATAATTCACTTGGATGTTAACGAAAGTTAGACAAAGGGACTTTCTACTTAAGGAGACACCAGACGTCGAACAACGAACATCGAACGTGTACCAGGATTGAGCAACAGATTGACAACTAGTTTTTTATTATAACTATCTCTCTTCTTTTATCTGTATATTTTCAGTTTTCCTCATAAGTTCTTCATGTAATTGAAGAATGAGAATCTCTTTTTGTTTAACATGTAACTATTTTATATTAAAATTAATACTACTTTGTTGAACAATATTTAAGAATTGAAATAAATATATATAAACATTTAATTTTATTGTAAGAAATAATAAAATTCTACTGTAGAATAAAAAATTTTGTTTAAACAATACATCTCTACGTATATTTTTTAAAACTAAATTACGATAATAATCGTCTTACTTTTATAAACATCAAGTAGTATCTGTTAAATACTACGTTATAAAATATTAACGGCTTGATATTATCTATAAACAAATACAATCATACAGAAGGAAGAAAAAAATATCAAAAAATTCCTGCTATAAAATATCTTTATTATTTACAACATTAAAATGCATTTTAAAAGCTTTCATTTTTTGCGTACGAAACAATGATATAGACGAGGCAGCATGAAAGCTACGACTTGCGACGATGTATGCGATGAAATTTATGTTCAGGATCCTTTTCGTACCATATAGTATTGTTCTTGTTATATATTTCATAAAAATTGCATTTTACAATATAATTCTATTTTCAAGAGACACGTGTGTCTTCTTAGTTTTTTTTTCATTTGTCATTTAAATGTTTAATTTTGCTTTTGTGTAGAAAGAAGTGTTCACCGATACATTGGAAGCTTATGTATTTCTTTTTGTTTAATAATAAGGACACCATTAGTTTACATGATTTTAAACTTACTCAAAATAGCTTTACACTTTTTTTTGTAAATGAAGAAAATTATATAATATACGAAAATTCGTAGTATATTGCTTCATCCTCGTCACATTCGTTTGAAATAAATCTATTTCAATAAGAATGTATCGGGACAATGCGAATACGTTAGGACAGCACATCTTTACGATTGACGAAGTGAAGTGTATGTGTTTAAAGAATGAAATAAATTGAATCGACCGACTTGACTGTTAGCGCAATTATATATATAAAAATATACATGTGACCTCGGATTGTTGTGTGTGCTAAGCCTCTCGGAAATCTACTTATTCCGTTTTCATTACTGTAAAACCTTTCTATAGATCTTTCTTAATTTTTTTATTTTATTTTTAATTTCTTACCATCGCACCCTACTGTATTTTAAACTTTAGCATTATTGGTAGTTCACAATTGTATCAACTAATATTAGTTCAATTAATAATATTCAATAATAACAATGGGCCCGTAATCCGATCCACATACTTTACAAATATTTCCAGATTACACTATTTATATTTTCATTTTCTCTTCCTTTACTTTTACTGCCATCACAATCTAAAACTTTGGAACGAGCGGAGAATTTCATTTTTTTCTTCAATTATCACTATTGTTATTATAATTACAAACGCAAAGGTTTCAATCTGAATTTCTAAAACTAATCCATTTTTCTTTCACTCTTTAGCAATACGAAGCATTAAAGAGTGATGTTTAAATATACTCCGATTCGTCATTTTACAAAAAACAGTATAAATGAACGTATTTGCAGTTATACAAAGAAATTATAGTTAAAACACGATTATAGTTACTTATTATTATCCAACAACGGCGAAATCAGAAAATTACGAGTCTTATACAATGTCAAGATAAAAACCTTTGCGTGAAATGTTTAATGAATCATTAAAAACGCACTTTTGTTGTTCATGAACAAAAAATTCTTTTAAACGCTAGTCACGCGTAATAACAAATGGCAATAGTAAAAAGTTTTACACTGGCAACTTACGCATGATTTATAACAAGCCTGTTGGGACGATCACCTAAACAAAAGCTTGCTGAGACTAAATTTTATCGTCTATCACTTTGCAATGTGAATCGAAACTTAGTACCGTTTTTTATCCCATTCACTGCTTTATATGCATTTTCCAGAAATATCAGAAATTTTATAACAAGTGAGCATTCAAGTCTTTTTACAGTTGATTGTAAATATGATTTTATTTTTGTTAACAAAATGAAAGGCCAAGACATTGAAAACCATAAATATTGAAAACAAAATAAAATAGACTTTTTCTCATTTTCGTTTTTTAATGACAATAAAATAAGAAACAGTACAATAATAATTATTATTAATAATGATAATAATATGATAAAAATAAATCATACATTGCGTGAGGTATTAACTAATTGAAGCGAGATGCCTCGCTTACCCATCAAATTCAAGATAATCATAATCAATATAATATTAATAATAATAATAAACCCTTAGAGTAATGTTTTTTTTTCGTCGATAATATTTTTTTTACGTTTAATTAGCGAAACTCTGAAAAACAAAAATATCGTCTTCACGTTATTGAAAAAACTTTGTTACTAATTTATCATTATGTATTAATATCCCTTTACATGAAATATCACTCAACGCTCAAAATGTTGTTTCTCAAGAAAACCATGCAGCCTTCAATCGACATTTTTTCCTATTTGATGCGATTAAAAGTGGCCTGGATTTCAGGTTTTTATATATTTTCTTCGTATATATAATATATATAATTCGCATTTACCTCTTTACTTATTCCGATCCAAAAATCTCATCAGTAAGGTATAAATTGGTGTCGAGTGTAAGTGCGTACGCGACAGTATATGTGTACATATGTCAGTGTTCCACGAGTAATCGACGTGACCGCTGTATTTTTCTTTATTTTTTATTATTATACCAAGTGTTCAGCTTCCTATCGTTGCTTTCACATTTTCGTCACACTGTAAGTGTTCCCCCTCTTCATGGCAAAAAGTGAGCTGATTTACTCGAATACCTTCAGCACCTTGCCAATGGCAATTGTTTTATCTAAAAATAAAATGTTTACATGAAACAATACTCGTCTTACAACGTAATTCTTAAATATTATTATTAAAATACCCGTTTTCAACATTGCAATTATATTACGTTTCGAAATCACTGTTTAAATTTTGTTGTATAACTTCTAATCGAAATCGCGAATGTGAATACTTTAATAAAATACGAAGATAGATTTGAATTATGTTTTAATAGTAGATTGGCTGACTTACTTTCATCCCTGAGGGTAAATCTTCCCATCTGAGGAAATAGTTTAAATATTTCAAGGCATATAACTCCAGCACACTCAATTCGCATAATCGCGACTTGATCTTGTTTGACGAACCTCGGCCGCGTCTTGCTCTTTTCACCCGTCTTCTTATCCACTAAACAAAGCAGAGTTTTAACCGTGACCTCCTCGGCCGCACAATGAATGTGCATCACGGCACTGTAACCAGCACAGATGATACTCTTATGTTCTAGGATGACCACTTGGGCGTCAAAGACTTTTCCCGTTTTAATCGGATTGTTATTATCGCATAAAACAAATCCTGGGCTCACGTCTTCTTCTTCGATACCTTTCAACTTGACTTTCACGTTTTCACCTGGTCCTACCGACGTCACTTCCTCGTCGTCAGACCACAGCTGGTCTACCACTACTGCCGTCTAGGAAACAAAATAATTATATTATTCAATGATTTTAAAAACAAAATTATATCTGCAACAATGATAAAATATTTACCCTATTAGGCATCACGAGAAGCGATTGTCCTTTTTTGGCTTCACCTGCTTCTACTTTACCCATGACAACAGTGCCCATATCCTTATATTTATCAACAATAGGCATGATAAATGGTCCATTATTCTTACGATTAAGCGAAGGAAGAGAGTCTATGAAAGGTATGAAAGCTGGACCCTTGTACCAGTTACAAATTGTTTCGGAAACTGGATCTTTTAATCCCAATCCAAGTTGACCTGAGACAGGCATAAATGTGAGATCCTTTGAAGGACTGAATCCTAATTTACGGAGGTAAGGTAAAATTTTGTCTCTGAAAATAAAATTATATAATTAGTTTTGTCTCAATTAGATTATTCATTTTGAATAAGCTTTCATTTATAAAGTTATCACGTCGAGGTCAGAAGTGACTCAAAGATAATGGCAGTAACTGCGTGCAAGAAAATAAAAACGAGTTTAAAAAGTCACCTGCATTCGTTATATCTCGTCTCATCCCATTCAACGGTAGGATCATCCATCTTATTGACGAGAACGACGAGATGCTTGACACCGGCGGTTTTGGCAAGCATAGCGTGTTCCCTAGTCTGCCCGCCCCTGTCAAATCCAGTCTCGAATTCTCCTTTCCTTGCGGAAATCACAAGAACGGCGAGATCAGCTTGAGCAGCACCACCAATCATGTTGGGCACAAAACTCTTGTGACCAGGAGCATCAAGTATTGTGAAATGCTTGCGTTCAGTTTCAAAGTATGCCCGGCCAACTTCCACTGTTTTTCCCTTTTCACGCTCTTCTTGGTTGGTGTCCAATGCCCAACTTAAGTACCACGTCTCTCGACTTCGTTCCTTTGCCTCCCTTTCGTACTTTTCCAGTGTTCTTTTGTCCACCATTCCTGTCAGTGCCATTATTTGACCACCAATCGTAGACTTTCCAGCATCTATTAGATTAATAAAAATTAATTCATTTACATATTTTGTTAAAAGCCCTTATTTGAGTTTAAGGTTTGACCGACTCACCTACATGACCAATGAAAACAACATTAACATGCTCTTTTTTACTCTTTGTGTCTTCTGCAACTTTAACGACTTTCTTCTTTGGCACTCTCACTACCGCTTCCTCATCTTCTTCAATATCACCTTCAGCCTGTAATTACAAAATATTGTTAAATATATATCAGAAAGCAATTGACTAGAGAATCAGTTATCAAGAATTATTTTTCTACTCATTTATGCAACATAAAAAATATACAATTTCTGAGTGCTAAATATAAAAGTGAACTATTTATAAGAAATTTGTTGTTATCTTAATATTGTATATTTGAAAAGTTCTTGAAGTCACAAGCTTTTATCAAACCTTCCAAGTATTGCATTAACACTATTAAGCATATGTTACATAAGCGCTAATTTTTTTCTACTCGCCTCTTCATTTTCGGGAGTCAGAAGGGGATCTCCATCCACTGCGGCCTCTTCCCATGAGTCTGCTGGTTGGTGTTCAGGACTTGCATTTGTAGATCCTGCATTTGAGTTGGCAGGAGGCGGTGCTCCTCCTCCAGCAGGTGGCTCTTCATTTCGAGTTGCAGCTGGGTCAGGTGGAACTGTTGGTGTGTCTGTGTCTACATTTAACACACAATATGGTTTTGGTTATTTTTAAATTAAGTTAAATTGATTTTATATTGCTAGATAGATTATTAACTCATCAAAGACTGTCCTGTTGTAGGTTACATTCAACAATTTCACAAAAAATTATGAATGAGAAAAGGAAAAAATTTACATTCAATAGAATTAATCACATAGCCAAAATTACTTATATAAATATCTCTAAATCAATAAAGAAAAATATGTTTGATGAGGAAGTTGGAAATTTAGAAAATTAAAAAGATCTTGATCGATTCTCAGTGGAGCAATAGAAAATCAGTAATTATCCATTGATTGATCGACTTTCAAGTAGGTAACAATCAATCGGTGTGTAAAGGTATCAAGGAAAATCTACAGATCTGTACAATTAATTCCACATGTGAGAGCACAATGATTCATTTGCAAAAATATAGAACAATATGGTACATAGCTTATTCTCAACGTTGAAACCGTAACAGTTGCTTCCTAAAATTTAATACGAGTAACATTGGTGATTCGTCCCGGTAAATATGCATTACGAATATTGAACGTATGGAACAGGCAAACTACACAAGCAAAGCAGTCTTTCTTTTCATTGGTACACCCCGACGGCACGATTATTTGGCTAGATAACATTAATAAGTATAAATTTCTATTTTTCGGTTAAGTTGGAAAAATGAAACTTGGCACGCGTGTGTGAAAAAGATAGATAGTGGTCATACGAGAGAAAGGGAGAGCGCGCGCGCGCCGATGAAAAGAGAGCCCGATACGCCAAGAACACATGAAGTCGCGTTTCCCTCAAAATGTCCAAAAGTGAGAGCGCATGAAAATGGAGAAATTTAAGTTAACCCTCTAGAGTCTGACTGTCTACGTGCGATAGCCGGGCGCCACGATGTACGAGCAAGCTGCCATCCCCGATGTTGCGTGGCCCAACCTCAAAAAGCAGGACGTGCAGAGCACGAGGCGTGCTTGCGTAAAGGTATACTCACCGTGATGGGTCTCGGGCGGCATGTCGGGCGCGGCTGGCGAAAGGTCCTGCTGTGGAGTCGTTACCGTTGGTGCTGCTGCTGCTGCTGCTGCTACTGGTTGTGGCTGCTCGTCCGACGATGGTTGGAACTGCTGTGTAGTGGCAGCTGCAGGAGTAGTTGTAGCTGCCGCCGGCATGCAAAACGAAGGCACGAATTCGGCAGCGTTGACGTTGAGCGTGGAGAACTTGCTCTCGACGGATTTAGTCGCTGCCGCTTCGTCGCAGTCAGCCTGCTGCTCCCACGAGTCCGGCGCTACGCTGTTCGCCATCGCGGGGAAGACCTTCCTTCCTACCTTCTCTTTCTCACCACTCACTCACTCCTCTCGCTCGTTCGCGTTCGTCACGTTCGCGCTGTCTCTCTCTCTCTCTCTCTCTCTCTCTTTATCTCCTTTGCCCCTGTCCCTCACACTCGTACTCTACTCCTCTCTCTCTCTCTGCGGGAGCAGCGCTCTCACCGTGCGTGTTATACCGTTAACCCGTTTTCGCTGCGTGCCTGAGCCTGCTCTACAAGCGTGCACACAACTTGGCTCTCGTGTAACTGGCTGCGTATAGAAAAGTCCGCCGGAAACTGCGTTGGTCAGAGCACGCACTCACGCTGCAGCTGCACGTTGTTCACTTCTGCCCGTGTATAGTAGCGGCCACGCTCTCTCTCATTTTCTCTTTCTTTCTCTCTCTCTCTCTCTCTCTCTCTCTCTCTCTCTCTCTCTCTCTCTCTCTCTCTCTCTCTCTCTCTCTCTTTCTCTCTCTCTCTCACTCTCTCACTCTGCGCACTAGATACCCTTCACTAACTCCGCTCTCGCTAATCGCCACGTAGATTGGAAATGAACTTCCGACATTTTGGCCCTGGCCAATCGACAGGCGATTTTCAGTGGCGCCAAAACTTTTGAAATGCTATGTCCTCTAGCGCGCTATCGAAAATATATATGGCATTCCCCGGTAGTTCTACTGGCTGCCGCATTGTTGCCACGTTTTTTACTCTTTCTCTCACTCCAAAAAACTACCCATTATTTTAAGTACTACGACTTTTTTCACCGACTATACTCGATTATACCAAATCGCGCTTCGAAAATTATATAGTCTACCTCTGTCGACGTAATTGAGAGTCAATTAATTTTTTTATGAGAAAGGTCGCTGGATACATAAACGCGAGCATAATTATGTATAGCGTAATTCTCCTTCAATAGCAAATGATAAGCGAATCGTGTAATATCCAGATTCGCGACGATTGTCCCTACCAAATGTTTTTTGCTAAAATTCAAAGTTATACACAGATAGGCCACATTTACAGCAAAAATTTTTTTTATTCAATGAATAGTTGTCCGTAAAAATGTTAACCCTATTCATTTGTAATGTTTTCTATACAGATTTTAATAAATTACGTATTGATCGGAATAATATTATGTCTTAATTTGCTAATTAACGTGTATTCGTTCAATTATTGCAACATCTCGCAGTCAGGGCATTTAATTATTCCATAGATATGCACAAAACTTAAATGCAAAAGACTTGCTACAGTTCGAAATAAAGATTAATCGTAAAATTGCTATTGTTTTAATTGTTGTACTAATTACAGTCTGATATACACGTGGAAAGCATGGTGTGCATAAATATGAAACAAAGACATTAAAGCGACAACACGCAAGCGCTGCTGCTACTTTGCAGATGGTTCTGTAAAATTAGATATTCGTACTTTTGCGCGTGCTCAATCTAGATTTCTTTTATACAGTAATCGCAGTTGTTTACTTTCCATTTCTAAGGAATTCCTACGGTAAATTCATACTTCTTCAATGACAATAGATATCGTACTTTTTACTTGTAGAAAGTTTTCATTTTTCAGAAGTGGCGGTGCAAATATTAGAGATGTTACGTTACTTCGGTTAACCGAATATCAGTTTAAAGGGAAGCAATGAGCAAATAACCTATGGCGTAACTAATTGGATTGAACTATTCTTTTTGTTGTTTTATCAAACATCATTGTCAAAGGCGACGACTGTACCACTAGTAACCGGTATCGTTATAACTTATGTTTCCGGTAATATCGGAGCTACGCAAGCTGCTATCGGAAAATTCGAACAATTTGCAATAGCATTTGATGAGTGAGTGCTTCTCTGTTCCAAAAATACATACATTTGTTTAAAATCTCACCAATTTCGCAAAAATAGCTATTGAAAATACTAACGTAAAGCGCAAGCTTTTGATAAGGGACCAAAGGTTTAACTAAAGGTGTCTGAAAAAAATTAGTAAAAAATATTATTAATATTTTATTTTAAAAAACTTTAGACGTCAATTATTCGCTTTTTTATCTGTTTAATCATTATCTCTCGTAAGATCCGATTAACCCACGTATCACTCTATTTTCACCAACTGCCAGTAGATAGAGTAAAAGTTCGCTAAACCCAGCTAAACCAGCTGCAGCACGAACACAAGACGGAGCATGCACGTTGTGCCATATGAGTGACTGGCAAAAGGGAGCATTTTATGATAGTTCAGTTAGCCGGTATTCCTACTTAATAACACGATTATTAGAGACTTAATTTCTAAATCATTGAGATCGACACTGTTGTTACATCGAACTTAACCTATATCTTGTGCCACATTCACTACAGTTATAGTGCCAAGTTGGATATCACGTGAATTATTTAAAATCAATTAGCATAATTACTGAAACTTTTAGATATTCTGTTGGTTAGAGTTTCATACATCGCCGGAAATAATGGTGAGTGAATAAAAAATCAGTCAACTCATCTTCGCTACCGATTATGCTGATTATGCGCGATGGTTTTTGTAATCGTATAGATCAAAAGCGCAGCCTTGAGATTGAAATACATGGGCAGAACTATCGTTTCTTCCAGAATGTTTTCCGCGCAAAGTGAAACAGGTAGTTATTCTATTGTTTACAGTTACTTTGCATGCGTGTTATGGTATCGCATTTAAGTACTTTTGCTGTTTGATTATCCTCAAAATTCAGTTATTCTATGATATTCTGTTTGACTTTTACTTTTTTATTGTCATCAAATACAAAGTCTCAAACTAAATAAACACAATTTATTTTTACTTTATCAAAAAAGCTAAAAATATTTTATTAATTTTAAAAATTCTAATCAAGATACTAACAATCTGTAACAAAAATATTGCAGCTCCTACCCCAGAAGAAGAAAATGATGTTCTTTTTGAAGATGTAAGTAGTATATAAATTCGTAAGCTCCACGAAATCGGAATCAACTATAACGATAATACATATAAAAATAATAGGTGGGTAAAAGCGGAGTGATCACATTAAATCGTCCAAAAGCCCTCAATGCTTTGAATTTGTCGATGGTGCAGAAAATTTTTCCAGTTTTGAAAAAATGGGAAAGTACTAAGGATTTAGTAATAATCAAAGGAATAGGTGATAAAGCTTTTTGCGCCGGAGGTGATGTTAAGTCCATAGTCCTTCCTTTGAGCAAACCCTTTGGATCCAAATTAGGTGAAAACTTCTTTAGAGAAGAATACACGTGAGTTCGCCTGTTGAGCAAAAGCACATTCCCGTAAATATTATCAAACGTTGGAATCATCGACAGTTTAAACCATCTTATTGGCACTTACAAGAAGCCCTACGTTGCGCTTATCCACGGTATAACGATGGGGGGAGGTGTCGGTTTGTCTGTGCACGGCAAGTATAGAATTGCCACCGAGAAGACTTTATTTGCCATGCCCGAAACTGCTATCGGACTGTTTCCCGACGTCGGAGGTACTTATTTCTTACCGAGACTGCAGGGTAAACTTGGCATGTTTCTTGGATTAACAGGATACCGATTGAAAGGTAATAATCCTCAAATCCTGTGCATTTATCAAACGAATACTGATTATTATTATTATTATTTTTCAAAGGTGTCGATGTACTACATGCTGGTATCGCCACTCATTATGTGTCTTCCGATAAACTCGAGGATGTAACAACCGAATTGTTGTCGGAAAACTCGAATATTGATGCTGTTTTGAAACCTTATTTGCTTGAAAATGTAAAGCAAAAATTCAGTTTGGCTCCACACATCGACTTAATAAATGAATGTTTTTCTACTCCTACGGTTGAAGGCATCATTAAAAGGTATTTTTTTCTAAACGCCTACGTAAAATTAAAAAAACTATGTTACTCAACCATATAATTGTGAACAGGCTTAAGGAAAAAAACTCAGAATTTGCGAAGAACCTCGTTGCAATGTTACATAAAATGTCGCCAACTGCGTTGAAGATAACGAAAAAAGCTATTGAAGAAGGTAGCAAAAAGAGTTTAGCGGAAGCTTTAATTATGGAATATCGTCTTGCCTATCACAGCCTTGACAAAGACAGTGACTTTGCTGAAGGTAAATTCATTGACGTCATTGTTGTACTTGGTTTGGTTAATTACTAAAATATTTTCATAGGTGTAAGAGCGCTGTTGATAGATAAAGATCAAAATCCAATTTGGAATCCTAGAGCTTTGGAGGAGGTATCAAATACATTTGTGAAATCTCGATTCGAACCTTTACATGCCGAACTTGAATTAGTAATCTCTAAATTGTAAATGTTGAAAAGTGTACAAAATGAAGTTTTATATATTTTTTACGTCGACTATTTTCATTTCACCTCTACAAATTAAATGTTTATATTTTATGGCAATATTAATTGTTAGTTAAATAGACAAATTAAATGCTGCTAGTATAAAACATTATTTTTATTCATGTAAAATGAACCAAGGAAATAATGCTCGTTAAGTACCTTATAACTATTGCAGATGCACAAATATATATCAGTCATTACTGAGTAAATCAATCACACAATCAACATAAAGCATCAATTGTCTTTTTACAATAATTCTTGCTAGTTCGTGTACTCACTCGCATATTCGTTTGTTTAAAGTAACAATCAAGAAAATTGGCTAAAATTAGATGTCTCTCACGCAAAATAGAAATGGTTCCACGTTATAATTGGAAAATTTATGTGATAGTTTAACTATCTTCAAATAAGTTGTCAGAAATTGGAATTGAAAAATGAATTTAGGTTTTTTTTATAAATCTAAGTATGTGTACTATAACCAAAATCCCAAAGTTTTTGAAAAATACCATAAACAGTGAATGTCATCCATTGTTGAATTAATGAACTAAAACAATATTGATACAATAAAAAGTAGTAAACAACATTTAATATCAGTTAAATTATTAGTACGTTAAAAATATTTAGGTTTCATTTTACAATCGATAACACGAATCAATAACGTGTATGTGCAACGAAGTTGTTGCGAATTACGTATTCTATGGATAAAAAAGTAACTTTATGAAAGCATTTAAAACTCTTATAATCTGCTTTATAGCATATGTAATAAAATAAGCTGTAAAGATATCTGGACTTCTTAAATAATTACTTTATTAGCGATTTTCATTATCAAAATGTTTCAACCACTCCTTAGCGTGCGACAGTTTTTACTGAAGTAGATTTTTATTTAGAATAAAAATTTCAAAGAATTCTTTAGAATTCATTTTCACTGTAAAGAATTATCTCGAGTCGTGGCGGCCTTAATACCACAGGAATCAATCTTACAACTACAGTTAAACAGCGTCATCATCATCACCACCATCATACACAATGTTCCTGACTTGTGTTTTGAATTCACCAAAAACCCTCACCTCATCTAATTAACGATATCGATTTTTCCGTAAAAATTAAATTTATCCTGTCGTACTAACGCCTCGTATGAAGAATGTACCGAAACTTGAAATTATGAATTACTAGGGAGTTGAAGTGTATATTTCCGTTACGTGCGTTCAGTCTATGTACTGCGCAAGCCAGCGAAAACCTTCACCGTAGCCTTGCCTCTTCAGTACCGAACACATGAATAATTCCAATGGGCGGCCTGCAATATCACTGCGTGGAATTTTACCCTAAAATTATAGAAATAAAAACTGTCATTTTCTTAGACACTGTATGACAAAAGTTTAACTTTAAAACAAAAAATAGCCAATCACTTTTAAAAATTATTTTTTACTAGTTGTACTACAATCAACGAAAATATTAATGGATGGACACTATGAATTGTCAATTAAACTAAAATAAACAGTAATAACCTTTCCAGTCGTTTGTCCAAAAAGATTGAAGAATTGTCTAAGTTCATCTTCAGATGCTGCACCTGGTTTATCAATTTTGTTACCAAGAACAAGCACTGGGCACGCACTCAGTTGCTCATCTGTCAAGAGGGCATCCAACTCTGCTCTAGATTCTGGTAACCGTGATCTGTCACTTGCATCTACTAAAAAAACTATTGCATCTACAGCTGGAAAGTAGTCTTTCCAGACTCTCCTTGCTATAAGATATGAAGGAAATGAATAACAAAATATACAAATCACCAAGTGATTCAGATATCAATGACTGTGTACATGCCTTGAGTGTGACCACCAAGATCAAAGGTTGTAAACCTCATGTTACCAATAGATAATTCTTCAGATGCTGAAACAAAGAAAGAATATTATTTAGAATTAAGTATTTGGATATTAATGCTTGCAAATTTTAAGTTTTAAATTTTATTACTATGCATCTAAGAATAACATAATATAAAATTTATAAAATCAACAGTCATATTATTGTTCTCATACTCAATATAAAACTAACAAAAGTAGTTAAGACTATTATTTAATAATTCATTAAAGTAATATAACAGTTAGTATAAAAGTTAGTTACTTGGATGCAATGTGGGTACATGTTGTGCGAGTCGATCATCTTTAAGCATGTGGAGTAATGTTGTTTTTCCAGCATTATCCAGTCCAAGAAACAACAGTTTACCACTCTTCTTCCATAGGCCTGTAAAGCGAATAACACAAACATCATGCATATGTTCACAAATCTACTTACACTGAGGTTCAACTGCTACTGGGTCTAGCAAATTTTCAGCAACTGATGTATTCACTAATGAATGGCGACCAGAATTGGATAAGCCAAGAATAGCAAATCTTCCACGACATATTGGCACTTGGAAACCTACAGATCTTGTATATCTCATTTATGTGTCTATGCCAAAATAATAATACCTTATTCTCACGGACAGTTGAAAATGTATTTTAAAGCAAATGCTTCTATTTTAACTATTCATAAATATTATATTCTTAAATTTTCTAAAGGTGAAACTATAATCAAACTATATGCCATTAGAACTATCTTTCTTATACTCAATTTCAGTAGTGAGATAAGTGATACTCATGTGCTTTTTCTAAAGATACTTTGATAAAGAAATTGTAAGTTCTTGGCCTTGGAATAGATTATAAAACTCTATGTACAGTGATGTTAACATTGTTGTAATGATCTATATCATTACTTTTTCGTGTCAGCGGGCGGGAACTTGCACTTCGGGACCACCCTGGTATAAAGAATAGAATATACATCACGGGAAGTAAAACCATAATAAGCAACCCCATAACTCGTGTGTTCCACCGGAGACGAAGTTGATTATGATTATGGTTCATTTTCTACGAGTTATGGCCTTATCAATATTTTACCTCCCTAATAATTATCTTTGATAAAGGTGCTGATTACGAAATAAAAGGTAGGAAGAAGTTGCCACAATCGCGATCCAATGGAAAATTTCACGAGTGCTGCTTGACAACAATAAATGAGTGGAGAATGTACGTATATAACAACTGAGACCGCGATATAGCTGGTTGGCATTAACTAGCAGTTTACGCGTAAAAAAAGATCAGTTTGTCAGCCAAAAGTTAAACTTACCAAGGTATCCGAGAACCCCGGTGAACCAGTCCCAGATAAACATGCTTCCAGGCTTATGTTGGCGACAACGCTCGTTTCAACGTGTTGCTACTGAGGCAGCTAACTCTCGTCGTTGTCCCGATGACTCTGCAACAAAAGACACGTAGCTGAGTGTACGCGCGAGACGGAAATTCGTGATTTTCTCACTCACACATACTCGTTTCATAGCACACACGCGCGCGCACTCAAGATATTTTTTTTCATTGCTAGGTGGTCACTCGCCTCTCAAATTCACGTGCTGACAACTGTTTACGTTAAACAACGTGATGATAAGTACGAATAGCGGGAAAGAGATGGAGATAGGCAGCGCGAGAGCCTTGGGACACGTCGCACTTGCGTCAAGATGCTTGGCTATTCCTCGACTCGCGGAAAGGTTAAGAGAGTGAAAGAATTATGCCTGCACCCCTCTCCCATCAGCTGCGTGAGCGCTCCGATGAAGAAATGCTCAAATAACCCACAGGCTGGCTGGGTTTAACCTCATAATGATTCACCGCGAATAATGTTAAAGTATGCTCAAAAAATACACGCTCAAGCAGAAGGTTACGCCCTTCGAGTTTCGACGACGCCGCAACAGTCACGAGCTTTTCAAAGCACGAGTTGAAGGCCACGGCGATGACGTTGACGATGCTACACAGAACCTACTTGGGCAAGGCGGACGGGTCCAGGAGGAAAGCACGACAATCGGTCGGCACGGTGGCACGGTTTTCCTCCTAGGAGTTAGCTGGCTGCAGCGCGCGGTGTACTCTGCAGTCTGCACTCAGGTTCTAACCCACGGTACACACGTATATCACACACCACTACTCCACCGAACCAAGAGCGCCGCTCTGCTGACGTTCACTAATACTCGTATCCTGCTGGCGGCCATATCCGCGGGTCGCCAGAGAAATGGGGCGCACATACACATAGTCCTATACAAACGCAAACGTAATTTGCGCCAGTACAGTAGCGCCACATAAAGGCGCGAAGAAAACATCGATTCAATTTTACAAACGATTTAAAAAAATGCTTTGCAACTAGTATAGTAATTGGGAATATTTATAAACAGTACACTTTATACACCACTTAAAAGATACATCAAATATAGAAATATTTAATTAAACAATAACTTTGAGATTAAATTTTAATTGACAATTATTAATTATATTTACAAATGAGATAACAGAAAAAATATAAAAATAAAAAGTCGACAGCGTCACAGGAAAATTACGATTGGATTCCATCAATGAATTGGTATACACTGAGATAGGTTATTTTGAGTATATAAGTTAAAGCAAAAAAATTAGGTATACATAATATGAAATATTTTATCTTGTTTATTATTATACAAGGTTTGTAACCTTCAGCATTTTTTTTATCATAATTATTTTTCTTAGACTTATGATAGTCGAAAGAATGTTAAGATTTTAATTGCGATTTTTAAATAAATTTTAAAAATTATTATTGCATATAAATATTATCTACTTCTTTTATAAAATATTTCTGACCATTTTGAAATATGATAAAGAGTAGAGTGGTAAGAATGCAACATTTGTTAAGATAAAATTTCCCGCGCACTTACCTTACGTTTGTGTCAGCGCGGGGACCACATATACAAGCGCGCGCATACACACACACATATCCATAGCACTCGACTCGAAGTTTAGAGCGGCGTTGTTTCTTCAGTCAGTGCGTGTCGGCGTTGTCCTAGACTTCCCAGGGCGAAATATTAACGTGTTAAGATGATGTCGCTGGGCCCTAAAAAGGACGGCAGCCCAAATCTTAAATTTTTTGACTCGCCGGAGATCCTTGCGCAGTTCGACACCGTCAAGCAGTGGCTTCTCAAAAATGCCAAAAAGGTCAGTATTCATTGTCGTCCTCCCGCGTTCCGGCATTGTGATATCCAAGCTTTTACTCTTCATTTTCTATTTTTCTTTCATAATCTATTTGTATATTTACGTTCTCTATGTTCAATTTGCAAGTTAAAATCATCGCAAATTTTCAGTGAGTTGATAAAGCATAATTTACCGGACGCGTTAAAATGGGAGCATAACCTATATGTCGCGCTGCCTGTCGTGTCTACATTGTGTACGCAAACGATTCTCTTAACTACTTCCACGTCTTGGATTTGGCTTTTTTTTCTTTCATTTTTTTTGCCCTACTACACTCATGATTACAAAAAATATGAAATAAATATTGTCAATTTTGAAAGCGAAATATTTTGCATATAATTTGAATCAATTCAAATATCGTCAAGTATCAATTCAAGTACCAAATGTCCAAAATGGATTCAATTTATTAATTAATAAGGTTTGACCTTCACAGTACATACAGACAGATCCACCAACAAATAAGAGCTTATCAACCCTTGTTGTACAAATTTTACAATTTCAAGAAGATAATCTTGGAAAAAATGTGACTAAACCTCACATGATAAAGATCCCTGTATGTATACATCTTTCAGAAAAATTATAACATTTTAATAAGATTTTCATAAATTTCATAATATATATTTTTCTTCTTAGATGAAATGTTTCTTAGATTTCAAGTCAGGTGGTGGGCTATGTCAAATTTTGTTAACAGCATTTAGGTTTAAGCAAGAACAAGGATGGAGGCGATTTGATTTTCCTGTTGGAAAGGTATAAGATTGTTTCATAAAAATATATCAAGACTCCTAAAAATAATTATATTAAATCTATCTTTATTTCAGTCTGGTACTCGCATAGATCGTATGCTGGAAATGCTTACTGCTATTGAACGAGCATTAGTTCAGAGTAGGTGCTTAACGGTACCCAATGTATATGTGACACCAGAAGTGGATAAAAGTACTACAGCTAAAGTAAAAGAAATAATTCGTCGACACCAAGGAACTCTAACCGAGAATGAAAGTGATGCAACTCATATAATTTATCCTCCACTTGATCCCGATGAAGAAGAATATGCAAGACCTGCATTTAGAAAGGATCGAGCAGTTTTAATGCATTACTATTATGTGCCAGATAGTTATGATTCTTGGTCAAATATAGATCTTCCATGGGATTTCCCAGAAATTGGCTTAGGTAGTGCTCCAACAAAGTATGTAGAAAACATTTTTAACAATTGTTTTATATCTACATCTCTATTACATTTATATCTTTATTGATTTTAATAAATGAATACTTGTATTTTTTTAGGTCGACATATAAGGTAAATGCTAATTGGGCTCTAGACTTAGAACAGTATAATGAGTGGATGAATGAAGAGGATTATGAAGTAGATGATAGTGGGCAGAAAAAAGTGCACAAATATAGACTTTCAGTTGAAGATTTAATGGCTCCAACACCTGCATCAGGCAAAAAGCAAAAGAGGAAAAAGTCGCCGACTCCACCGCCAAAACTTGGTAAAAGAAAAAGGTAAGATTTTAGATGAATAAAACTTAATATTCATAAATTATTTAAGATAAACATTCATTTTTTTATTACTTCATAGTGGTAGAGCTCCTAGTGGCACGCAAGGAGGAATATCTGGTCCGAAAAAATCTCGCGGTGGAGATGAAGAAGAAGATCTTACACAAGGAATGGAGGATCCTCCATCAGAACCTAGAATAACAGAAGTTATAAATTCGAATTCGAACGCATCAAATTCTGGACAGAATAGCAGCTCAGGAATAATGTCTAGCAAAAAGCAGGACAATGATATGCAGCCACTTAAGTCGGGAAACATGGCTGATTTGGATGAACCAGTCGATGGTAAAATTTCACTGAATATTTCAATCAATATTCCAGCAGAAGACTTATAATAATTTATTTTTATGTTTAATTTCAGGTGATAAAACTAATTCGCAAAATTCGCAAGATAGGGAAGAACGTGATACAAGTAAGGAAAGAGGGGACGGCAGTAAGAGTGATGAGCCTGAAGATAACGTCACAGAGCAGACCCATCACATCGTCATTCCGAGCTATTCAGCGTGGTTTGACTACAACTCCATCCACATGATTGAAAAACGAGCGCTTTCAGAGTTTTTCAACGGCAAGAACAAGTCTAAGACGCCAGAAATTTACCTCGCTTACAGAAATTTCATGATCGACACTTATCGTCTCAATCCTACCGAATACATCACCTCCACAGCCTGCAGACGCAATTTAGCTGGTGATGTGTGCGCTATCATGCGTGTACACGCTTTTCTTGAGCAGTGGGGTCTGATCAATTATCAAGTGGATGCTGATTCAAGGCCGACACCTATGGGACCACCACCTACTTCGCACTTCCATGTATTGTCAGATACACCATCTGGCTTGGCTCCAGTTAACCCGAATCCTCCTAAAACACCTCAACCATCAGCGGCAAAGACATTGCTCGATCTTGAAAAGAAACCCACCATTGACGAGAAAATTCCAGTTGCTGGAGCAATGGCCAATTTTGGTCTGAAGCTTGACCAATACACGAGGAAGCCACCTGTTTTGAAAAATAAGCAAGCTGCTGGTGCTACACGTGAATGGACAGAACAGGAGACACTATTGTTGCTTGAAGCTTTGGAATTGCACAAGGATGATTGGAATAAGGTACGGATAACTATATGTTTAATCGATTCAACATTAAGTTAACTTTAGATTTTTTTTATACAAAATTTTTTAAATTGTTTGCAATACTAGATCACGAGATGGTTTTTATTCTTTTATAATAATTCTTACATATTACAGGTTTGCGAGCACGTTGGTTCAAGGACTCAAGATGAATGTATCCTGCATTTCCTGCGATTGCCTATTGAAGATCCATATTTGGAAGAACCAGAAGGTCTTGGTCCCTTGGCATATCAACCTATACCTTTCTCCAAAGCTGGTAATCCTGTGATGAGCACTGTTGCATTTTTGGCTTCGGTGGTAGATCCCAGGGTAGCAGCTAGTGCAGCAAAGGCTGCCATGGAAGAGTTTGCTGCGATTAAAGACCAGGTACCTGCTGCTCTGCTCGACCAACATTTGAAAAATGTTCAGGCTACTGTTGCTGATGGTAAGTGTACATTTATAGAGAAATATATGATTATTATATTTTTCTATTTAATAATTAATGTATAAACAAAGTGTTAAGATTTTTGTGATGTTCAATAACGATTGAAAATTTTAATTTTTCAGGCAGATTCGATCCAGCTGCCGGTCTTGCACAATCAGGCATCGCAGGTACAGGACCACCCGAACCACCGGAAGATACGAACAAAGATGGTCAAACGACTCCATCGTCTCCATCCTCAGCCACAACTCCTCCCGAGGGCAAAAAGTCTGAAGCCATCGATAAACCTAAAGAAGAAGCTGATACTACTACTGCTGCTGCATCAGAAACATCGACGGGAGAAAGTAATGAAGCATTGGCTGACGGCAATGCTCCTTCAGCTGCTACGGCAATGCCGAAGAAAGAAGCGGCTGAAACTCTCGAGGGAGATGGTAACGAGCAACCTACTATGGGTGCTTCAACAGATACTGCAGCACCACAGTTGGAAAGTGAAAAAATGGAGATGGATACGAAAGAGCCTGAAGAAAGTGAAATTAAAGAAAAAACTGACGGCGAAGAAACGTCCGAATCCAAGGAGAAGCCGAAAGATAAAGTAAGAATTTCATCTTGTCTGTATGTGAGATTCTACTTTTCTAAAATTAAAACGAAAAAGATTTTTTAATTTTTTTCTGTTCTCTTCTCTCATTAGCAATTTATATTTCGTAAATCAAAAAAAATTAATATGTTATTTCAACTCATGGATTTTGACATTTACTTTGAACCAAATTTCGTAAGCTTTTGAATTCGTATTTATGAGATGATGTTATTATTAAACGAATGTTCCTTGTATTTTCACAGGTTGTTAGAGATGCACAGTTGCAGTCGGCAGCAGCAGCAGCTCTGGCGGCAGCAGCGGTCAAAGCCAAGCATCTGGCCGCTGTAGAAGAAAGGAAAATTAAATCACTTGTAGCACTTCTCGTGGAGACTCAAATGAAAAAGCTCGAGATCAAGCTTCGACATTTCGAAGAACTTGAGACAACAATGGAGCGCGAACGCGAGGGTCTTGAATATCAGCGCCAACAGTTAATTACAGAACGTCAACAGTTCCATTTGGAACAATTGAAAGCAGCTGAATTCAGGGCAAGGCAACAAGCTCACCAGCGACTGGCTCAAGAACAAATGCAGCAGCAGCAACAACAGCAACAGCAGCAACAACAGCAGCAGCAACAGCAACAGCAACATCAAGGTCCTCCAAACCATCATCCACCAACGTGGCCGCCTAATAGCAATCCACAAATGATGCAGCCAGGTCAACAACAGCCACCTATTATGCAGCAACCACCGGTGCCACCACCAGGTCAGCAACAGCCACCAAGTCCACAAACGCAGCAGCCACATACACCTCCACAGCAAGGGGCGTAAAAGCGACGATCAGTGGCGAAAATGAGAGTTGTACAGTGAGAAAGCTGGAGTTTCTTCGGCGAGTGTTGGGCCGACGTGTGTTGTAAACGTGAGCTAAGGATAATCATTGCGCGTTAATGACAGCGTTCTGTGTCATTCCGTTTTATTATTGTAGATATTTTTTACAGATCTTAAGCTCGTAGAGTATTTTTTTTCTTTCTGGCTCAAATTTTGTAATACTATGTTAATTGTGTCTTTTCAATACCAAATCGTTTTTATTTAACATTTTAAGAGATTTTTTCATTTGGTGACACCTAAATGCTTATTGTAAGATTCGAGACCAACTGATGTCGCGTTTCTTTGACAAACACTGAACGTGCAATTGAATTTTAACTTGACTTTCACGTGAACATCCGACCCATAGAAAGATTTGAATGAGGACATTTAAACGACAAAAAAGGGTAGTTTGTACTAAATTTCTTTTTGTAACAAGTGAGTGAAAGTTGAGAATGATTGAGATTGCGAGAGGGATTAATTTGTTTGATCAGTATGTAACTTTATAGAAATTCTAAATGCTTTTCACATATTTGATACTTCATATTGTTTTGAGAGTAATTATTAGCAGAAGAGAGAGTCAACTTATTTGTATAAGAAATGAGAAAATAAATAAATGTGAATTTAATGTTATTTAAGGACTATGAAAGACGATCTCCTCGAGTCGGATAGTGGATAATGATTAAGGTCTGAACAGTGGCCGTGAAAACAGGCGTTTATTATTTTATTTAGAATTATTTTTGCGGGTTCTGCACTTTGCAGTACAAGTAATTAGAATTGTAATCGACCTAACAATCCTATATAATATACTATTAATAAAATTACGTATTTTCAATCTATTTACCAATCCATATAGACTATATCCTTGAGTAATGTTGCTTCACAGTAATTAACATTGATAATAATAAGTATGAAAAATAGTTGTTGTAAGTATTTATTATTTATGTACAATGTAACTAGGCTATTTTGGCATATTAATTTGTTAATTAAATTTTATGATACCAGACGTAGACATAATACTAACTGGAATGCTTCGTTTCGAACCTTTACAGAAAATGATTACTCGAGCAATTGATGATTTTCTTCTGACTAGACGGTACATCTACTATGGGGTATACGTGTCTCAAGTGCTGCGTACAAGTTTTTATCAAAATAACGAGCCAAAAGAAGTATCGGTGCGTAAAGAGAGTAACTAACGTACGGCAATTTGCTTGTTAGTAAAATAACGCCATTATGATACAAGGTGATTCGGCGATCGAGGGAAAAACATTTGTTTAGAGAGCTCGATTGCGTACGAGCTCGACGACCAGATCGGTCATGAGGCGAGCACACTCCGCTCCGCCGGGCGGTGGAGCCAAGGCTCGGCCCTCCTCATCGGGCACGTCGTCTTTGTGGGCCACGTAAAGATCGGGCGCCTGGTCGCTCGTGCACGTGCTGATCGGCAGGATATCGAGCGCCAAGCCCAATCCGAAGCGACCGCAGCGTCGCATCTCCTCGGTCAACCTGGCGGTATCGTTCGTTAATCGTGCATTCGAGTCAATTGAATTCCCATCGAGCGCGTGGAGCGCGTGGAGCGCGTCTGCTCAAAGGATACTCACAGGCTCCACATGGTGGCGGGATCTCTGGTCGCCTCGGCAGCCGGATCAAGGACGTAGAGCGCGGACATGAGGTGGCGATGATAGTGCTGCAGCAATTGAGTCATGAACACTCTGCGCACTTGGCCGGTGGTGCAGCAGTAGAGCAAGTAGGCCAGATCGAGGGCCAGCGAGCCGACGCGCATCAGCTGGAAGTCCACCAGGCAGACCGCCTGCTAAACAGAACAAGCGAGACTCGCGCGTCAAGTAAGCGGCAGGCGCTTCGGAGTATCGCGTGTGAAGGCGCACCTCGGAGTCGTGCGAGGTCTTCTCCTTGAACAAGAAATTGTTGGTCCAGCAGTCGCCGTGGCAGAAGACCGTGAGCGGGCCCTGCTGCGCGGCCAGCTCGCACATCGTGCGGAAGAACTTGTCCTCGCCGAGGAAGTCCTTGAACTTGGCCAGGATCTCGCTGCGGCTCGGCTTCACGTCCGCCGGCAGCGTCTCCGAGACCATCTTCAGCGCGTTGGACGTGGCCGTGCGATAGTACTGCCGGTACCAGTCCTCGTTCTCCACCCGAAACAGCGTCTCCTGCACGGACTGGGTGGCGTCGCTGCCCGACAGCCTCGCGAACACCTCTGGCCTTCGATGCAGCGCTCGATATTCATCGCCGTGTGCGTTGCGGCTTTGCGCTCGGACCAAGCGGGAGGCTTGTCGTCACCGGTGCTCTGGCTCGCGATCGAGGCACTGCGCTCGTCGCTCGTGGCTCGTCGCTTGTCGCTTGTCGCTTGTCGATTGCGATCGATTCGAATTGCGATCCAGCTGCTTTCCAGGACGACAAACCTCCCTTCTCTCCCGGAGCCTTCGCGTAGCGGCTGACGCTTACCTCGACTCTCGCAGAGTCAAACTGAGCGCGTGAAAGCCAGCCAGAGCTTTCAGCACGGCTTTCAGCTTGTCCACCTGCAAGCCCTTCTTTCTATCGGCCATCTTAAAGCCTTTGGCCTTGAGGTCTTCCATGGCAATCAAGTCGGGCTTGGCGATGTAAACTTTGGCCAACCCGTCGAAGACCCTGCGCCCGTTGCTCTGCAAATCCATCAGAGCCGGCCACACTTTCGTGTAGAACACCACCTCGTTCATGAACAGCAGCTCGTTCTTGTAGGCGTCGCGGAGCTCCTTCGAGTCTGGCAGCACTTTGTAGATTATGGACTTCTCCCACGGCTCGCTGTTTGAGCGTCTGCGGCCCTTTACGCCCAGACGGTACAGCATGGACGTGTAATTATCGCCGCGCCCGGAGCCCGGCGACTCGTCCAACTCCAGCACCTCCACGTCTGGATCTTCTTCGGCGATAAGCTCACGGATCATCTCCAGGTCCAATCGCACGCTCACGTTCTGCGGTTTTGTCAAAATTTCCCCCTCTCGTTATTTTTCTACGCCAAATGCACATGGATATCGTGATCTATGACGCTCACGTACGAAGCTTAGAATAATTTTCAGACAATTTACGAATTAAAAAGAACACGTCGAATCCTTTTTTCGGGACGTCTGTACGACTTCTTACAGTTTTTCCTTCAAATTAGCATTGGATTTTGAAAATCTGGTCAGAAACTGAACCAGAAAACGAGTGCTCCTGTATTTATCTTGCGCTATTCGCTATTGTTGCATACGCATACACGTAATGTTATAACGTGCTTGATTTATCATTGAACGGCTTCACGAATCGTCAGCTGAACGAATGTTTTTTCTGACAGAAGTAGGACGATGAATATTGTTTCGAGCGCCTTTGGTAAACGAAAAACAAGGAGAAAAGTAAACGGCTGCAGTAGGTCACGGAATGATGAATTGTTAATTAACCGAGATATTTGAGCATACACGCATTTAATTCGAAATCATCTTGCTCTCTCTCTCTCTCTCTCGCTCTCTCTCTCTTCCGTATCATAGCTATTCAATGCAATGCCTATTATGACCTCAGCTCTAAATGATATTGAAATTGTTATATAGCCGCTCTGTTTTACGCGCGAGGGGCCAAAAACTATTCTTCAATGAGAAATTACCGGTCTCAATTGCGGCTCGTCGCATATATAAAAAACTTTATGAAATACTGCAAAATATTTACGCCTATTCGACTTGTACTAATAAGTAATTAACGTATACAGCTGAGGATTTTATTTTATGCGTATTTATTTTTGAATGGTTTCGGAAAAAATACTGGTAATTATTAAAGTAAACATTTAAGTTTTTACTAATGAATAAAACACTAATTCATATGATTTTCCTCACTTATTTTCTATTTTTACACTAATAAAATCGGTGATCTCTGATAATCTAAAAAACGTGAGTTTCCAAAAAATCCACAAGTTTAAACGCACTTTCGATCACCTCGATCATCCGGGAAATGGCTCACTTCATACATAAATAAACACGTTGCAGCGCTACAAAAAAAAATAATTTATATATTTTATGATCAATACTTACTCTGTTTTGGTCATCCATGATCCTACTGCAATAAGCAACGGCGATCTCTTTGAGCGGCTCGAAGTGTCGAGAGCTCGCAAGGAAACGCGCCACTAGACTAGCATTCGAGCGCCGAGCTTTAAAGCGGGACGTTGGGGGCTCTACCCACTGCTGCTGCTGACGACCACGACGACGACGACGACCCAATGCAGGAAATGGGCATTTAACTTGCAATGGGCTACTACTCTCTGCCTACCAAACGATGGTATTACTTAATTTACTTAATCACTGAGCCCCAGAGACATACGATAGTAAAAGAGCGCCGAGAGAGAATGAGAGAGAGAGAGAGGGGGGGAGATGGAAGAAGCGAGTTCGGCTCCAAAGGACAAGGACATTGATAGCATGCCAATCACGCATTTTATTTCAATTTCTTTCATGATAGTGCGCGTAGACCAAGAGAGAATAAAGTACTCTACATATTACGAATTGTAAATTTTTGCGTAGTTTATTTCGTGTTCTTTTTATATGTAATTAACTAAACGTAGGTAACAATTTAAGTGCTATGTTGTATTTACATGATTTGACGAAGTGAAAAACTATCAACGATTATACGGTACAGTTTATATAAAAAGAATGTTTGTTTTGTGCTCGAATAACTGCATTATATATGATTGTTACATAGTTAATTGTTTGTTTACAAATAATATATTTTTACAAAATTTCACGACTTTCTATAATGCAGTAATTCGTTTGCAACTTTGCCCACAAATTATTTTCCAGCTCCCACTATATTAATCAGTTGTTTTTCCTGACTTTGACTCATAGGTAAACTCTTTTTGATAGTTTCAACCATTGAATTGACGTCCAATATCCCGAAATTTTCAGCGTATTTCACCGCGTCCTGAAATTATAGCCATTTGGTAATTGCAAAAATTATTTATTTTGTGAGAGAAAACCACTGACTTACCAGTGCTCCTATTACGTGACCCCGAACGATGCAACATTCGAATATTTCTTCCAATAATTTACTTTGTATAGTACCAATTACACCATCTCGTGATTCAGCAAGAAAATTCAGAACCTTCAGCATCTTCTCAAACTCGTTATTACGAAGCAATAGAACTGCCATGTATCCAAATATATCTGCTGGCCATAGTTGTCGCTGTAATCTGTATGTACTTACTTCCTATACAGTAAAAAAAGTTAAGTTTCTGAGAAGTGATTGTTGATTTGAAATACAGAGATATATTGATACTTACTTCAATGTGAGTCCATAGCGTCCAAGCAAAGTTTGCATACTGCTGTTGTAGGTTTGGATAATTTTCTGGAATAATTTTGTGACTACACATAAGCTTGAAAGCTACTTTCATAATCATATGTCGATCTAACATATCGAATTGTATAATTTGTGATAAGAATTTGGGTAGAAATTCCATGGCTATGTCTTTTCCATTGATTTCTAACATCTCAAGGATTTCTCTCATTACTCCTGGTTCAGGAATATAAATGTGTGGCACGAGACGATTATAAATTCCCATAAACTCGTCAAATGACATGCTTGATAAAATAAGCAGTAAATAATTACGGTAGTAAACACTTTCCTAAAATATAAATGATTACAGAAATATAACATTTTTATTAAAATAAAAAAAACATATTGGACCTAAACGTACTTTCAATCTTCCTCCAATTAATCTGTAATTATTTTTAGTCACTAAAAGCTTGTGAAGACGATGACCAGCATCTAGATCGTGCATATGTTGTAATGCTACTTCCATTGCATGAACAAAGAAATTTATGTCAGCAACATCTCTAATTTCTAATTCTTCTTTTTTTTCTAATTCTGCCAAAATTTCAAGTAATATGGAACTACCTGGGCCACCTGTAATTATTAATTAATTAAAGTCACAAATTATTTTGCACTTTACTAACATAAAAAAAGTATCAAATTTTTATAATGATCTTGTCACTTACTTGGACGATAAAAAATTTGTAAAAGATAATAATAACTTCCAAGACTAGGTTTTATTCCAATCAATTTAAATTCTGCCAGTAGCTCTTTAGCTAATTGTTTTGCTGCCTCTTGAGATTGAATAACTGATATACTGTATAAAGCAGCATTTAACGTTTGTAGATTTGGCATAACATTTCTCTTCATCATAGTATTTAGAATACTTTGAATTAAAATTTTTCGAGTATCAGTACTATCTTTCAATAAAGGAACTAATTGCATTATGTAGTTGAAAGATGTGACAGACAGAGGTATATTATCAACTAAACACTTATCGTAATAATTATATGCTACGTCAAACTGCAAGAAAATTATAACTGTTGAATTATGAAATATATAATTAGAGAGGAGATTAGATTTATCAAGTTAAATAAAAAAACACCTTCATGTACTTAGCTGTTCCACAGATAACAGCATTGTATGCAGCAGAAACTGTTGCTTTGTCTTGGGACAGTTCTGCAAATAGTTTTTCTACTTCTGGAGAACTCCTGAAAAATTTATTTAAAAAATTTAAATAAATTTATTATTTTCATTCAGAAAGTTGATTAATTTAAGATTTTGTTATTATGACAAACTTTTTAATTGAACTTTTGTTGTAAGAAAAGTTGTAACAAATTTTTATGATAAAAAGATACTCACTTCCACTTAGAATGTCGTTTACCATCTTCCACTTGGTATGATCTTTCTTCCAAAAATTTTTCTGGAATCTGATCCAATTTACTGTTGTAAAAACACAATAATTCCAAAATAGCTTGCTTTGTTTGCTTTGAAACATCATTTTCCAGCATGGTATAAACTTTGTAAGCTTGAGAAAATTGACCTTGATTTATTAATTCGTAAATAGTATCTTCTGTTACTTCATTTTTATTCATAAATTTTTCTGGAGGTAAAAATGCCTAGAAAGATTTGTTATATTTAAATTATTATATCTACCCTCATAAAAAATTTGAAAAATTAATTAATTGTGACTCAAACCTTTACTAAAGGTTCTGAAAGATTGCTTTTCAAAAGATCAGCATGTTCTTCAAGTACCCACATTGCAGCTTTTTTGCCTGATTCCTTAGCAAGAGAAAAGGTTCTCTTTTTTGAAAGTGACGTTGGAATCAAATAAGGATCATCTATATATTTGTATTCAGCACTATTTGTATCACGCTGAATGGTGGAATCTAAGGCCTAAATTAAATATGCAATATTACAACTATTAATCAATTCAGACTGTACCAATGTTAAAAAGTAAAGTAATGTTTAAAAAGTACCTTTAGTATATCCGTTGGCCCTCGTTCTATTCTTGTTGGAATTTGAATCTCAATTTTTTTCTTTGCTGAAGAAGCAGCAGATGAAGATGATAATGATGAAAGCTTTAGAACTGCATTTCTAATAGTTGTCCTAAAGTAAAATTTAAATGAAACATTTGAAAATATGTTGAAAATTGCTCGCAAACGCTAATTATTATTTTACTACATCAATGAACTTTCAAGGAAAAAATACTGTTCAATGATCATAAATAATATTTTATTCTTAGATAATACCTGTCAATAATCCTTGTCATTAGTGTATTCATTTTGATCACTGTTACTTTTATTAAAACTAATATTAACAAAAATAAACACACACCCGCACTCAGTGCACCCGCACCACGAAATGCACTGATGATCAATTAAGGTTAGGTTTCCATACCATAGTACCAACCAATATACTTATTATCGCATAGCGTGATATTCGATATAAAATTTGCAAGAGGAGACCGATGCGAAAACAGCCCGACACAAATAACATTTATTAAAAAAAAATGATCACATCTCACGTATGTCTAATTGTACTTCTCGAAAAAATAATTATTTGTTATTGTACCACTATATTTCTCATAAAAAATAAAAAATATCGTTATCGATAATTCACCTCCTATTTATTCACATAAGACATAATTAAGCAAAAATAAATTCACAGAAAAATTGTACCTTCTGTAGTCTAAATTGTACTATCAGTACAATTCTATAAATTTGTTTCTAAAAGAAATAATAGGACGATTACAAATTACCACTAATTGTTACAACTTACAAGGATGTCATCCGGAAATGCACTTTGCGCAGGCGTAGAGCTTTGTAATTGTCCTATGTTTTCTTTTAGAAACAAATTTATTGAATTGTACTGATGGTACAATTTAGACTACAGAAGGTACAATTTTTCTGTGAATTTATCTTTCTTTTATGTGAATAAATAGGAGGTGAATTATCGATAACGATATTTTTTATTTTTTATGAGAAATATAATGGTACAATAACAAATAATTATTTTTTCGAGAAGTACAATTAGACATACGTGAGATGTAATTATTTTTTTTTATAAAATGTTATTTGTGTCGGGCTGTTTTCGCATCGGTAAGAGGAGAGTTTAGATTAACAATTATTTTATTAATTTTTTTTATAATTCGATTCATAAATTACAGTAATTGAATAAACTATTGGATTCTAATTTTTTAACTTTTAATTATTGTTTAAATTAATTTTTATTTAATTAATAATAGATGTAATTTGTTAAAATATAAATAAAAGAAAAATTTTTTCCATTCAGTCCATTTTAATTTGTTTCTATCTTCAATGTGTTTCTCAGCTTCTTAAACTGTAATATAAATATCTTTTCCTCCTCCTTCCTGAGACATTTTAAGAAATGTAAAGTAATAGGCGAGTATGAAGAAAATAATCATTAATCTGAACTTGCATTAATAGTTCATGAAACTAATCGTTAATATATTAATACATGGATTAACCAAAGTTTATTTAATTCTAGTAATGTTTATTATTTCTGCTAAGTCTCCAATGAACTACTTGCATCTATACTTGAAGCGCCGATTTTCCGAAAAAAAATTATATATATGTATATATATAATTCATGCAGTACAATTATGATTTTAGGACCCATTGGATCGACGGGTTTATATAATATAATATAGTTACACATAGTAAAAATTATTAGAATTAAACAAACTGTGATTCATCTGCGTATTAACATATTAACGATTGATTTTATGAAATGCTCCAATGCAAGGTTAGACTGACGACTATTTTCTACCTACTCGCCTATCAGTTTATATTTCATGAAAAGTACTTAAGTCAATTTGCTACAATAGGCAAAAAGCTTATATATAGATTGTAGAATGAATAAATGTTTACTTTTGTGTCAGTATCATTTTCTATTTACATTAATACTTTGTTAATATTTTTACAATCACTTGCGCATCTATACTGAATGTATAGTGAGTTAGTCTGATCTTCAACTTATATTCCTAATTTTGCTATTCAGTTCTATTGTCATATTATTATAATCTACTTGATAAATTAAAATAGAGATTTAAATAAGCTCGAATCATTCTACGTTGTATCTCAGCTGATTAAGCTTTTGACTCGCCGCAGCAATCGAGATAATCAGTAGTATTTTTTAAAAACGTCTTAAAATACCCAATAAGTACTTCGTAAAATTATACCATGAAGACCCCATGAAGACAAAAACGAGAGTCCCGTGCACAATAAAAAAATTGCATCGAAATCGCTCAATCTCGACCGTTACACCATCAAAGACAGAGATAAAGAGAGAGAGAGATAGAGATAGAGGGAGAGAGAGAGAGAGAGAGAGAGAAAGAAAGAGAGGCGGTACTCATCGCTTGGAAAGCCGCCTCCGCGAGAGTCTAGTTTCTTCGGCGGCGCATGGATTTTAATTTGAAAGAGTTGCTAGAAGGGCGTTCTTTCCCCCTCGTTGCGCCCGTGAGATATGTAGGGAATCCGTTTCTCTCAGCGCCAATTTCATTGTCGCTTTAGCATATGAATGTGAGCACGTCTTCGCTCTTTGATATGCGAAAAAAGGAACAAATAGGAAGGAAGTTTTTTGTATGGAAATTCATAATGAACCGCTTGCTTTTTTCCTTTGTTGGTATGGCAGTTTTATTAGTGACCAGTTAGTATGGTTGTACGATGATACGATTATTGCCATCGTATACGCCACTTTTATTGCAGTATAACGTTTTACGAGGGACATTATGAAATACGTCTTCGAGGCTGCATGGCAGCATTGCATTTATTTTTCTTTGAGTTGTAGCAACATTAGGAGAATACGTCGGGAATAAGTCAACATTTAATCATCAATGAAAAAAGGGACTTTCTTCTTTATTAATAGGTCGCAAATTGATAGTGAATCCACAGTATATTATTCGATAAAGTCGGATTGGCACCCAACACCGCAGCGATACACAGCCTTAGGGAAACAATGGCCAATAGATGAAACTCCCCCGCTACATCGCACGGATAAAAGCCATCGCCGGCAGCGGTCCATTGATCAAGGGGGCAACAGCAGAAGCAGTAGCAGTAGCAGCAGCAGCAGCAACAGGAGTGCAATAAAACGCCAATCCGACCCCTACAAAACAAAGCGTTAGTGTCGTCGAGCTTTTCCCATCGAGCGCCACTGCAATCATCATATGCCTGCTCTAGCGCGGCTCACCCTTGCGGGAAAGTCCCTTTGTTTCCCCGCACGTGCTTCGATGCCCGCCTATCGATCGGCAAAAAATACCTCGCTGAAAACCCCCTTCTTTTTCTTCTTCGCTAACCAGCAGAGACGAAGCAAGAGAAGAAAGTAATAATCGCGCAGGGTCTTATCGTTTATACATAACCAGGTGCATGCAACCGTGGGACCTTTGCGTGAATGGACGACCGAGAGAGAGAACTGGATTTGTATGAGCTTTTTTTCGCGCGCACCAACTGTAACTGCTGCTCTTTCTTTCCGGCCTTTGATCAAGTTTCTCTCCTCCCTTTCTCACAGAGGGAAGAATTCATATGTGCGCGTACCAGTTGACCCGCGTGCTCTCCCCGAGACACACAATGACGAACATTTTTCTTCGGGTTCAGTCCATTTTTTTTCTTCTTCCTGTTCTGTGCAAAGGGCTCGTCTTCGAGTTTTTCTCATATTTAACCACGACTGCATGTCTTTGTTCGATAAGAGACACTATTTTTTATTCAAACTAAAGGACACTCTGCCGCGACATGGCAAATAAAAGCATGGTATTCCGAACAAACGTATTGACAATGTCAATTCAAGTGGATCAGCATTAGCTGTTCTCCCAATAGAATTTTACAATTTTGTGTACTGATCTGCTTATAACAGTAGGCTTACGTGGTGATTCACTCGCAGCACAATAAAACAAATCCCTAAAGGGTGCGCGCAACCTGAACGCGCACTCGCTTCGGTCTTTTTCCGCGCAACACTGAACCGAGTATCCGCGAAAGATAAAAAAAGCGTTACTCCCGAAAAATCTCTCGCCCCCTCGGAGTTGGTCCTGTTGGCGCGAGCGCCCGATTGACCCACTTTCACACATACGCACACACCGTGCAGTGCACACGAGCGGACCACAAAGAACGAGGAAGGGGGACCTACTGAACCTGCAACCCCCCCGAAAAACTAGTGCGTATCTCTCGTATTCCCCCTTCGACACGTACGCGCTCGTTCTATCTCTCTCTACTCCACGTGGCAAAGCGACCGTTAATGAAAAAATACAGCAGCGGCAGTAGCGGATCCTTTGTTGCCTGCATCCCCACCAGAAAAACCTAAGCATACAGCCCACCCTATCTCGCTGCTGCGCTTATGTCGCAGTGGCCATGGGAGGATGCGTAACTGCGATTAGTTTTTCCGGCGTTTTCGGCACTTTGTTTACGCTTAGAAACAAGAAAGACGAGGAGCATTCCGAGCGCAAAACGCGAGATTATTATACGAGAGCCAAGTTACGTGTCTTCTCGTAGGCATAAAAGCTCGCTTTTTATTTTGTAATGCGACGACCTTCCCGCACGGTCTCTGCGGGAAGGGTTGACAAAGGGAAGAACGAGTTTCCAGAAAACGCGCCTTTCGAGCTGTTGTGTAGAGCCCGCGGGGAGGGAAGGATGCTGGAGAAAAGAGAGGAGAAAAAAGGAGAGAGACGAAAAATAAACGAGAGCGCGCGCACAAAGGCGAGAGAGAGAGAGAGAGAGCAAGCGTTCGCAGGCGTTCCCACGACGCCGGAAACCTCGCTCGCGCTCGTTTCTCTTCGAGAGTTGAACTGACCGTCAGAGACTTCGTCAGCCAGATCTGCATGACAATGAAGAGGAGGGATGCTGCCGATCTGCCATTTTTACCCTCTTGACTCGTCTTCTTTTTCCTTGACTTTATGCTTAATTAAATATTTTTATTACTAGCCCCTTGCAGTAGCCGTTAGTGAGAACACGATTAATTTTCGCGGCTGTTTCGTTGTGATGCGAATTCCGTAACATAGATTTGCGTTTCATCATTGTATCCTACATTGTGCTACATCAAAATGTCGATAATTTGCAATACGTAGATCTAGAAAAACAAATACGAGAGATTTGAGCGGTTTCAAGCCGCAGAGAATAACAAAAGATTTTCGCGTAAACAGAAAAAAGGCACACAAGAATAAATACCTGGACACGGCTAAGAAAGCTCCAGTAAATACTCTTCAAGATTTTGAGAGGAAAGGTAGGCAGAGAAAAAGACGAAAAAGAAAAATCCAGAATGATCACGTAACCTCTGCGCTTGTGAATCAAGCGGCGGTGGAGGACGCACGTGGTCGCACGCGGCCAACCGGCTTTCTCGCCTCTCATCGTAGCCGCATGTGCGTTAACACTTGTCATGATGTGTGAAAATCGTCGAGTATCACAGCCATACTCCGGCAGGCCGGGACGAGTGCAATTTGATGTCAAATACACAAATAATGCCTTCGTCCTTACCTGCCTGAGGGCCGTTTAATGTTTCATGACACAGCATCGACACACCAATGATACTGCTTGAAGAAATCTTTGAGTGATGAAATTAAGAGCATTCCGATAGGCCGGGACAAGTGCAATATTGAGGTTGAAAGCCTGAGCGAAACATTGCCACCGATCTCGACCTATCTTCCATGCAACGAACGAGAACTCGCACTCTTCTTTCTTCTCTTCTCATGCATGTGCCGTAGGTATTTTTTTCTTTGCTTGCCGCAAGCACGTGACGAAAAATGGGCGCGCACAAAGGAAGAATCTCCGGCCTTGGAGGGAGCCACGTTTTTTCCTTTTTTTCTTTCTTTTTCTTTCTTTTTCTCTCTCTCTCTCTCTCTCTCGCATCACAAATCATGCGTACACGGGACGGTTTGTGCGACCTATTATTTGCTTCGGTTCAGCAGCAGCGCAGGTATATAGCTTCTTCCCTGTTTTATACTTTTTTTCTTCGTCTACTTTCTTCGAGGAATGATAAAAACGCGCGCACCCAACAAAAGACGACGCAAGACTGAGCAAGCAGCGAGTTAGCGGAACAGCGTCGCAGAGCCAAAGCCGCCGAGCGCTCCCTTTATCCCCCCTCGATTACTCATTGCCTCCCCCTCTCTCCGCCCCCCTCTCTCGCTCTCACGCGCTCCTTTCGCTCGCGCGGTGCGTGTGACGCATGCTGCACCAGGGGATGCCCGTAATCACGTTATTAGCCCGAGAGAGAAACTTTCTTTCTTTGACGTCCTTTGTACTGAAGCCGGCGATTGATTCGTATTATGTAAACGCACGATTTTCGACTGTCAGAAAGGAAGAGAGGAGAAAAAGGCCAAAATAAAAGAAGCGCGCGAACCAGTCGTCCGAGTGGGAGTTTGTGTAATACCGTACACAACGTTTTAGCACATTCCACGTGTGTGTACAAGTCGCACTCTTTGTTGCATAACTTGCGCAAGCTCTCTATCTGTCGTGTTTCTCTCATGCTGTTATTGTTTTTGTTATTTCTTGGAAAATCGAGCAATGTAAAGCTAACATACACGAAAACATTGAAAAACAAAGGTCGTGGTCGCGCGCGATGTAAGTATATATCACAGACAAAAAATAAACGTGTGTGTGAGCGGCAAGGCTCGCGCTCTGCTGCTCTCAAGGACAGTTCTTCCGAAAAAAAGAAATCATTCCTCGTCGATACACTTAATTTTTTCCTTCTCTCTCTCTGCCGGCGCTCGTTTGGTCGTATCCGATTACACGCCGCCGCCTGCCGAAACCTTTTATCGTTATACAAGCTTTATACGCATAGTGTCCGCTCTTTCTCTCTCTCTCTCTCTCTCTCTCTTACACACACACACACACATACACACAGACATCACGCACGCACGCACTGAACCAAATAACAATAGCAGCAGCCGCAGAAAACAGAGAAGCGCACTGATCGTACTCGAACGAAGAGAAGAGTTCGGCTCGGCGTCCACGGGCAAACTGGCGTTGCCGACCAGATGCACCGCTGGCTTTATTTGCCGGCCGGGCCCTCGGGCCCTTGACCGAGTGGGGGTAGCTTTATTCCCGCGCGAGCAACCCAAGAGCCCCCTTTGTTGAGCGCGAAAATCTTACCCCTCGCTCGCTGCCTACTGCGCTGCCCTTACACACGTGCCGGCAAGACTGCTGGCCTTGAAACTTTTGCAACCGCGCAAGCGATGTTGCTAAGGGAACGCGACCGTGCTAAGAAAAATCAACGGTTAAAGGGGGTTGTCTCTTTTTTTTTGGACTCTGCTTTGGGGATATTTCAGTTACTTTCGAGAGCTGTACGGCTGTTTATATCGTGTCATCGTAGCATAATTACGGCTTTTTTTAATTGTTTGACACTGATATGAGCGGTTGATTTGATTCAACTACGAATGATTTTTTTCGTTACTACACAGAAAATTGAAATTATTCAAAGTCACGCGGTGGTGTCCATCTGTTGTTATTTTCAAGAAACGATGTAGTTTGACATTCCTTTCATAAACGATAAGCTAATGCAGCTATTGAAAATACTATCGTTAACGAACAACTCCGAGGTTTTATTTCTATTAGCATTTGAAAAAGTCTTGGCGTGTTTTTTTATATAGACAACACTTGAAAAATCGACGCAGACTAAATACAATGTCAAGCAAAATCACATGGAAAAGCTACAATAGCAATGTCAAAAGGTAAACACGTTTGATAAACTGTAAGCGCAATACGAAACTCTCCATCGTAAATTCAGCATATATAAAAGACATGCCAGAATGAAGAATTTTTTGTTTTTCTTTCTTTTTTCATCGTAGAAAGAAACCTGCTTATCGTGACAAGCCAGACGCAACGGCCGAAACCTCGGAAAGTACTCTCGCGCCAAAGTTCCTGCGGGCGCGCTAGGCACACGTGCCGCAACAATCTCCGTCTACGCGTCCGAGTGTATATAGGTAGGCTCTGCCGCACTCTCACCCCTGTGCAGCGGCGGTTCCCTCTCCTTTGTAATGCTCGCGCGATCAGGGTAGAAAGCCCGCCAAAAAGTGTATCAGCTGTCCTGGATTTCCTCCTCTTTCTTCGCTTCGATGCATTGCCGAGAGAGCGAGAGAGAAAGCTGCACAGGTATACAGATATAGAGATAGGACGGGTCGCCTTTATTGTCTCGCCGGAGAGAGCAGGAGGGACAGTTGCGTTGCATCCAGCTCAACACACTGCCGTTGTAATTAACGCGAGCGAGCGGCGACCGTTGCGATTTCTGTCAGTTCTCGGATGTGGCCCGCGCGCGTGTTCCACCTCTCCGGCGCTTTCCTGTGCTTGCTTATCGAGGGAGGACGCGACGTTTTACTCTCCGACTGCGCGCACGAGCTTTTAATCAGAAGACCCACGCCCACGGTGCTCTAGCGCCCGATAATGCACGTACACTTCGCTTCGAAGCGGCACATTTTATGCGCAGCCAAAGTACACGTAACTTACTAAAAGTCAATTGGTGTATATCTCTCGAGCGAGAAGCTTTGTTTGGCTTTGAAGCCTGTAAACCCAATCTGCTAAAAAACCGTACGAAGCTTAACAATAACGATTGATAATTCATCACTGCCTTAGCGCGCGAGCGAGCGGCCTGCTGCGACAATGATTGCCTTATACATATCAAACAGAAGTCTACACTTACGTGAAGCAAACAATGAAAAATCAGCGGAAAAAGGCCTCGTCACGGGCTCTCGGCTAATCCCCGCGACTATAACACGTATGGTTCCGTTGTATGCGAAAGACATTGTTCGTATATCTGCGAAACACTGTTGGCCGCGATCCCTTTCACGCCTATCCGTCGTTCCATGGGCTATCGATTAAATTTTATTAGCGCGAGAATCATCATTCGCTCCACTGGCTGCTAAGCGACTTTTTCGTCATTTCGTCTTTCTCGCACTGTTCTAGACTGCGGATGCTTGGCCACTCGTGCGAAGGATGCCTCGTTAGTATTGAGACTTCAGGAAAGCCAGCCGACTGTACGTGAGGCGGCCAGGCGAGCGAGCGATTTCGCGCGATCGGAACGCGCCAACAAAGAAAGTCAGATTTTTTTCAGCTAGCTATGCACGTAGCCATTGCCGTAGAGGAGAAAGGCTTAGTTGTACCTGTATTTGCAAGTGTGACGCTGCCGTGCACTTGTCAAAAAATTATTTCGCGCGCGCGACTAATCGACGCTAAACAGTCACGTACGACTCATCGAGGTTAACTTGTTCTTTTTACTCTCGCCCTCTGCACCCTCGGTGTATATAGCACTTGCACTCAACGAGCTAGACTACGACGTGACTTACTTTCATTACATCAGTTTTTGTGGTATTTTTTCTATTCTTTAGTAAAGAAAAGCAAGTAATCGAAGTTCAATATTTGAGAATCATTAGAATCTTACGTCTTGCCATTCCCACCGCAAATTTCCGGAATAAAGAAAACAATGCGCTGATAGCTATTGATTTTTACGTAAACGATCTACTTTCGAAAGACGACTAGAAAGTGCATTATTTTAATTAAATCAATTTTGATCCATTCAGCCCTACAAATTATCTGCAATAATTAATACTACTATAATTTTAGATTGATCACTTCGTTCGATCGTCTTGTTAAACGAGAAAACGGTTCGCGAAATTTCATCGAGAACCCCAAATGCTTTTGGAAATCTTCGTCGTGACTTTTACGCATTGAAAATGAAGAACGCATATCCGGAGCATTTGAAGCTCGAGGTGAACGCGCGAAAACTTTTCGAAAGTTCGCAAACCGCTTAGCAACGGCGTTCCGACCCACAACCCTTCTTCCTCGAAAGGAAAAAAAAGCAGCCGCAATTTGCTTCTGCTCTCTGCGTAGAATCCCCCTTCGTAATTGATCGAGGAAAAAAGCGCCATAAGCGCGCGCTCAAGCAAACAGGAAATTCTTCGTTAGCTCGCGAAGCCGGCGGTCAATTAAAAGCCTCCCCTGTACGCATGAAAAGCCGAACCAGCGCATACGCGCCGGAAAAGTTCCCTGGATGCGCTTTGTGTTAGTTTGACGCGTGCGGGGATGATTGAGCACCACTTGTAGGAGGACAGAGAGAGAGAGAGAGAGAGAGAGAGAGAGAGAGAGAGAGCAGCTGGTAGCGAGGAATCGCGCGCATCTGCCGCTTACATACCCGCCGCCCATGTGTGCACGCGTACGTGTGTGGTGCGCGCGTGCCACGGCTCTTTCCTCGGTTTTATCTTGGACCTCCATTTCCCGCCTTCTGAGTTTGTGTGTGTGAGGACGCGCGCGCGTATACTGCTGCCAAGCTTCTCTCTCTCTCTTTCTTTCTTTTTTCCTTTGTGTCCGACTCGCGAGCAACCTGGCGTAAATGCAGCAGCAGCAGCAGCGGCTACGAGCTGACTTTAACTTTTGCCTGTGGCCAAAAAGAAAAAGGGGCTTTGCTTCTTCTTTTTCACCCATTGTTGGTTTACGTCTTGTTTCGATAAAACTTTGTTATATCTGCTGAACGACATGGGTTCGCTGAACATTATGCGAAGTAAATCGACTATTGAGAGATTTTTTTTCTTTTTTCGCGTCTGGGACGATCGGTTGATAATTTTTTTTTGACATACATCGTTCATCGCTTATTCAAGAAGCTTAAACAAATAATAGGTTTGAATAACAATTTTCATTTCAGTGTCAAACGTGTAACGTATAATTTGCTTGTCGACAGCTCGAAAAAATTTCAACGACTCGCGTATTTCGTAATGACCCTCCCATGCGAACTTGACAAATCATAGCTCGATACGCGTGCACGGTTTCTCTTTCTTTTTTCTCTCTACTTACAGAACGTGAAATACGAGTAGTACAACTGCGCGCAGAGCGTAGCAACAGGGTTAAAGTCACCCCAACGCTGCTGCGCGCAGCCGGTTTTTCCTTTCCTTCACACGTGTGCGACTCGCGCGCAAGATGGTTACAAATGCACCTTGCCCTCGGCAGCTGCTGTTTGCCATACTATATATGCGCGCGCGCACTCACACACATACACACACATACCTGCGAAAAATTGCAGCGGGAGACGGAAGTACAGATTTTCCGCAAATATGTTCGGAAAATTTGCATGCTTGCTCACTGCTGCATCTGGTCTTTTCTTTATTTGGAGTGTTGCCCAGCATCTCGCGCTCATAAATTTTGCCGCCCGTGAACAAGAGAATAAGTGTGACAAGTTTTACGAGGGGATGGCACTTTGATGAGGAGGAGCCAGCTTCTCAATGCTGCCGCACATTGTTGCTTTGTGACAACAGCCGATCGAATTACGCGTTACGCACTCATTCTCTCTCTCTCTCTCTCTCTCTCTCTCTCTCTCTCTCTCTCTCTCTCTCTCTCTCTCTCTCTCTCTCTCTCTCTCTCTCTCTCTTTCTCTCTTTCTCGCTGATCGAAAAGTTACGCTCGGGGGCGATCAAAGTATGGAATTTTAAAATTTTTTACATTACGATGTTTGGAAATTTTTCACCTGGCGCCGGTATTATTATACAACTTTAATGATCGATAAGGTCGATATCTGATTGGATATGCATTGGATCATAGATACGGGAAATTTTTATTTTTTTTGGACGGTGAACATTTCTCGATTAATTAAAATCGTAGCATAATAAGTTCGTAAACAGATGGGCGAGTAATGTGTTTTGATCATACAAATGACAAAATATGAAAAAATAAAATAACGACGACTCGCGACAAACTGATTGCGTCCAATTCCTTTCGAGCAAACAGGAAAAATAAAATGAAGAACGTCAGAAATCGAATAACATTTACACGGAAAGAAATGTTTCATAAAAACTACGATGATTTTTAACATAAAAATTATAATGCATTACGGTAAAGCTAGGACACTATGACTGCTTTACAAATTTTAAGTGATATCGCATAAAAATTATGAATTTTCTTAAAATTGTTCTCATGGTCTGAATAAAATATACAGAACCGTCACAGTGAAAATTCCCCTACTCTCCAAACTCGTAACTCCTGATCAATAAAACAGATCCGGTTCAAAGTATTACGATGTTGAAGGTTATAAAAACGTTGAACAAATCCGAAAATTTTTTGATTCACACCTATCGGAAAAGAATTTTTATTTATAAGATAGTTTTTCATTATCGGTTGTTCAGTTACTTAATTAAATTTTTTACTTTGTCCTCAATTCAAGAACATACAACAATAACAAGTGTTTTTGCTCGTGCTGCGCGAATGGCACTACCGCAGCGCCACGGTTTTACCATGTGAAATTTTGCAGTTTACCATAATTAAAAATTAGAGTACGGAACTATATTTCTTGGAGTGTTGAACAATTTTTATGCTTATATTCATAAAGCTTCATAAACTACTATTTCGCTCCAGCTTGACCGTGACAAGCTCGGTAATTTTTACGCGATATTTCTTTCGGTGTACTATTCACGACGGTGTTAAAAGCGATATACTTTCTTTCGTCATCTGAAAGAATGAACCCAGTCCGCGCGGCACACTCGTAGAAATGAACGCAGCGCGCAAAAATCATCGTTGCACTTCCTCCACGAGAGAACAGGCGAAGGAGAGTGCAATTGAAAAGTGCGCGCCGAGCACCTGCGCGCCCGGCATCGTCGCCCGTAAAAAAAAAACGCACACACAGGAACTCCATAGTCTGGTATATACTTGAAATTTGGTTGGATGCAACGAAAAGAAAGAGACAGAGTGAGAGAGAGAGAGAGAGAGAGAGAGAGAGAGAGAGAGAGAAGAATGAGTGGGAAGGGGGTTGATGCAGTCTGCGCGATTACGCGAAAAGGTTTTTGCCCGCAGTTCGAGCTTGAAAAAGTTTTTGTTGATTTTGCACGTTTGTGTTGATTTACTTGATGCAGGTTGCGAAATCGGATGAAATTTCACTACGAGTTATTATAGGTATAATATTACTGTGAAAACGGCAAAAAAGATACGGCGTCCAACAGAAATAAAGAGATTCCTCTTTAATCTTCTAGCCACCGTGCAACCTAAGCAAGCGATACTACATTCCTACAAGCAGAGGTCGACTCGGTCAGAGGAACCCCGATGCAATCTCGATCTGTTCAAGAGTATTGCATTCGATCAAGTTGTCATATACTTATTTTAAGCCACCAATCGCAAATACAATTTCATAAAAATAAACAATAGTAATTTATGGAGTGGTAGACGTAGATATCAAATTTTGTACGCTTTTCTGCCGATTTTATACAAAATGGAATAGGAAACCTATAATAAAGTCCACTTTCAAGTCTAACAAATGTCGCCATTTGATTTTGCCGACTTAATGCTGCATTATACACCGTAATTATATCAATATTTAAAAAAATAACTACCTCAAACACACATGCTCCTCGTTGAAAATCCATTTAGTAGCTTTTCCAGATATAAAAGTCGTTCTCCGCGCAAAGGAAACTTTTAAATAAAAGAAAATCTAGATCTAAATCACATTGATAGGTACGCGTATGTGCACGCACGTATACTCTACTCTGAAAAAAAAAAGAAAGAAAAACCCCCTCATTGGAGAAAAAGAAAACGAGTCTCAGGCTGCATAACAGACATCGCGCGAGCAGAATCACGATGCGACTTGAAAAACAGCCCAAGTAGAAGAAGGCCCCAGATGGCAAGCAGAGAGTGCCCGGCCCAGCTCGAAAATTGAAGCCGTACAGCCACCTGCCTCTCTCTCTCTCTCTCTCTCTCTCTCTCTCTCTCTCTCTCTCTCTCTCTCTCTCTCTCTCTCTCTCTCTCTCTTTCTTTTGCTTCGTGTGCGTGAGCTTTTACGCGTGCGCGTGTGTGTGTCCCGCGATGCAGCTAAAAGTGAGATGCTTCCATTAGGTCGACACTACACGTGCTGAGGATCTGGTCGAGGAACTTCGACGAGAAACGTTCAGTAGTTTTACTTTTTTGTTGTATATCATCACAATGACTTAGATCTTTAGAAATTGATAGACTTACGTGTCGAGATTTGAATTATTGAAAATCTATTTGGTGAAAAGAATGTGAAGATAAGTTGAAATACCTGGCGTATTATTTTGAATTGACAGAGGAAATTTTCTCGAATAAAGAATTCGATGTTTTTAAAGGGCGCGATATAAGTTTACGTTTATATTTCTGTAAGTTTTAAATTCACGATCAATTTCTATTTGAATGTTTGTTATAATACTTAACTCGATGCGATACGCATTCCTCAAAATAACAACGCTTTGAAAACAAGCGAAAACGACGACAAATGGAATCTACTCGATCTACTTTTATTATTTTTATTACTTCACTCAAAGTCATTTCAAGAGCCACGTACTAGCCATTCATTCATTCAGCTTGCCTCTATACACCTAAAAATAATCCGAGCATAAAAAAGAGTGCTCGCAATGAAATATAACACAGAGAGCACGCGTTCTAAGAGATAAGGTTTCACCTCTTACTAGAAGGGTTACTTCATACAAAAAAATACCTTCTGATTCTACTTGAGGAAAGACTGAGAGAATTTTAGAAGAGACTAGGTCGCCCGGAAAATATTTCGTTGAAATTTTCATTTGGACTCACGACAAAGAAGAAAGACTGCACGAGGAATCTTGTAACGGTAATACAGCGACAGACTTTTCTTTCTCCTATACCAAGGTCGCACTCATTTGCATCATTTCGCCCCAATGATCATCCACGCGAATGAAATCATAGGAGACCCAGGTATACAGATCTTTTTCGCTTATTTCGAGATCGCACCACGTGTGTAACGAATTCTCCGAGAGTGGCTTTCTATATTATCGCATCTATTCGGTTCACATTAATCGATCGTTGATAAGAGCTTTGTTATAGAAAAAATCGTTTGTGCCAATCGAATTGAAAAGCCGTTAATCCGCGTAAGCATTCAATGAAACGCATATCGATAAGGTATGACAAAGAAACGTTCGTTTGATATATCAGGGCAAAGTGTCGATTAGGTCAGAAAGCCAAAGTCCATAAGACAAGAAAAATATCGTTCCCTGTATTTCTTCTTCGAGTGCTGTCGTAGAACTTTCCGTAAAAATTTGTGCACGCATATTCTAATACCATTAAATTCCCATCGACGTTGCGAGCAATTCATAAACACACTCGACATTCCACGTTATACTCGTGTAAATGCGGACGACTCGACAAAACAAAAACACACGCACATATACGAGGGAGTATGTATGCGTCATATGTGTGCACATCGGGTATTAAATTGCATATAGCTTTTTTCAAAGGCGATCTCTTTTTCTCGGGGATTGACGTTGGGTTGCAGCGCGAGGTTTGTAAAGATCTTTGTTCGGCCCCGAGGAAGTGAGCCTACACGTTTGTGTTTATACGTGCGTGTGCGCGCGCGCACGCGCGCGCGTGTGTGTGTGTGTGTGTATGTGAGCGTTTACCGGAAGTTCGCGACGCACATAATGCGACCTACGGTTGCGCCCTTTTCTCTCTCTCGCTCGCGCTCTTCGCGAACGCCGGCTATTTCTCGCTTCACTGGTTTGCTCTCTGCGGGCCCTGAATAAACGAGCAAAAGCAACTGTGTACCGTTTTCGTTGCGTGCTGATTCTTCGCTTAACTAACTTTCACTTTCTTTTATGGCAAAATCTTGGTTTTTTAGACTCATCGAAAGACTTTGATGATAAAAGATTTTGTTTTGATTTTTATTTTTAATGAAAATGAACAAGGGCAAAGTTGAATTCGACTTTTTTCTTGGAGAATGCGATGATGGCGTTATCTAGGTGAGACAGGCTGAACTTGATGCATTGACCACTATGCTCGCATGGTATAATGAAGATATTTAGGATGGTATATGCGATATTTTTTAATATCTTAGTATATTACTATCTGTTTACTTGCAAAAAAATAACTTTTTTAATTATTACTGAATTAGTTCCGTAAATACTTACATGTGTAATCTCAGAATTTATCTTATTTGTTTACAATACAATTTACATGTTATTTTAGTTTTGATTTGGTACTGCTAATCAAGCTAAAAATTGGTGTTATAAATAGTGTTTTAGAATTTAGAAAACGGCAATATCTTTACGATGAATATTTCACGTTTAGCAAAAATGTTTAGAACAAATGCTGAACGAGATTATAATTAAATTCCACCCTCTTATGAAATCACACATCCAAATAGTACAAAATGTCAAATGTTTTAATTAACTTTTATTTCCCACAATGAGACAATAAACTTCATAAATCTAACAACTTAAAAAAATATTCCAACGAGATAACAAGAAAAGAATGCTCTATTTTCGTGACATTTTATAATTCAGGCCCCGGTTGCATATCTATTTACGCTTCTGTACGAAGCGCACGATTCCAGTGGTATCACTAAAAGCTTGGGGTTATAGTTACTAATGCCAACATGATGCCAACAGCCAATCAAATAAATTAAATAAATCATAGGCGTTCAAATTTAAAGATGTTCAGTAGTCCTACAGTTTGTTTAGTTCATTTTCGCGCAGCTATTTGCATCATATTGGCATTAGTAACTATAACCTCAAACTTCTAGCGATTCCACTGAAATCGTGCGTTTTGTATGGAAGCGTATGTGCATATGCAACCGAAGCTTCATAAATTCGGTGATTGCAATTTATTAGATCGGCCAATTTACCGACCGGTAAATCTAGAACAGCTGATCGTCGTGTCAAAGAAAGTATATACACACATTACCAAAAGAAAAGATCGCGCGAGAAAGTATGGGGAGTACAGAGTTGTGCAAGAAAAAGGCGGGGGGAAAAATAGGTTAAATGAAAAAAAATGTTGAAGGGCCTTTCACTTTTAGCCGTTACATTTACACAGTGTCTGTGCCACGCAACATTTATTGACGAATTCACCTCCGCGGTTGCACTGTCGTGCTGACAGCTTCACCGTCGTTATCAGCGTGACAACATCGTTTTGCTATCGGCGAACGTGACTAGCCATGCGATCGGCACAATAGATTCGCGGAATTCCAATGTCAGCCGGAAACAGGTACTTACCAACTTTTATCTGTCATCTTCAGTTTTTATTAGTTAATCGATTATTTTCCAGAGAATCTTTACAGAGAAATTCAATTGTAGTGCCTTGAAAGCTGTGTAACAAGTATTTACATACAGTATTTTGCATATAAGTATTAAGAATCATCACCATGACTACAGTAACTTCAAATTCCAGCAAAGAAAAAGAATATGAAAGTAAAGATGATTCAAAAACAGTCCGCGTTATATTTATATCATTATTGTTAGATTTATTAGCTTTTACTATGATACTGCCACTTTTTCCTGCACTACTAGACCACTATGAAAGTGTTGATAGTGGAAACGGATTGTATTCAGTTTTTTTGAACAAAATACACAAACTAAGTTCTCTACTTAATGCTCCAGAAAATATTAATTCAGTATTATTTGGAGGTATATATTAAACAATATATTTAAGAAGTTAATAATGTTAAATTAATTTTTATATTTTACCTCAGGTTTTCTGGGATCCATGTATTCTCTGTTACAATTCCTTGGAACACCCATTGTTGGAGGACTTTCAGATGTTTACGGAAGAAAACCTCTCATGATGCTTTGTCTCACTGGCATAGCATTGTCTTACTTGTTGTGGGCTTTTTCCAGTAATTTTGGCTTATTCATCATAGCCAGAATAATTGGCGGCATTAGCAAAGGCAATATTAGTTTGTCCATGGCAATTATTAGCGATGCAACTTCTGCAGCCACTAGAGGAAGAGCTATGGTAACTGAAAAATTCCATTCAGATGAGTGACAAATATTTCATTCAAAGAATTTGATTACAACAGCAATTTTCATTTCATTTAAGGCACTGGTAGGCATTGCATTCTCAGTTGGTTTTGTTTTGGGGCCAATGATTGGTGCAATGTTTGCAAAAATGTCAATTGGTAGCAGAGAAAGTCAATGGTATGCATTACCAGCTATGTTTGCTTTTTTTTTGTCAATGTGTGACTTATTCTATGTTGCAATAAACATGAAAGAAACTCTGCCAATTAAAAATAGAGCAAAATCACTGGTCAATGGTATTTCTGGAGCAATTGTATATATCAATCCAATTGATTTATTTCAATTTAATGGAGTCACTGATTTGACTAATACAGGTAAAATTTTATTTTCTGGGCAATAAATTGTATATTACAATTAAATGATGAATATATTTTTAGAACTCCAACAATTAAGAAGTTTGGGTAAAACCTACTTTTTATATCTTTTTATCTACAGTGGCCTTGAGTTTACTCTTACTTTCTTGACTCATTACTCGTTTGGTTTTTCGAGGATGCAACAAGGCTGGATGTTCCTTGGTATTGGTACCATTATGGCTTTACTGCAGGGAACTTGGGTCAGACAAGTTCCAGAGCACAAAACAAAAGCTGTAATAGAATTGGTATGAATTAGCAATTCTTAATTTATGTTCACTGTCGGAATTTCTTTGATAACTAAATATATTGTTATTCAGGGATTATGGCTTGCTGTGCCATCATTTGTTTGTATTGGCATTGCTAAAGATTTGATGATGCTTTATTTTGGAATATTTCTTTTTGCAGTTTGTAAGTCGTCTTTTGGAACACAATTTTTTCTGATAGCTAATTTGCATTTCAAATATTTGCATTTTAATTTAGCTACTGCTATGATTGTGACTTGCATGATGACTTTAGTAAGTAAAGTTGGACCAGAGAATCAAAAAGGTATTATAACTGGAATATTTAGGTCTCTTGGAGCATTAGCACGAGCTTGTGGACCTGTGGTCGCATCAATCGGTAAAATTGTAACATTTTGTTCTTAAAAATATCATGAATGATTTCTTTATTTATATTTATATTACTTTTATTTTAGCATTTTGGAGTCTTGGTAGCTGTACATCTTACTTAATTGGAGCTGTTGCTTTAATCATACCTCCAATAATATTGAGGAACATAACGTAATATTTTGTTTAGACATTGTGCCTTGAAAGCGTCTCATTCATTCAAACTCAAAATCATTTTCATCAAATCTAAATAATTAAATATAAAGTTGTCTACTTAAATTCAAATACTTCATATATCATTTGATTTAAAAGGATTTATTAATTTTATATAAACTTTTATCAAGTTGAGATTGTTAAACTTTTATAAAAATATATTAAAGTAGTTCTAAATGAGAAATTGCAATATTACACAAAAAGACTAAAAAATGTAGAGATTTTACAAAACAAAGTCTTTTAAATATACAGTATTTATATGCATGTATTATTGATAATTATTACAAAAAGTAAAAAATTTACGAAAAGCTGTGAACATAGTGTATTAGTGTTTGTAACATTATTTTATTATGAACATAATAACAATTTTATAAAAGTGTTAAATAATAAAGAAAGTTTTATACAGTATTTTCTGATAAAATCCTATTCCATGAAATTTAATTGAAATTAATTTTAATAGTTTTTTTGCAAACAAAATCGTTCAGCTTGAGTTTTATATATTATTTATGAGAATAATTTTTGTTTTAATGAAAAAACTTTAAATAACCAACGAATATAGACAGAATTTTTAAACACTATACGCTTATGCACGGGTTGATTTTTCTGTAAGGGTCTATATTCATTCGAATAACTAAGAGGCCGACATTAATAACAGTAAGAGTGAATTGTTTGTGCGATATTTTTTAAAAAGGCTTTATAAAATGTTAAGTCAAATCATAAAATAGAGTCAATGGCCTTTTATAATAAACGAACATTAGTCAGCCGCGATAAAATTAATTTCTGTTGGCGTGAAATATAGCATTATAAATAGCGAATTTGTAGTATATAAAAAATATGTAAAAAGAACGCTATGACGCAGTCCTGTTGACTTATATAAGGGGGGGAGGGGGAGAGTCGGAAATCGAAAATACATGTGCGCCTGTTGCGGAAACCCGAGAGGCTCAACAAACAAAACTAAAGTTAGCCAGTGGCCAGCCATCGGCAGAACGGCACGCGTTACATAATGATGAGCACCAGTTCTCGTGGGCAACTATACGGGAGGCCAATAATCAATATCTTGCACCTGTGCAGCTTATACCAGGCGAAACGGGGCTCGTAGTGGACAATCAATAACGAAAAAGCGCTTGGCAGTATAGCTACATAGCCAATGAGCCAGCGAGTTTATTCAAATAAACACGTAGAAAACGGAGAAGGAATCTGGCTGCAGCAAGAACGGACGTCACAGTGTGCGTGTGTACGAGCCAGGGGAGGGGTAATTGTCATTCCTTGAAAAGCATCTCGCCTCTCGCTCTTGGCGCATGCGCCCCATCCGTTTCCTCAGACCTAATCTGCAACGGTGAGGGAAGAAAGCAAAAGACACTACTCTGCGGGGCGCTTGTTGCATGTGATGACCCTGGACGGCTTTGCCGGTTGCCTCTTTCGCTCTCTTCCTTTTCTTTTTTCTCATAATGAGAGAGATCTGAGGAAAGTTTGGAACCCAATGGTTTACCGCCTTTTATTTTTTTAGCGAAGGAGGATCTTTAAAGCATCGGGTTTTTTCAAGGGACTAAAGGCTGTTTTTTCACGGTTGACCTCGAAGTATAGTTTTTTATCTTTCGCTCGCTCATCAAAAAAAATACGTCCCTATACTTATGTTTTCCATTGCTTTGGAGCTGTCGTACTTTTCGAAAACATTTATTAAAAATACCCGCATACTTCGTTACGATTCTCGGAAAGCTAATTACACTCTAATAAAGCAGATTCTCAATAACGATTTTTTTAATGCAAAACGCAACAAACATCAACGGTATGTTTATTGATCGTTCCCGAGAAAGTTTTTCATTGTAAATCGTATTTGCATGCTCATAAATTTCAAATGAATAAACTGCAGAGAACACATTATAAATTTCTTTTTTATAATTAATTCGAAACCCCGTTTTTACGTGTTTTGTCACACGTTTGGATTGCGCAAATTTCAATATCCGTGAAAAATGAAGCTCATGAAAGTGAATTTCTATCGAGCCAAGCGCGAAAATTCATTACGTGAAGAAAGAAAACATAAATTACCTGTTTGTCAAGTAGAACAATGCTGCGTGAACAAACAATGCGCCGGGTACAAGCAACGATGAGCCGGTAGCTATTTAGTCAGAATATATACGCACCCCCTTCGTGTACTATAGTGTTTATAGAAAGGTCCTGCTACTCCGTAGCTGTATAACAATGTGAATTCAGCCTGAGCTTGAATGGTCACGTGATGCACTCCCACTCTGTTAAGAGCTCCCCCGCCACTACGAGCTCGGGGTACGAATTTCTAGGAATCGGCTCTCTTCCCGCCGCGCGCGCTACTGGCCCGCACAACTCGGCCGTCCGCCCGCGCCGCCAGTCGATGTCTACGAGGTGAGCCGCAACGTGCGCACGCACGTTCATCCTTTTTACATTAAAACGACGTACAATTATTACTCACCCGGGACGACCTAACAAGAGAATTGTGGTGGTGATCCTTGCCCCTTTCGTAGGTGAGTGTTAGTGTATGTGAATTTGTGCAGTGTAAAGTGTATATAAAATATAGCTCCAAAAATAGATTACACACCAAGCCGCGCGAGTGAGAGAGAGAAAGAGAGAGCACGTCATGCACCGAGCTATACGTACGTGAGATTCTCTGGGTTTTTACGACTCGCTATGCCGTCTCTCTCTTTCTCGCTCTCGCACTCGCGCTGCTCCGACTCATTGCTTGCTTGCTTGCTCGCTTGAAGCTTTTTCCTCGTAATGCCATTGGCATCCGCGAGTGCGTTTGGTGATTTTTGCACCGCTAGAAAAACATACGCCCGCAAAAGGGAGAGAAAGTGCTTTTTTTCCCCTTTTTTTCTTTATCGGAATTCTTAGAACGTGTACACATTTGCATGTGCTAATCCTTTTCTCAGAGACAGAAAGAAATATAGATAAGGGGCAGTATAAGTGTATGTATGTGTAAGAATATGATAAGTTCCAACGCACTTGATCGATTGTCGTTTTTTAATTGTTCTATTTCAAACGACGAATCGTGTTTTATCAGGTGATGACGTTAGTTGCGCAATTTTCACGGCAGTTAAAATACTCCAATCTTCCACATAGAGCAAGTAAATATTTTGAAGAAAAAATCGAGAGAAAGAAAAAAGTGTATGTGTATGTGTTTGTAAAGTGTGTGTGTGTGTGTGTGTGTGTTTGTGTGTGTAGTGAAGGCGAAGTTACCAAAAAAATAACCAGTCGCGCTTGCGAAATAACTTTTTCAAGATTCTTTTTTCTCCGTACGCGCGCGCGACATTTGGCGCGAGCCGCGTCCTTGCCTTTCGTGGCGGCGAAGCATCTTGAGCGAGGGTGAAAGCGACACTTGTCAAACCCATCTGCGTCACAATATACGCTGTCGCGCTACCGACTCGTAAAAGAAGGATACCGGAGTGCAATTATGTAATTCGATGGAATGGAATTTTTTCTCTCTTTTCTCATTTTTTCGCATTCGACCATTCGACAAATATTTATTCGGTGTACAGTTTTGTTTGTTTATTACATGCGCCTAGTATAGGCCGCATAGAGTAGTGAAGTTTTAATGAGTTGTACTACTAACACACGTAAATCACGATCGATATCGGTAACATTCGCGATGCTCGTGCGATTATTATTTTTCGAATACTTTAATAATTCATAACTGACAATAAAGTGATTAACAATCTTCTGATACGTTTCAGCGTTAGTAATTGAAACTCGCTAAAATGGCACTGTGGGCAAAAGCACAGCAATTGCCCCCAGAGGCATTACAGAAAGTACGATCGGTCTACGGCGAGCATTTCCCAATAGAGGTACGGCACTTCTTATCAACGTGGATTGAAGAAAAAATGTGGTATGTATCTCAAATATTTGAAAAATGCCTCAATTAAATATTAAAATGACGTGTGTCTGCTATTTTTTACAGGACTGACATTGAACCAGACAATCCACAATACGAACAATACATTGCCAACCTTGTCGAATCTCTTATCCAAGAGTTAGAAACCAAAGCTGCTTCGTTAAGCAACACAGATGATCTCTTTTTGACAAGAATTAAGTTGATGGAGGCAGCCAAAAATTTTAGAGTAAGTTTTGACTAGATGAGAAACAGAGATCATGTTTATGCTATCCTTACTGTGCATAATTAACCTTGAAGATATTATTTTTTCACAGCAGAGATATACCTCACATCCTGTAGCACTTTTTAAAATAATTAGACATTGCCTAGGGACAGAAATGAATCTAGTATCTCAAGTGGAAAATCTCAGTGGTACTCTAATGAACATGGCTGGAAACAGAAGTCTAATGGGTGATTCTCATGCAGAGATAGCACAACAATTGGATTCACTGAGGCGTAGAACCCAGGAAACAGGAGAAGATTTGCGAAAAATGGAGCAGGAACAAGAGTCTTTTGCTATTGCTTATCATGACTGCACAAAGTTGAATGCCCATTTACAAAGCATCTCTACACAACCACAAAATCAGCAAACCATTGAAATAGAAAAAAAGTATCGTAGACAAAAAGAACAGCAGGAGCAAAACTTGAATCACAAGGTCACAATGTTACTCCAACTGCGTTTGACTCTAGCTGATAAGTTGAAAGATTCAATCAGCAAACTTAATCTCCTGCAATCAAGAGTGTTGGATGACGAATTAATTCGGTATGTATTTAATATAGAGTTCATAAGTTATTTAAGAAGGAAAATTATTTAATAAAGAATACATGATTTAAACTCACGAGTTTATATACCCTTTGTTATTCACATTACTGTAGGTGGAAGAGAGATCAGCAATTAGCTGGAAATGGTGCCATGTTTACTAGCAACTTAGATGCCATTCAAGAGTGGTGCGAAAGTCTTGCCGAGTTGATTTGGTTGAACCGACAACAGGTGAAGGAAGCTGAACGTCTTAAGCAAAAGCTTGCACTGGAGCCTCCCGGCGTTCAAGATGTATGGCCATCCTTGAATTCCCAGGTAACCCAACTGCTTAGTTCTTTGGTTACAAGTACCTTCATCATTGAAAAGCAACCGCCTCAAGTAATGAAGACGAACACACGTTTCACAAGTACCGTAAGACTTTTGGTGGGTGGTAAGCTTAACGTTCATATGACACCACCGCAAGTTAAAGTTAGTATCATCAGTGAGGTTCAAGCTAACGCGTTGCTTAAAAGTGATAAGATGGGCAACAAAGGCGAAGCTAGCGGAGAAATCTTGAATAATACCGGCACTATGGAATATCATCAGGCAACGAGACAGTTATCGGTTAGTTTCCGCAACATGCAGTTGAAGAAAATCAAAAGAACTGAGAAAAAAGGCACTGAATCCGTCATGGACGAAAAGTTTTCCTTACTCTTCCAGTCGCAATTTAGCGTCGGCGGAGGCGAGCTTGTCTTCCAGGTGCGTAAACATCTCTCAAAATATTTCTCAATGTATTCAATAACAACTATTGGTATATGAATTGTTAATTTTAGGTCTGGACACTGAGTCTCCCTGTAGTGGTAATAGTACATGGCAATCAAGAGCCTCATGCATGGGCAACAGTCACGTGGGACAACGCGTTTGCTGAACCTGGCCGTGATCCATTTGCAGTTCCTGACAAAGTGCCGTGGTGCCAAGTAGCCGAGGCCCTTAACATCAAGTTCAAATCGGCAACCGGAAGAGCCCTTACCGACGACAATCTGCGATTTTTGGCAGAGAAAGCTTTCCGAGGTAGCAGTTCGGGCTGTCAAGATTATTCAAATTTGCTGCTCAGTTGGGCGCAGTTTTGCAAAGAACCTTTACCTGAGAGAAATTTCACATTCTGGGAATGGTTTTACGCTGTGATGAAACTTACAAGGGAACACCTCAAAGGACCTTGGAACGATGGTTATATACTTGGTTTTGTTAGAAAGAAGCAAGCAGAGGAAATGTTATCGAATTGTGCATCCGGCACATTTCTCATGAGATTCTCAGACTCGGAACTTGGTGGCGTAACTATCGCCTGGGTTGGAGGTAAAATTTCGCGTATTTATAACCAAGATACTTTAGACGTCAAATACAAATTAACTCATGCTTCTTTTTTATTATAGAATCCACGGAAGTTTTTATGCTACAACCGTTTACCAGCAAAGATTTCGCGATAAGAAGCTTGGCTGACAGAGTATCTGATCTACAGCATCTGCTCTATCTTTATCCTGATTTATCTAAGGATCAGGCATTCTCTAAGTATTATACACCGTTCACAGGTAAACACTCTTTCGCCAGCAATAATACGAAAGATACTGAATGTGTAATTATTGATTAATCATGACTTCCTATTTTTTGTTCCTATTTCATTTTTGTTTTTGCAGAAAATCAACAATTTACCAAAGGTTATGTAAAGCCGTTCTTAGTAACGCACGTTCCGGGCTGGAGCGGACCAGGAATAGGTGGATCGACACCATCGCATTCAGTGGGTAGTGGTGCTGGAAGCCAAGGACACGGTGTTAGCTACCCGTCGACGCCATCAAGCATGTATTTGGCTCACAGTCCGGATTCGTCGGTCACCAGAGACACACCTTCGGTCGCTTCTAGGTCAGTGCCGTGGATGTAGCCAGCAAGCTATAACCGCTACATAACATCCATTCAGACAGAACAAACTGCCTTCGATTCTCAATTTATGAAGATGCGCTAAAGTTTTGGGCCCCTTTTTGCTTTAAATTATTGCATTATTATCTTTATAAAAAGCCTTGTAGGCTATATGTTTTATTATTAATTCGTATTTTATTGAGTTCGAGTGGACGTTATTGATCAATCAAAATTGTTATTCGTTTATCTTTCATTGATTATTTTGTTACTACTGTGATTGAGTGTCGTTGATTTTTCATGCCTTAGGAAATTAATTTTCGGTCGCAAAATTGAGTACTAAAAATGGATTTTTCTATATTGATTAATTTTTTATACTTACGCGAATTTGTACTATTTAATATCTATGATCGGTAATTTTGTAAGGACTTTACATTATTGATACAGACAATAATTATTAAGACAAACAGTATCTTGTTATAAAGAGATTCTTTTTAAACAGAATTTTGAATTCCAGTAAGATGTTCGCATCGTGTCAAACTTACTTCGTAATCGACATGCAGTGATAAGTAATAAAACTTTGCGCAACTTCATAGCTGTAAACGTTGATCCAAATACTGCGTCAGTATTCTCATTTTTCGATGATTTTTTTTCTAAACATATAAGTATATAACTTTGCGATTATTATACAGCGATGAAACTTTTTGACATCGCTAATTTTCTATTGATTCTGTACTTTTTTTATAAGGTGTTTACATAATGATTTCTACGTAGTTAATATATTTTGTAGTTGATATCAGGCTTATCGCAATATTTAAGAAACAAATTATATTGAATGAGTTTGAAGAATCATCTATTCAGAACAAAGAAAAAAAATTGTCAATTAAAATGTTTTCATATCTTGCAGAAACGATTTATTCTCTAAAGGAAATTTATGAACTGTGATTTTAAATAGTATCGGAAAATATTACCCATCAAATTATAACGAAAGAATTTAACCAAACGAGCTATTGATGAATTCGAGTTAAATTTACTCGATAGTTTATAAATACATAATAAAATAAAAGTATCTCTCTTTGAGATCCTAGTAATTAAGTCTGATCAAAATATACATTATAATCTATCACTTATACGTCGAATTCATGTTTCATGTCGACATATCAAATTCACTCAGCAAATCCCCCTCTCAAATAATATCAATCGGCTTATCCATGGCTTGAAAAATAAAACGAGAAAACTTGACATCGTTGTCTAAACAAAAGCATTAGCGTGTTGAATGTTTATACTAATCTTTAATGAATGTTAATGTACTTTCAACTATCATAATCAATCAGCAAATATACACATCGTTTTCACATATAGTCGCTCGTCGTATAGTGATATACATATATATAATATTCAAGTACAAGCGCGCGTGCTTTAACGCGCGAGGCAAGCAAAGGCCTGGAGCAAGCCGGTACAACCACATTGTCATTATTGGAAAAGAGTAAGAGAAAAAGGCAACTCCAATCACTACTCGCATTAATCAAGCGTTGACTGGCAATCGAGTAGAGATGAGCGCATTCCTTTTCTGTTTTTGTTTATTACGTCTTTTCACATATTATACATTTGCACACACGAGCCTTTTTGTGTCGTAGCGTTTATACTTATCCTCTTATCATGGACTTTAAATCTTTTTTTTTTCAATCATCTACATTCATAAATCGCGACTATGCAGTTTTTCCCATTGTGGTTGCTTGCGCAAACATATCATAATGTGTACTCGTGTTGTACCGGCTGATCGGGCAGTTTGTTCCTCTTTTGCAAATTGATTTTGTCTAGAAAAGTAGTTTGAAAAAAAAAAATTGCCAGTGATTGGGGTTGTGCTTAACTTTTCCAAAATGCGCAGCTATGCTCCGGGCCTCGGCCAGTCGTCGGTAAGGACAAACGCGGACATGGACTACGTCGACCTGATGAATCAAGGCGAGTTGGCATCTATCGATGAGAACCTCAACTTGGATCAGCTTAGCAGCTTTGGCAACTTCGAGTTCATGCAGTCTTACAAGCCCCAGTAGAGGTATCCTTAAAAACAATTCAACCAACAGTTTGTTATTGATTATACACACGTTGGCGTCGTCCTTTGTTTCGTTGAAGGCTGATGTGCTTGTTCGATATTGATATTGTTGCAGTTAGAGTTTCTTGCATTTTCGTTTATCCTTCTTGTTTTTTCTCTTTCTTCTAGTATTTAAGATGCGTGAGATTTTTTTAGGTACGTAACGGATAAGTATTACGTTTACTTAATCAACATAGGTTATTGTGCGCCAGCGAGACAAAGATAACGAGTAGTAGCACGTAGCAGACACTTTTTTATTCCTGTTATCATTAATATTAAGCAGTTCTCAGCAGAATATTATCAGCTCCGGATGGCATTATTTATTACCCGAGTATGTTGAAAAACGTGCAATATTGTTGATGCTCTGCTGAATAATGATTATTCTCTTTTTTTCTAGTTTGTATTTCAATTTTTTCTTAACAATTACACAAAAGCAAATGATTTGTACTTTAATTATATTTTACTTTGCCTTTGTATCCCAGTTGCTAATGTGATGTTTAGCAAGTCACTTGTTGTGTTATTTTCTTTAGTGCCTAAATAGCAACGCTACATATTGCACGTGATAAACGACTTTGATAATAATATACACGTTTTATGTAGAGGATTATATATACTTATATTGACGTCATGGAATTTCAAATATACAAATAAAACAGGAAGCCTGTCATAATGATCTCGATGTTCTACAAACATTTAATGTATATTGATGTAGTATAAATGTTTAAGCAAGCTAACAACGAAAGAACGTATTAGAGATCAACAAAATTACTCGTATTGGCGTATTTTTGAATTATAAGCAAAAAAATAATAGAACGACGGATAGATATGCTTGTTTTCAACATTATTTCATTGCAAGTTAAGAAATTTACGCGAAATTTTGAGAGATATGCAATCGAAAGTTTTTCTATGATTTTACATTAGGAATCGACACAATCCCAGAAAGACTCAAGGAACATTGTGACTCAATTGTGCAATTTGATTGAAAAAAAGGACTTGAAATGTATGTGCCTTACGAGCATTGCCGGTAGAAGACACGCGACACTTGAGTTTGCGACTAACCTAATTTTTTAGAGAGGCTGTTGGATATTGATATAATGTTTAAAATAAGAGGAAAACGTTAGATGTGCATTACAAGGTAAAATATTAACCAAGAATACGAAAAAAAATAACGATGAAAAATCTGTTTGGATGTGTACAGTATATAAAAAGAATTTTTGAATTGTTAATTGTATATGTATAAGCCGATAGGCTGTATATGACAAATTACTAAGAAAGTATAAAGGACGCCGAGATATCAGGGTCTATACGTTTTTCTTTATAGTATATTTTTCAAGAGAGATACTTTAGTTGGATAAGCACAACTAATTTTACAATTTCTAGTTTGTAGTTTTTAGAATAATTGTAACGACGCGACAATGCGAAGTCTCCAACATGTTTCATTCTATTTTGTTTTTTCACTTTCAACGCGCATTTTTAAGCCTATGGATATAAAGATTATGTCGAGCCGTTGTATGGGTGTACTTTTATCGATAAGATAAGCCATTGTATGTGAAACTAACAAATCTGTCGTTTAATAAACAAGACAAATACTGATAGATGTAGCAATTTATGCGCACTCGTTGTGTTTCGTTTGATACATAAAGTTTGACGTTCACCAGCGAGATTTATCTCTTGCTGTCGATGTACCTCAAATCATCAATCATTATTTCTTCTTGTTTTTTTTGTTTTTTTTTTATGCACAGATGTACGTTTGGACAATAAACAGTGAATAGAGAATATCAACTTTCGTTCAAGTTTGTCATTTTCCCTCCTTTTTACATATAATTTTAGCGATACATTTACTTGTATCTCTAGAAAATTAAAATTGTAGGTATAGATTGCTTTAAAAAGTCTTCGATCTAACTGCATCTATTTTTACGTGACTTTTCCATGGGCATGATTTATTTACGATATTTACGATGTTATAATTGAAACGAATATTTGTAGGCTTTTAGGTAAATGTTAAATTGCTGTTATTTCAAAGAAATTATATCTAAAAAAATTATTTAATCATGGCATGTCTAACATAGAAAGTAACGCAGTTTTATCTCCGTATCATCGAGCTTGTAACGAACGATCTTTGCATTACAATGTAAAACTAGTGTAGTAGCCTTCCAGACGTGTTCAGATACAACATTTAATCCAAAACACTTTCTAAGGAAAGAATTTAAGAACGTGAGCGTGGGCAACGAGGCGGACTATAATGCTGCCGGGCATTAAGATGTTTAGATAAACACTGGTTTCTTACTCGCGACTCTTTGTATAGGAGAACTCTTGTTTATAGAGTGTTGTTATAAGTGTATAAATATATGCTTCAAAAATGAGATAAATGAAAATCGGAGTGTGCTCCAAAATAAATGAGAATCGGCGAGAATAATCAAAAATAATGTTATTAAGTTTGTGCCTGGAATAGCAACAATGGTCCGAAAAGTATTTCTGTCGGCCTGGGAAAAGAAGCGCATAGCAACGCGTAGCCTGCAGACAAGAATGTCGGATGCAGAATAGAGAAAAACGGTCGGCTTTTCCAATAGGCTCGCTCTACCCCCTGCTATTGCTCTCTCACTGGTCCCCTTACGTGGGTGGCCTGTAAATCCTGTGCCGCAACAGTAAGCAGCACCAGACGGACACCATGCCGCTCTTTTCGCGCTCGCGCCAAGCAGGTATACGCAGAGAGGGGAGTGTGGCGCCTTGCGAAACGCGTGTCCCTCGGTCGTTTTCTCAGCTCGGATGGAAAATGAACGTCTAGAGTGAAATTTGTCTCTTTTGTCTCTTTGTTCGGTCGTAATGCTGCCGGATTTTCGGTTGCGGCATTACAATTTGTCTTTCGAATGCATTGAATTTTGAAAATGACATCTCGTCAGAAAGAAGTTCACGACACGTTTCCGTCGCGGCCGTCTTCGCCTTCTGACGCGCACTGGCACTCTTCTCGCGAAGGCTCGGACTCGTCGACGAAGTGTCCAGGCGGTGGGAAGCTTCGATGGTAAATCGTATCGCTAGGCATTTTTTCGTTGGGCTTGCAGTAACGTGGCTTTTCGGCCCAAGGCAATTTCTCCTTCGGCCCAATCGACCACTGCTGATAGGACAATTTGTTCACCGTGTCAGCTTCTATCTTCTCCTCGGGTCTACGTTGATTTGATCGAGCGAGAAAAAAGACGATTTTTTCATAAAAATATTTTTGTTTGCGTGCTTCGTTGTGCGTTCGGTTTTCAACCAAATTCCGCAGATTGATCATTTTTATTTGATCCGCGCGCTCAAAAAAGACATTATTCATTGAGTGACTAAAGTTTGTCATTGTTTGTTACAGGCAAGTGTCGAACGAGTACGCGTTATCTCGAGTAATGATAAGTGAGTAAAACGTATGATTCAGCAAAAAAAGCTGTTTCGATGCTGGTCGCAGTATTTGTCATGTTCGGAAAAAAAGTTGAGACAGAGAGCGACGACAAGAAGAAAAAGCAAAAAGATGATGACGTACTTGCAGTACTTAAAGACGGGTCTGAAGTTGGGGAACTGCTGCGTCTGTCCAGGGCTGACGTACGATAATTTGGTGGTGGTTTTGGCGTCAAGCGGTTGTTTAGCCGTACGAATGTGACCGCAGGGCACGGCAAGATTGGGTCTCTTGCCGATTTTCAGTGTGTAGGACAGTCGGTTGGTGGTGTCGCTCGGCATGGGCCCCGTGACACCGCAAATACGCGGCCTTGGCAAAATGGGCTTGCGCTTCTCGGCCTTGACTTGCTGGAAACTCAGCTGGCGAGAGGCGCCGGTTAATCATTGCGCGCGCGTGTCGTCGTGCGCTCGCTACCTTGTTGGTGGTGTCGACGGACATTCTATCGTTGGCCAGGCTGATATTGCCGCAGGGGACAATGGGCGTCACGAGCTCGCTGCGGCAGGGAAGGAAGCTCTCCTTGTACACGGTTCCCTCGAGGAATTCCCTGCCGCGCGGGAACACACCTACTTCCTTTGGGATTATCGGCTTCTCGCGTGGCGCTTTGTTCTCGTGGTAACTTTTCTTATAGGTCGTCTCGCCGGCCATCGATATCTCCGGCGCCCTTCGATCATTTTCGCATCTTTAGAAATGGCCAACGACACCCTGCGCGCGGCAGTTTAGGCGCACTCGCTTATTCGGGACAAGGACGCGCCGATGACAAGTTCGTCTCCACAATCAATTGATAATTCGACAAGTCGTTATATCTATCGATTCAATGAAGATGTAGGCTCAGTTGAATAAATAGCGTACTCGCGCTTGGAAAGCGCCCTGTTCACTCTCAAGCTATTGATTTCCAATAAGGTCAATGTGCAGTCGACTCTCGGCAAAACAAGAAAGAGATCACTTCACCGAATATCGATCGAGTCCATTTGCATCGCCACGCACCCGCACGCACGCACGCGCGCACTCTCTCTCTCTCTCTCTCTCTCTCATGCAGGAATGAAATGCTTTGCTCGAATTAAAAACCGAACTAAAAATGCAGAAATTATTATAGTAATAATAGCTAGAGAAACAATACTTGTAGCACGGTTTCTTGCCCCATGGGTAATTCTCTTTCTTGCCTACTTCGTACGGCAAATAGCTGAGCTTTTGCGTGGTTTCTTGAGCGGTCCGTTCTTTGGGTTGACAGTATTGCAGCTGAGGTTTAAAATTTGTAACGGGATCGACAGGGCCAGGATTCACGTAGGACAGCAGGCTCGTAGTTTTTGTCTCGAACAAACCCGTGCTCGTTCTGATGTGACCGCAAGGGACAATTTTCTCGGCTCGTGGTGCGCATTTTGGAGCAAAATCCTTGCGGATGGTCGTCACGTTCTCCATTGGTCCCTGCTGCGGGCATATTCTATTTGCGCACATATCTTATTAAGTCAAGTTAAAAAACAATCGCACATTCATGTACCTTTGACGAGGCAGGATTGGCTTTTCTTTGTAAATCCTTTGAACTGGCTTATAGCTTAGATGGGTCGTCGTGTCGTCGACGAATTTAGCGTCAGGTAAATTGATGTTGTGGCATGGCTTGAAAGGTTGTGGTCGAGCTTGGACTTTGCCTTCTTGATCAAACGACGTGTGATAAGTCGTCTTCGTATCGACAGGATTTTTCGGTGGACAGTACGATACCTGAGGCTTGAAAGGCTGCACTCGCGGCGGTTGAACGTATTTTTTCGTACACTAACCATTGCAAACAAAGGATATTTATAGATCGCAAGCGAGAACGATTTTAAAAAGAAAATATTACTCTGATTGACGCAGGACTTTTCTTGTGATTAATTGATTTTGGGGGGCAGAATTTCTTTTCTTGACAAATTTCTACGACCTCCATGTTCTTTTTCGCGTGAAAATAAGTGTTATTTTACAATCAAAGTAACGAAAAATGAATCACAAGGTACATGAAACATCGATAAAGGTTATCTGGAAATCATAAGTATACGTACAAAACGACAACTACGTGTGTATATATATATGATCAAAACATTTGATTAGTGACAGAGATACTGTGGTGGCAGATAAACAAATAGTTCAATTATCGTGTCAAATTAATCGTGTTATATTTTGTATAGTTATTAATTCTTTAACATAATATCATCATTTCTTTTTTCACATATTACCATTATCAGTAAAATAAGCTAGAGTTAGTTTGTTTAACGATATGTACATATCAAAAATTCTATAGCGCAGCGCAATTTGTAGGCTAAAATTTTTTTACAGGTAAATTCTCTGCCTAAGAATTGATTTAAATTAGGAAACAGATCTGTACCCACGCTTTAATCTTTGGAAATTTATACAAGTTCTTACACACTTCACATTTGTCCGCTCCTTGATCTGCAAGGTACCCAAAAATCAATGCTAAACATATTATATAGAAAGCAAATTGAAGGATTGTTCGCTTTTTTCTTTTTTTAGGTAAATAACCAATTGGCACATAGTCTACAAAACTCTCTTCGTTGCTCTGTAAATACAATCAATCTAAAAATTTGTTGGAGCCTTTTCATAATTGATAATTGAAACGTCTTCCATGAAAATTAATTTGTTTATCTTAAACACATAACGAAAACTAATTCAAAATAAACATGTTTTATATAAATGTACATTTATATTCCAACTATCAAGTCAACTTTAATGCTATAAAGATGGGTCTAAAATAATATGATACAAATAATAAAAATAATAAACTTTAAAGCTACATGAAACGATAATTATCGAGACACTGTAAAAAAAAATTACATTACAAAATCGTAGCCAAAACACAATTATAAAAGTCCACACAATATTCGTCGCTCTATTATACTAATTTAGGTATTCAAAATAGAGAAAAAGATAATAATGGAAGGAAACGAATAAAGACAGTATTTGATTGATCAACACCATGAAAAGAATGGACTTTTGTTCTGGAAGCGCTGGATTAATGGGTCGGAGAATGAAAACAGCCTTGGTGTTCCATTTTCTTTGGCTCTAAAATTACACAAAAATAAAATAGTTAAAATATATATTTAGTAACTTCAGTATAAAATAGAATAGCAAGTCTTTTACTTTTCAACAATAACAGCTGGCATTTGAACAAGTTGTACTGGACTTTTAGAATCCTTCAGTGCTTGTTGGAGATTTAAAATTTGGCCTCGCATTACACTCATTTGTTTATCAAAATGATGTCGATCAAACCCTTTATCTTGCTGCATCGCAAATAGAAAAAAAGGTAAGTAGCCTCACAGATCAGAAAAAATGATACAATTCTACACATACATACTTTAAACAACAAATATAAATCATCACACAAGTCTTGTACAAAATTCTGATCTGAAAGCTGCGGTAAGACCAGCTCTCGAATAGTTTCACTGAAGGGAAGTTTCGCCTGGCTCAGCCAAGCCCAATGATAAGGATATGCACGCCACGAGTCGGGATGCTTGAATGGAAACGCCAATCCATTGTCTATCGCCGCTATTTTCACTTCACCTTCCACTCCATTTTTCGACGAACCAGCGTTGTATTTGATTAACCAATTGTCATTACCTAAAATAAAAGTGGAAGATGAATTAACACGTAGTCTTTTTAGACTTTTACACGAGGTAAATCGCAGATGTTTTTATTTTATTTACCTCTGTCTGTATTTCTAATAATGTAGTCTAAGACGACTAGACGTTCGAACTGCAACTGAAACTGTTGAGCTAAACGTGGTGGCGGTGGTTCGCTTTCCCATCTCCTGAGCCAGAAGTCGGCGTCTTTATAGCCCTCGACAAATACTTGAAACGAGCCAATTTTCGGTGGTAATCCTATTCTATGAAAATGCGAGGCTACTGCTGGAAATTGGTCCATAATTGCCTGCTTCATGCGAGCCTTTTCTCTATCGATCCTCAAGTAATTAAAGGTCCGGCTTACGAGTTTAACGACCCTTGTATTCGGCACCACACCCAAACCGAGTTTGCGATCTACTAAACTTGCTCCTGCTTCACTGAGGTAACCTTGATTTGGAATTAAACAACTTCGTCCAAAACAGCACGGACAGCATAGCTTGTGCATCCATTTCGTCCACTTAGGATTCAGTCGCCCGTACGGCTCTTCGTCTTTGGGCTTGAATACTCCGATATTTTTCTAAAATTATTTATTACAGATCATTGAATATTTTTAAAAAAGTAGTTTGAAAAAGATATAAAAATGCATATCTCACTCCTTCAGGATTTTTAACAAAATAACTTCCACTAGAGCCTTGGTATATCCTTTGTGGATATATTCCATTATCTATTGCACACTCAGCCTGCCATACCAGCTCTGAAAATTGTGGGTCATCTGCAAAAGTAAATTTATATTTTTAATTTACTGTGCTTGTAAGATCTGAAAAATATACATTACTTTAAGAAACTAATGTTATCTGTACTATTATTATTTTATCATAAACTACATAAAATAAATACTAATCTCTAGATACATTTTTTTTTGCTGCTTATGTAACTCTCCATCTTTTACATGTATATTTTAGTTTAGTTACTTATTCTTTAAATACTTTGTATCAATCAAGAACAAATTTCGTTCATTTTCATTTTCTATTAACTCTTAAAGCTTTTATTATAATGCAATGAAATACTATCAATTTAGAAATGCTTATTTAGCAATTATACCTGGAAATCGATTGTAAGTTTCATCCAATTCTAGTCGACCAAGGAGAGGTTGGCTCTCCCGGTCAATTCCAGGTGAATCAATGGTTGCTGATTGGTCTGCACTCGAACTTGGAGCAAAATCGACCTCTGGTAAGAGAGGTAAAGGTTCACCATTAGCTAATAATACGTTACTACTTGGAGTCACTGTTATATCTACAAGAGCATCTGTTTCAACCAATGTCGCAGGATTAGTATTGTTGTGACTATTGTATTCTCTATAAGGCACATGCAGTTGACGCTGTTCTGAGTCGCTCATCACAGCCAAGGTCCTCTTTAGTTTGGTTAGATTTCCAAACAGAGATTTTTTCGGAGTTTCAGAACCAGTTAATTCCACCTTGTTATCAAGTGTCTCTGATACTAGATATCTTGCATCTGAAATTGATCAAAAAAAAAATACAATAAAAACTGTATTCTTATTTCAATGTAAGTAAAAAAAAATAATGATAACTAAAATAAGTTGATTCTTTATGAGCTAACAATAAATTTTCCTTATGCTTAAGTGCAAGTCTTCCAAACTGCCAAAATAAACTATTTAAATAACTTATGTTATCTTAATTGATTTTAAATACTCAAGCACTTAGTTGTTTGTTGTACAGTGTTAGTTCTTGTTGATATTCTATTTCATTACTATATTCAAAAGAGAATAATGGCATTGGATTAAGAAGTTTTTTGTAAAGTTTATACAACTAGAAATAAATATGCTCTTTCTTTTGAATAGACAAAGTAGAACAAGACTGATGTGAGTAAGAACTTGATATTGTAATTCAATATATATGTCAATTACTCATAAGCAAGTTACCTAACAACTCATACAAATTAACGGATGAACATACATAAGTGACACAAGTTTCTTACTATAGTATAATAATTAAAATATCAACACCTGTTTATTCATGTATCTTAATCATATGTATAGAAAGTAAAAAATGTACGATATAACACTGTATCGAAACAGCTCTCGCTTTCTCAATCTCTTTATACCCACAACCCTCTGATTTTGAAAAAACCGTGAAGAAACCATACAATAACATAGGCGTGAATTTTATTCGCCCCCATCGGATATATCTCATACACTTTATACCTCTTTTTTATCTTGCCGTCGTTATGTTTGTTCCACCTGTCAATGACGCACGCGAGAAGAGTTTGTTGTTACGTATGGGCGGCGTTGCGCCCGAGCCAATAACATGTGTGAATGAGTTTTATTTCTTTCCTCTCTCCTTCCGACGATTTATCCTTTCCTCATTTCGATCGCCACGACAAATACTGATTTGTCAATAATGATAATCCTTAGCAACACTATCTGCTGTCATACACTATGCTATATTGACACTTGAAAATTTTTTAGATGCAAACAGCAGGCACTAACGTTTCTATTTCACGGTTTATCAAGCCCAGACAATTATAACATTCAACCCAGCAGCAGACACTATCAGCTGATTGCACGATTTTTCCACGACGGCCATTTTATTAGCCACCAAGCAGCGTGGATTTGCTGGATTTTACGAATTACGACTTGAAAATGCTCGTGTACAGTGGCGCCGTTTTTACTCGTTCTGTTGTTGTCAACAATATACTTAAAAAGCCGTATTGTCTTTGATGAAAGTTATTTTTGTTTCTATTGTGTTGTGGTTTATGTAATTTCAGGTTGATGACGTTTTATACCAAAATTTAAAAATATATGGTGAGGCATGGATCGGATCTTGACTCTGCTAAAAGAAAAAAATTTTGCCTTCAAACATCCTTATTTTTTTGAAAATTATACGTTCAAGTTTGAAGGTTTACAACCCGATATCCAAGAAAAATTTGAAAAACTTGTAAAGGTTATTGATTATATTAATAAATTATACATGTCATTGCTTAATTAGCAGTTTTTTTGCCGCTATGCCTTATAGTATTTCTAAAATACAAAATTGTGACGGGTGATTTTTAAGTTATTTGAAATATTCATGATTTTATATACATTTTCAGAGCATGGGTGCAAAAGTATCTGATGAATCACAATACATACTTACAGATACCTTAAGTACATCTTTAGATGAGAAAGGACACTACTACTCATTGAGCTATTTACTGAATTCCATATTAGCCAAAGAACCACTAAAAATTGAAGATTACAAGTAAAATAAACAGCTTTTATTCTACTGAATATTAGTGTAAACTATAGTTTTTTTTAACAGGTTCAGTAACTTGATACAAAATACAAATCAATCAAGATTTTGTTGCATGAATGCAAGATACATTTTGAAAAAAACATGTATGAGGTAAATAAATACTTGTTTATTATATTTACCATATATAAAATGCACTCAATGATATTGACGTTGTATCAACTTTATTTTCAATTTATACATCTTTATAGCCTTCTCAATCAATGTATTTGTAAATTATGCATTGTAAAAACAGAATTACTCAAAAAAAATAAATTTTCTTCCACTCAAGATACTAAAGAAACTAATAAAGCAAATATTCATGAGTTCAACCAAAAACTACATTTATACATTAAAAAAATTAATAATTTGAAATTGAAGAAATCAATGGAAAGAGTAAATGATGTATCTCTTGTACAACAAAACAACAGTTTACATTTAAATGAAAATTCGGATAATTCTCAGACTGATGATGAAAATCATATTTCTGTTCAATCACTCACAAATGGTATCTCTCGAGAAAATAAGGCAAATGAAACCAACAATGATTCAAGTAAGAGTGAAATTATAGAAATCATATCCAATGTTAATCATGTTCAACCAAGCTGCTCAAGGCAAGTTTTGAAAAAGCCAGAAGTAAATAAACCAATTAGTATTGATAGATGGAAAAGAATAAGAACAATATCCAACAGCTCAAATACAAGTAGTAGTGATTCAGATATAGAATGTTTAACTAGGTAAGATAAATTATTTATTAATGAAATTAATTTGTTTTGTCAATTTACTTCTCCGAATGATTATTATCAATACATATAGTAAAATTATACAAAATAAAAATATATGGTATAATTTTACAATGAAAAAATACTCCAGATGAATATTTTTATTATAGAAAAAGAAAAAATAAACGTCAAAAATTATCATCTAGTTCATCAGAAATAATACTCAGTGACAAATCTTCTTCAAATAAATCATCATCAGATACAGAACAAAATTTTATTCAAAACCTAAATAAAAACATGAACCGGTACAATAATTTTGATTTTTACTGCAAATCATTATAAGTTTCTTTTTACATAAAGAATTTTGTAATTTCACTTAGGGAAGAATGGTGGTTGTACTTACCAACTCCAGAAAAGAGAAATTCACATTATAAATGCCTAAAAATCAAACACCGTGGTCGAGGGTAACGTATTTATTTTTCTAATAGATTATTGATTTATTTTTAATTGATTTAACAAAATTTTATTAGACGAGATTATACGTATATGGAAAAAAGACTAATGATTGCCTATTTAATAAAAAATGGTAAAATTCAGAATGGTACAAGTCGTAAACCATGGATAGAAATGATTGAGGATGGGGTAAATTTTTTTCTAATAATTCTTATTAGCTAAAAGTAATTTTAAAAGGTATTATATGATTTTGATTTTAATTTCAGTATTTACAAGACAGAACTTCTGAGTCATTAAATAACCATTACCGCAGAGTATTATTACCAAAAATTGAAACCTTTAAGTTACCGAAAGATATTGAAAAAATATTCATATACGACAGAAAACTGCACTTGAATCGTTCATATAAATAAAATTACAAAGCAAATTACTCTGATCTGCAAATTGTCTACAATTCTTAATTATTTATTTCGTTTCAATACAAATTAGTTCTAAGTTGTAAACTTTGTTTATAAAATACATTCAATTAATTATGTACCATATTTATACAATGATTGAGTACAATATTTATTTTACACATAATCATCGAAAATGAATAATAACATTTAATAATTTAAAATAACAAAATAGTGGAGTGCGCAGATGCAAGCGTAGCATACGGCTCAAAAGAGCGACAGTGACTCAGAGGATAGAACACAGGATTTTCCATGCGAAAGACTTGTTCAATTCCTGGTGGGGAAACCAATGGTTTTTCCCAAAAAAAGTGTATGTATCAAAATCAACACCATGGTTGTCGCAGTGGTTCGGATTCCACTGAGCCAAAATAATGTAAATTATTAACCATTAAATTGTAGGTCCAGTATCGAGACGCAATTTCGATACTAAGATTCCCCTCTCACTATAACGTTCTTAAAAAAATTTACACATGAGTGTTGGCACATCGAAGTCTCAATATAAAAGACCCACCGTCATCAAATTAACCTAACTTAGCATACGGTTCAATTTTGGAAGTTATTTAACAAGGACAAGATACGTATACATACAATCAGTGGATATCATAAACCACAATACAAAATATAAAACAGTACTTATATTAATAAATTCTTCAATGATCTGTAGTTTGAACTTTTCTAAACAGATCTGCCTGATATCTAACCTAAATAACTTTGAATTCAAATATTTATTTCTCTTTTCCCTGAAATAAACTCCTTCATTTAGGTTTTTCATACTTTCCTTGATTAATGTTTTACTCCTTGGTTAATGACCTTTCAGTAAATTTATATTATAATTATAAGTATAATAAACATTTGTGTGTACGGTTGAATCAAGTTTTCATATTTTAAATAAATTTAAAAATCATGAAATTTGTTGTTAGTTTTACTTTTTATTACAAATCTATCGTTTCATTATAGATATACTTTACTTCATTGTATTGTTGAAATGATTTATGGAAATAATTTTTAAATATAAAATTATTTATTAATTGGCACGAATGAATATTTGAACCCTTCGCCAGAGGAGATTGGCCGTCATTGGTTGCAGCTAGCGTTTTCCGGGAACGTAACGGCTTAATTTTTGAGGTTATTGAATGGAATACAAGAACAAGACATATTGGATTGCATATTGTAAAAAATTTAAAACCATATGCGCATTAAAACAACAGTGCTTATGTTAAAAGAAAAATGTTATTAAATATTAACTTGAATGGTATTATATTAAATGAAGATTATTTTGTTAAATAGTTAATTATCAGTTATTGTTGACTGTTTCCTGTTGTAGTCTATAAATGCAACGTTTGAAGTGCAAGATAATAGAGTCTGTTATTAAAAAATTAACCTAGGAAAATGGTATCCGAAACTGTAAATGCGAAAATTAACAATAATGCAACAAAGAACTCATTAAAGGAGACTGATGTAATTACTAAGAAAGATGTAGATGTCAGTAAGAAAGATGCTACTATTGGCCTTCGAGTACCTGGATCTAACTGGCAAAGATTTAAGAATTTGATAGCAGAAACATCAACAAATGAGCAGTCTTCAAACAATTCAGAATTCAAAAAGAAAATATCAATGAAGAAGAAACACTACTATAAGCATAGTCGAAAAAATGCAGAACATACCTGTATCAGTAATGTTAATCAGGTAAAATATTGTCTGCTTTATTGTTTGCAATTATTATAATTTATGACTAATTTTTTCTGGATTTGAAAACAGATAGCGAATACAAAAGAACCTGAAAAAAATGTTCAGCCTCAGAATTTATTGACAAGAGCAGTTGCCTTAGACTGTGAAATGGTAGGAATAGGAGATGGAACTGACAGTATGCTTGCTCGTGTGTCAATTGTGAACCGAAATGGGATATGCATTTATGACAAATATGTTAAACCAACTGAAGAGATTGTAGACTATAGAACTCCTGTTAGTGGCATAAGACCACATCATCTGACAAATGGTGAAGACTTCAAAAAAATTCAAAAGGAGGTATCAGAAATTCTTAAAGGGCGCATACTTGTTGGACATGGTCTTCATAATGATTTATCAGTCTTATTTCTGACTCATCCTAAGCGATCCCAAAGAGATACGTCAAGGTACAAACTGTTCCGTAAGATTACATTAGGAAACACTCCTAGTTTAAAAAAACTAGCATCTGAATTGCTAGGCGTAGATGTACAATCAGGAGAACACAATTCTATTGAGGATGCACGAACAGCCATGCAGATATATCAACTGTTCAGAAAAAAATGGGAAAATGAAATAAGAAAAAAATAACCTTAGCCTTGACAACAAATTTATTTTAAACTAATTTGTAAGAATGTGTGCATATGTACATTATTAAAACGTATTTTTATATAGTTCAGTACTTGTATTAATTAATTTTAATTCAGACAAATAGGCTTTATATTTTTATTTGTCCTTGTTACGTGATGCACAAATGCTTGAAATTATTTCAAATTTATATTTGAAATTTGGATTGCATTTCATTAAAATTCAGATCATCTTTAAATTCTTCTATTTGCCTTTTGATTAATTATCCATTAAACTTTCATTAAATTTTCATGATCTAGAATAAATTATCAAATGCATTTTTTATCGTATGAGGTTTATAAACTAAACACGCTCGTAAAGGAAAATAATTGATTTTAAATGTAAAAGTTACAAAACGCGTTAGCTAAGTAAACTATTACTTTTGTTGAGCAGATGAAGCTCTGACAGCGGATTTTAATTCTACTTAAAAAATCTACAGCTAGCGGGGCGAAAAAATACTATTGCTTTTTTATATAAGTTTAATTACTTTCTCAAAATAAACACTGTCGCATTTTATAATAATTGCAGTGTTTTTTTCCATCCGGTACAATATATTACGGTAGTTGAGCCAAAAACAAACATGATCGAGAGAACACAATAAGAAAAAGTGGTAAAGTAACTTTCGTTTCGAAATTCAAATAATTCGTTAGAACATAAGCCAAGTAATCACTGGCGCACTCTATTTCATCGTTCTCATATAGAAATTCAACAATAAAAATATAAGCTCATCCAATATGTTGTGCGAGAGAGTAAATCGTGCGCGCTAGTTCTCAAGCAAAATCTATTACCACACTCGAGGCTCTTGACCTCCGAGACTGTTTTTTTTTTCTTTCAAATCGTCATCAGTCGTTATCAAAGCCAAAGTCTCGCAGTGTTGGCTCGGCTATATAAGCAGACTTCATTGTCGCGCGTAAACTTCGAGAATGAGGATCGCGGTGATTGGCGCCGGGGCTGCTGGTCTTGCGGCACTCAGGCAATGCAGTGCTGCAGGAAAAGTTGATTTCCTATGCTACGAGAGGAGCAACGAAGTCGGTGGCACTTGGGTTTACGTACCCGAGACGGGCAAGGACGTGTACGGATTGCCGATACACTCGAGCATGTACGATAGCCTCAGGTAAGGTCACTTGGAGTAATCATCATCAGCTCGATATCTCTCGAGTGCGGTTTTGAAAGACTTGGTTGCACCGTGCAGAACGAACCTGCCGAAAGAAGTGATGGGCTACCCAGACTATCCGATTCCCGCAAATCCAAAGAGTTATCTTCATCGTACGGAAATTTTGGCTTTCCTTAACGATTACTGTGACCACTTTAATCTCCGGGATAACATTCGGGTAAGTTCGTTTTGATTATCGTTCCAGTTAATAGATTCCATCGTACTGATTACGCAGCGCTTCAGAATAAGTTTACTTCGTTTGTCTACATTTGAATAAATATAGCTATTGTCGTGAATAAGCTTGTCAACTGTGGGTTGCGACAAATATACTGCCTGGGAATTCATTTGGTAGAGATCGTCCAAACTTAAACAATAAGCGCAACACGAATACTTCGTGAATAACTTTTAGCATAGTTAGTCTATTGACGAGCTTAACGGGATGATTACGTCGGTTAGATTTACACTCTTGTATAGATAAGTGTGCCGCGATATCTTTTCGCGAGCACAATTCAACTTTAAACAACAATGAGTTGTTACGTCGCCAGTTGCTGCACAACGTCGAGCTGGTCGAACGAACGTCAGAGAACAAGTGGAAGTTGCGAGTTCGCGATTTGCGACTCGACGCGATCTTAGAAGAGCATTTTGATGGGGTGATGATATGCAATGGCCATTACTTTGAGCCATCGCTGCCCGATCTGAAAGGTCGCGAGGTTTTCCGGGGACAGCAGCTGCACAGTCACGATTACCGCAAGCCGGATGGCTTCGCTGGCAAGCGCGTCGTCGTTTTTGGCGCTGGACCCTCTGGTAAGCTCTTTTCTCAAGGGAGCCAGCGCGAAAATTTCATTTGAATTTTCCATTGAAAGCAATGTTCGATTTGACACGCACACACGTACGTCCTTGTTGATCCAACGCAGGCATGGACTTGGCCTTGGAAATATCTCGCAAGGCGAAGCACGTGATACTCAGCCATCATCTGAAGGAGACGATCTTGACCAAGTTTCCAGACAACGTCGTACAAGTAAGATTTAGGTAGTTTTTGTCGGCAAACGCTAGTCGAACGAAATCCCATTTCACAACGTGTCCATTGAATTTCACCCAACGCAAACAGCATAAAGACGTAGTCGAGCTGAAAGAGAAGTCTGCCGTTTTCGAAGACGGCACCGAGGAGCAAGCGGACATCGTGTTTTATTGTACCGGTGTGTGATCTTAGAGAAAGTCGACCAAGGCTTGTTGACGCTGAATTTCTGATAGTTGACTAATTGCAGGCTACAAGTACAGCTTCCCGTTTTTGGCGGATCATTGCGGAGTGCAGGTCGACTCGAATTGGGTGACACCCCTCTGGAAGCACGTTATCGCCATCGACAATCCCACTCTAGCTTTCATTGGGCTTCCGTTTTACGTTTGTGCGTTTAGCATGTTTGATCTGCAGGTACATTAACGCTCGAGCAATTTTCGTTTTTAAACTACTGTGATTTTATAATCCATAATGTCAAGAAAATAAGTCTGAATGGCTATACCTAAAAATGATCGATGATGTCTGGAGAGTATTTGATTAATAGCGCGATAAGATCCTCGAATCATTTACTGACATATTGTATTGTTCGAAATAAGCGAGCGCTCGTACTAAAGTGTACTCGAAATTCCGCAGGTGCGTTTCGTGCTGAGATTCTGGCAAAAGCAGCGCGACTTGCCGAGCCGCGATGAAATGTTGGCCGACGAGGCGAGAGAACAGGAAAGGCGTTTCGGCGAGCAGCAGCTGAGCAAGCGTCAATTCCACATGATGGGAGCGCTGCAAGGAGCCTACTACGACGACCTCGCGGATTCGGCGGGCTTGCGTCGCTTGCCGGCCGTGCTGACCAAACTGCACAACGAGAGTAGCAAGCGATTTCTCGACGACCTTGTGCATTACAGGGAGGATCGCTACGAGATCGTCGACGATGAGAATTACGTTCAGCTCGATGTCGCCGCTTAGCTGGCCTCTCTGCTGGGGCGGGCCAATCGCGTCGACCGCAGCACGCGAATCTGTATCGATAAAAACTTTGCTTGACTATGACGAGCTTGTCTTTCAGTCCCACTGCACGCTTCGCGGTCGCCGCCGAAACGGTGACCCATTACCGAGCAACTTGATTGAGCAACGCGCCGACGCAGCTGAAACGCAATAATATCAATCCCAATAAACGAATCGCGCGCCGGGACACGGACAACTCACAGGCGCGCGCGCGCGAGTAATTAAATTGTATCGGCTCGATTGATACAATTGCGAGCGAGCGAGCGCGTCTCAACAGCGCCGTCGGTCAATTGCCCTCTCGCTGTGTACTTGCTCCAATTCGATAATGCCGCGTGCAACTTTGACCAACGTTCTTTTCCCTTTGACGCGAGCGAGCGCGCCTCTCGCCGCCTGCCGATGGTCGTCCCCCCTGCGCGTTGGTTTGCTCTACCGCGCTCTCGGTGGGCAGAGAGTGGCGCGAGTAAACGCGCTGAATAATCGATACCCGAGTCACGACGTGGCTCGTAATGTACACTTCACACGGATGTACGATTCGTCGAGCCAGTCAAGTTGAGAGAAAACGGAGGAGTTAGGAAGGACAACCGGTGCAAATAGGAAAAATGCAAAGCAGCCGCTTCCCATCGATGCGAATCGTATCCCTCTAATTGGCGTCTGCTAGTCTTACCTTGCACGAGTGCCCGGTATATCAAGAGATCGGACTCACTCGGAAGGAGAAAAATATTTCGCTACGTGCGCGCGAAATGTTGGAAAAGCACGTCGAAGCCTCGCGCTGCGATTACATGCCAAGAAGAAGAAAAAAAAGAAGCTCGTCGTCGATCGGTAAACACTATAGTTACATTCCTCGCTCGATCTCGTCGATGAATTTACACCAGCCGACGATTATTAGCGATTCGCGAAGCTCGATCGCCTGTCCTTCCTCGCTTCACGAAAACAACGAGATCCGAGCAAATGCTATTGTTTCGATCGAAACGCTGCGAACAATGCAAATTGGCGAAGGATGACGCGTGCGAATGGGAGAAACGCCCACGCCGAGCGTAATCGAGAAAGAAGCTGCGAATTGGCGGCGGCACGAGCCGCGGAAACTGACGCGCGGCCGTACGCCGCCCGAGAGGCGCCGCGAGCGCGCACACCGCGTTCGGCACTCGGCGAGCAGCCACGGCGTATTCGCGGTCCATCTCGTTCCGCGGAGCGGACGACGGCCTCGGTATCTTGGTCCGAGCTCGCGTTGCTGTGGAGTACGCGCGAAGACCAGTTGCATTGAGCGTCGCGAGCGAATCGGATGAGTGTCGGACTCGGCTCGGCGTGTCTTGGATTGGTCGCCGGCCGGACGACAATCAACTCAGCGAAAGTCTCGGCTTTCGGCTGCGCCTCGGATCGAGACGGAGTGGCAGACGCACGCTCGCCGCGGCGAATATCCACAGTCAGTGACCCAGAAGCGCGAAATGGTAGCCTGTGTAAATGCGCGTTAGCAGCATTGGACGCGCGATAACCGAGTTGCGGTCGCGCTGATAAGATAATTCATTTGATCGAGGCATCGACGCAAAGCACATTAACGTTAGAGCAGAGGCGAGCGGTCTGCCGATTCTCTGAGCTTAGGTCGCGACTCGTTTTCCACCCTCGACCCTGTCGTTCTACTTCGCGCTCCGTTCTCTCCGGCTCGAGTAAGTTATCCAGTTGCGTCGGTGAAATGGCATGTCTTGCGAGCGAGAGAGAGAGAGAGAGAGAGAGAGGAAAGGCACTATGAAAGGTGAAAATCATCGCGCAACAAGCTGATTATTGTTCGAAATAATTGTACGCTTGCTCAACGTTTATCGAACACTGCGTCTCAGACTCAATAAGCACCGAACGAACAATGTCCTCCGTTTTCCTCGAAAGAATGCTGCAGGTCGGGAGTTTTCTCGTTAATTTCAGAGAAAAAGAAAAAAAAACAGGAAGAAGAAACGGAAAAAAACGAGAGCCTGGCAAATGTCGTGGTCGTGCAGTGTCGACTCTCCCTCGAAGATATAGAGAAGCACGAAGAAGCAGCACGTGGAATTGGCTGGGAGCGGGGGGAGCGAGATGATAAAGGCGCTCCAAAATAAGATGCGGAGAAAGAGGGAGGAGACGGAGTGTAGTCGCGACGCGGCTTTGACACGCATCGTCCGGTGTGCCAGAGAGTCGTCGGGCTCAGCGCAGCTCGCAGTCTGTTGGTGTAGCGAGCGCTGATCGGCGCGCACGCCACAACCGCGTGCTTCCGAAAGCGCGAAAAAGCAGCAGCAGCCGCCGCCGCCACCGCCGCGCGCGCGGTCACCGCCAGCTTCGGACGTACGGACAGCCGTGAGTCTCAGCACGCAAGTATACTCTTTGCCTCGGCGCCCCGAGATTAGATTTCGCGCGGTTCCCGCGCTCATCGACAGCGCGATATAGTGGACGTGCCAGTCGGAGGCTGCTCTGCAATTCCAACCTCCCGTTCCGGCCTTCACGCGGCGGAATATTGCAATTCGTTCGCTGGGTATCGTCGCCTCGCAGTGCCGGCGAATGGACCGCTCGACGGCGTTCGCCTGGCGCTGCGTCGCGTGCGAATAAAGCACTTTGTCCGTCGCGCGCTGCCGTGACGAATCGGAAATGTTGATTGCTATTGTTGCCGGTCGCGCGAGCGCGCGTGTCAGTGGCACGATTTCCGCGAGCCGACCGAGCGAAGCTCGCGCGCGCCTCTCTCTCTCTCTCTCTCTCTCTCTCTGCTTTCGCCCGAGCTGCGCTGGCGCGATTTCAAGGGTTCGCTGTTCGCGCGTTCTACCCCGCCGACGTGCTCGTCTGGAAAAGCGACGTGAACGCGTACGGCGACGAGGCGAGCAATTAAGTCGCAAGATTGAATTTGAATTCAGGCGTGAATGCGGCAGTGATTGCGAAAGCTCGCTAACTTTTGCATCAGTAATATATTCATTGTGCACGGCTCAAAGTGGGAAACGGGTCGGATCCGGCCGGACGCGTATACGTATATACGTATACGCGACGACAAAGAGCAGCGTTGATAAATACTTAATTGGCGTTGAATCAAACGCATTATGGACCGCCATTGAGTTGGCGGTAAGCGCATTTATTAGACGACAATCTACGCGCTGGGCTATACGCCGCCGAGGCTGCTTTTCAAATCCGAAGTCGTTCGTTAGGACGAGAGACGCGCTCGCGTCCGTGCGCCCGGCCCGCGCCGACCCGCGCCGGCCCGCGCCGGCCTCTGCGCATGTCATCGCAAGCCACACGCAAAGGGGCGTGCGTGCACGCTGATCGATGGATGCACCTCTCAGTCGTTCACCTGCGTCGCGCGCTCACGGCGCACGCGAGGCGCGATGCCACTAGCCAGCAGCGATTCCGCGAGAGCGTCGCCGAAATTAATCGATGCTCGATTTGCGGATCTTTAGCGGCGGATCGAGATCCAGCGACGGAGAGCCCACCGCCCGAGCGCTATCCAGCAACATGCACGACATCGACAAGTTCGGCAAGTACCAGCTGACCATTTACGTGCTCATCACACTGCCCCTCATACTGTCGGCGGGATTCACCCTCGACTATGTGTTCACCGCCGGCGAAGTCAAGTACAGGTATTGTGTCCGCGGTCGCCTCGTCGACGTCTCGCTGCGCTCTTCGTGAAAGCGCGCTCGACTGCTGCGTGTACGCGATGCATAAAAAACTCGTTAACGCTTGCTCATCGGGCAAATCTTACTACGGAGAGCAAAAAAATACTCGAATCGGTGTATCGGAATACGCGCTATTTGAATAGTGACGACGTGCTATTTGCAAAATGATTTGAACATGCCGTTCCCGATCGACCGAAAGCAGCTTGTATCGACGCCTTGGACGCATTTTTCTTTTCCGGGTCAGACGATTCGAACGGCGATCTACACGGGCATCTCGCGAAGCGTGGGTTATCCGATTATCTTATCGGCGCTGTTTGTCCAATGGGAAAAGCGCGACTGGTCGTTGGTCTCTGCCACGGTGTCGCAATCGAGCAGTCGGCGACGCTCGCGAAAGCGCGCGCGAGACGAGGATACTGATGAGGCACACGTTGGAAAACATGCACACGGCGCAGGTGTCTGGTGCCGGAGTGCGAGCGCGCCGACGGCACGCCGCTCGCGGCTCAATTCTGGCTGAACGACTCGCTGCCCGAGGAGAACTGCATGCGCTACGCGAGGAGCGCCCGGCAGGGCGCGCAGGACTGCGCGAGCCCGGATTTCTTCGAAAGGGACCGGCTGATTCCCTGCGACCAGTGGCTTTACGACCCCGACGAACTCACCATACACAATGAGGTGCGTGCGCGGCCTTTGCTCGACATTTCGCGCGGCGAGCCTTGAGCTAACGACTGTGGCTATCGGCAAGCCTTGACATTCTTGTTGCGAAGAAAAACAGGTCTCGACGATTCTCTCTCCACGCATTAATTACCATTTCCTCCTTCTTTTTTTATAATTTTAGATTTGACTCTAATCGGCTCAAGATTCACAAGCACTTGCGAACTTTACGTATGGCAGATTATCTTAGTTTCGACGGGCAAAACTTTCATTTGGTCGACCTTGAAATTTCGTACCGTACACGCGTAAAAATAAATCGCTTCTTCTTGGTTGAGCTTCAAAAGCACAATTTTCAAAAATAACGACACAATTGCACACAACATCAGTCATACTTGACAAAAATCACGTTGCTTATTAATTCTAAAACTTTTTGCTTTTATTTCGAGAGAAGTAAATCGTGCGGCAGTAATGCAAAAATCATATACCTGGCCTTCAATGTCGCGAACGAGACCTGCGCGGTGTATTTCAAGCTTAATTGGGCTTCTATGCGAGACAATTCAATAGCTTTGACTGTAACCCGTAGTTCCGTATTAGCTTCATTTGGAAAATAAATCGAAAAAATTTTTTTTCATTGTACATATCTACAGTTGTTTGCGGCGTTAATTCAGTGTCTATACGCGTACAATCAGTTTGCTCAAGCGTGTCAAAGGCTACAAGTAAACGGGTAAATGGGTTTTTTCGCAGTGGGGCATAACATGCGACGCAAACAAGTGGAAGCTGACCCTCATCGGCACACTGAACAACCTGGGCCAACTGGTTGGATTGACCTTCGCATCAACCTTTTCGGACAAGTAATATTAAAAGACAAATGAAAACGTCCCTTCCGCCCCCGTGAAAAGAGTAAGATTCGAGGTGTGTTTGACCGAAACGTCCCTTTCACCTAGATACGGCAGGCGCAAGGTGCTCACGACCATCACGTGCCTCGCTGGACTCAGCGGTTTAGTGCACTCGTTTTCCGTCAACTACTGGATGTTCGCCGTGTTCGAGTTCGTTGACGCCTGTTTCGCCGCGGGCATCTACAGCTCCGGATTCATTTACGGTACGGATTTGGGAATTGTCGTTGGCTTGGCCCGGCCATTTCTCGAATAATACGACGCTGTGCGTTGCAGCGATGGAGATGACGGGAGTCGAAAAGAGGATCCTCGGTAGCACGGTGATCTCGTGCATCTACGCCATCGGCGAAATGTGGCTGGGCCTCGCGGCCATGTGGACGAGGAACTGGAGGCTCCTCATGAGGGTCATCTACGGTCCTGGGCTGCTGGTCATTCTGCTCAATTTCGTTTTGCCCGAATCGGTCAGGTATTTATCATCGAGCATAGTCGACTGATTGGCTTGTCGCAATGGATATAACCAACGACTCGTTAAAGGTGGCTTCTGGCGAACGACAAGCGCGACCTGGCCGATAAAGTCTACCGGAAAATGGCTCGAGTGAACAAGCTCAACATCTCCGAGGACGCCTTCATGGAGCTGAAGAGCGTGGACAGCGAGAAGAGCGTAAGTGTTCCCGCGTAAAACCGGTGTCGTCATGTTGCGTCATGTGGCGTCATGTGGCGTCATGTGGCGTCATGTGGCGTCGAGCGGCATAGGCTGCGTTGCCCCTTGTCCCCGGCCGGATAGATCAATGAAAATCCGACGCCGCATTGGCATTCCGCTCACGTTTGCCGTCCAACCGATTCGCAGAAAGAGGAGGAGACGAAGAGGCTCGAGAAATCGACCGAGCTGGCCGACAACAAGCCGGAAGCTCGCGTCGCGCAGATCTTCAAGAGCCCCAAGATCCTCGTCCGACTGCTCATCTGCTCGTTTTGCTGGCTGACCAACACCTTCGTCTATTACGGCTTGTCGCTCAACTCCACCGAGTTCGCCGGCAACAAGTACGTCAACTTCATCCTCGTCAGTGCCATTGAGATTCCCGGCAACATCCTCGTGTTGCCCTTGCTCAACAAGTTGGGCCGCAAGCCCACGCTCTGCGGTGCTTTCTTGCTCAGCGGCGTATTCTGTCTGGTCATTCAGTTCTTCCCTAAATCCGACAGCGGTGAGCTTCTGACCGACGCCTCGGCCGAGCGACCGATCACACGCGAGGCATCACAATTCAACGTTTCTTTCAGGTATCTGGGCCACTGTCGCGCTCGTCATTTACATCTGCGGCAAAGGCTGCATCACCATGGCCTTTAACACCTCGTACGTGTATACCACGGAATTGTTCCCCACGACCTTGAGGCATTCACTTTTGGGCTTTTGCAGCATGACCGGTCGCATCGGATCTATTTTGGCGCCTCAGACGCCTCTGTTGGTACGTTGGTTTCACTCGTTTCCAATTGTTAGGTGGCGAAATCTAACGACGCGTGCATCAGAAACCAACTGGCATTAGGTAACAGACCGATAAATTATGCCCCGCTTGAACAGCGACGCGAATGCTTGTGCAAGAATACGCTTCGAATGTTGCAACAAATTATTCATCAGCGCAACGCCCGTAGAGAAGTCGCCCGATGAAATATTCATGGGCGAATGCTATGTCGACAGGCGAAGTACATCTACGAGGGGCTGCCGCTGTTACTTTTCGGAAGCATGAGTTTGACGGCTGGCCTCTTGTCGCTCAATTTCCCGGAGACCCTGGGTACCAAACTACCCGACACCATCGAGGAAGCCGAAGTCGTGGGCTTGAGAAAGGACGCGGACAAACCGGAAAAGGAATCGGCGATTTCATCTGCTTGACCCCGCTCGACTGCCAATGCGAACAAGATGACGATCATCGCGCATGAGGATTTTTCTTGGGTTCTAGTGCGAAAGAGCGGACAGTATGCGTTCATCGTTGAATCGTTCCGTTGACTGTGACCTTGCTACGCGCCATGAACTCCAGTGCCGACTATAAAGACATTCTTTTTAACGCGAGCTGCCGGTATTGGCAGACATGTTGATTTATGTGGTTAACGACTCATTCAGTATTACGCTTGTAAGCATTCTGTCGCGGATGACCACGATGTTCGTGCCTTCCTATTTCAATTAGAATGATTTCGTTGATTCTATTAAAGTCGACTGAATTTGTAATTTCAACTGTTTCTCTCTGTTTCTCTCTCTCTCTCTCTCTCCCTTTATTTACAATTGTCTACGTTTTTTTTTGATTGCGTAAACGATGCTACAACAAAATTGATAACATAATTACCAACATGAAACTTCAAATTTTTCCGAGTGCAAAAGTATGCTTGAATTAAAACGCATATCGTGTAAAGAAACTGTTGAACGAATGATATATTATTCCTGTTGCGCGTGAATAAACATTGACCAGTTTAGACAGATTTTTTGTCAAAGATAATAAACATTCTATAGTTTCGATAATCAAACGATCATTTAGTGAATGATGATGGAATAATGTTAACATTTATTGTAAAATAAATATTTTGAATAAAAATATTCACTTTCATATTTCTTACCTCTCAACTATTAATATAGGATCAACAATGGATTTTATTTATTTTCAGTTCAATTAAACCTACATTGGAACGGGATTTGTAATTAATTTACAAGTTTTGGATTAAAATTTTAATGTTAATGTTACGTAAAATAATTCTACTGGCGCGCGTTAAACAGATTAGATACTAGATACTTTTTAAATTTGCAGATGAGATGTTAGATAAAAGTATCAGTCTGCTGCACTTGCCTGCATATTTACTTGTTGGGTATATATAACGTTTATTTTATTGCAATATTATGTATTTAAAAAAATAACATTAAATTATTTTATTTAAAAATATTACTATATTACTATTTCAGTCGTCGATGACCGAGTTGTCAATCAATCGATTCAACAGCCTTCGAAAATTCCAATGAAGCTATTCTAACCTAGAAAATATTAACAAGCCACTGATAAAATTTGATAACTTAGGAAAAACAATGAGCAAGTACGTTGACCTCGCGAATATCACAACGAATTACGCAAAGCGTATGAATCGTCTTAGTAACAGAATATTTGGAGAAGTTGTGCGAGATACAAATTCCAAATCGATGAAAGTTGTCAAACTATTCAGCGAGAAGCCTGTTAATAAGAGAGAAGAAATTGTACAGTACTATCCACGGCTAAGAGAATCGCATGTTTTAATGAAAAATCTTAGATGGTATGGTCTTTTCCGTGATGAACATCAAGATTTCAAAGAAGAGTATCAAAGATTGAGGGCATTAAGAGGCAAGCGAGTTTGGGTAAAAGGTGAAAAGAGACAAGAAAATGTTGAAGTTTTAAAGTAGAATGAAAGAAAAATTGATCTGTGAAATTACTTCTTGAAAAGTTGTATTTTGTTGTTAATAAAATAAGATATTAAACAGGAATACTCGTGATTGAATTATATAGATGGCATTTAAAAATGTTTCTAAATGAATGTTGTTCCTGGAATGATCTAATTATGTAAAGAGATCTTGAATCTTATAAATATAAAATACTATCACATGGTAATTAACTCTCATATTGCACATAAGCAGTGCTGGATAAACTGTCATGTTTCAAAGTCATAAAATTCAAGTATTCTAAGTAAATCATAATAGTGAATAGTTTACAACTCATCTGGAACTTTCTTTTGTGATTTCTTTTCTTCTTTTGAAACATCAGAACTTTCTACATCCCCTTTATCTTTTAGGCAAGAGTCATCACTTTCTTTTAAAGCTCTTTCTGAGCATAAATATCTGAAATAAATTATTCAATATTAATTCTATTACAAACTATGTACAGAACTTAAGCAACAATAATCATCTTACTTAGTTAAAGCAATATCTCCTTGATGGTGATAATACCATTCTTCAATATCTGACTCATGGTTTTCAAGTAAATCCTCACATTTAGTTTTCAGATCTGTTATTTCAGCTGAGGGATTATCCCATAATTCATATGGTATACCTAGTTCTACTTTAACACCTTTGTCACTGAAAGTTGAAAATACAATAACAATTATATAGAAAATTATAAATATTGATAAATAAATGAGTACATATGAACATACACTAGACCATGTAAAGTTTTGAAAGTTTGACTCATTCCTTTAGCAAATCTTGTACTATCAGTCCTTTCTTTATGAATATTGTACTCTAAAATTCTCTCGCATACATTTTCCAATGATTCTATCAATCTTAGCTCTCTGAAAATGATATTTATTTTAGTATATTTCAATTGAATTAAATAAATTTGTTTGTCCTAAATGTTAATTACGATTTTTTGTATTCTTTTCTCTTTTTTGGAGCAACATCGTCAACTGAATATCCAATTTCTAAAACATCACTAGTTTTTCCTGTTTCATCTAATCTTGCTTCCAGTTCTGTAGCAACTACTCTACAGACTGTGTGATAAGAAAGTTTAGTGATAATTTTATCATTATTAGAGTTATCATTCTTAGAAAAAATTTATCAAAACAAAAATAAACCTTCGCATTTATCTGCATATTTTACTCCTTCTAACTCTTCCGGTCCACAATAAATTGTACTAACCAACAACGATAATATAAATAATACAAACATGTTTATAACAAAACTAAACAAGTAAAATTTTCAAATGTTTACACTTTTTTAGTAATCAGAAAATCAGAAATCGCAAGGACAAGAGGTTATGCGTATGCGGCATATAATCTATCTATACTACACTACTGTATACTGTTCGTCTCTCAAAACTTGCCGACAATGCCGACATCGCAAGCATACAAACCGACGCAATTATTATCTGGTAGATTTTAGATAAAAAGATGGTCATCCCCACAACATCCTGCAGTATCTTTAACTTTGAAGTAATAACAATAATATTAAAATTGTGAGAAAAATAATTATTTTATTATTTGATAATAAATAAATCTAACTCAGTCCGGCATTCAACGTTTTCGCATACATCATAAAATGAAAAAACACTAAATAACTTATTTTACAAAAACAATCCGTTCAAGTTGTGAAATCTGTGAAGTCTTGTACAATATCGTCCACAATTCTCAACTTATCTTCTTCCTCTAGGGTATTTTTAATTCCATTGTCGCTTGGATTTTTTCTGAGCAGATCTTCTAAAATACGTTTTCTCAAACGCTTTATGTGACGTAGACGCTCCAACCAATTTGAAGCATAAGGATTGCGATCTTGTTGTTTTAAAGAAGAACAAACCATTGAAGCCAGCTAAAAAAATCCAATTAAATTTTCGTCAAAAATTTTGATTATTATAAAAATAAAAATACTCACATTTGCATGAAGAGCCAATTGACGGGACAGAATAGCTAAATTTTGATCGGAAATTACTTTAGGTTCACTGTGGCCAATGTGTTCTTTAAGCTCATCTCGTGCTTGTACTGTCACTATGTTAGTTCCGTGATCTAGTGGTTGAATTACAACGCAAGCATAATTAAATTGCCCCTGAAATAATAAATAACCGAAGAATTATGATTATGCCATCAAAATTTGTAGAGCTATTCGGAATTTCAGAATTTACCTTGACAGTCTGTATATTGTACGGTTCACCGCTCTCATTATATACAATTGAAACATAATTATTCCCAATGTGCTGTTTCTTTGAAGTGCACTTAGGATCACTAGCCTTGCTAGGCATCAAAGTTGCCACATGGAAAGCCACCTGAGTCACATCGTCCTGCCAAATGTATGCGAAAGTTCCGTTCTCGCCATTGCGATCAAGTCCACCGAGAAAGATACTTTCACCAGCATCCTTCAGTCGTATGAGCGTACCAAGACTTTGCAAAAACTGTGCGTAACGAAATGACCCATGCTGATTCGCTAAAATCTCAATCTCATTTTGCGCTTGTCCTGAGCCAACGTAAAGCACTCCGATCTTGTGAGTTTCATATGGTTGTATCCTGTCCAGGTTTGTAATAGATGTTTGCAAAAGTGCATTGGCTTGAGGAACTAATAGCGGCTTTTCTGAATTTGGTCCAAAGTGTGCCGAATGATAAAGTTGTAAAAACACCGAGCTGTAATATAAATACATATAATTAATTTACTCCGTTTGGGTAACAAATAAAAATCTCGAAATAACTTACCTAGGATTGACACTACTCCTATTATTGGGCAAATTCATTTGTGCCGGTGAATCTTTCATACGAGGCGAATTATTTCGTCTGATCTTTGCCGGGCTCATGACAGAAATCGTGTGGCCGCGATCTCGAAAACCGAGTGGCGGTAATGCCGATGGATCTGCCTTATCTTCTCTAAACTGTGTATTGCAATAAATCAATTATGACTTCTATATTTTGAAAATACGAGTAATCAAACCTACTTTGTCCATAAAAAGATTTCGACCAATAGGAGGTTTTGAGTCACCAACCCAAGACTGTCGATTGTGGCTTGAATCTAAGCTCGTTAATCTGGAGTAAACTTGTGTAGGCGATTGCGGTGGTTTGGTGTTAAGCTGCGACTGTGACGTGAGTAGATTCGTTGGAGGCTATTGAAAAGAATACTCTCGTTTACAAACTATTTCATAGCAAAATGATTTAATTAATTTTCGAACTATACTTACTAAACTCGTTGTAGGCGACGGAGGTACTGTGTTACTCGAAGTAGTCGTTGTTTGCGGAACGGCGTTCGCACCTGGATAAGATTTTTGCGACAATAATCCTGAGGGATGCTGTTCTCCAGAATTTTCAGTTGATGGTGGTGTAGTGCCCATACCAGATATTTCTTCCGGTATCGCCTCGCAGCTAACTCTGTAGTATGACGAATACGCTATAATAAAATATTCAATCACTTTGGCTTAACAGAAAAACATACCTCATATCTTTGGAATAAGTATTTTTTAAGTGTTTCTTCAGATCAGCTTCAGTCTTAACATCCGAATCAGCATTATCGTCTCTATCCTGTGGTATGCTCAGCTTCTCTTTACTTAAAAATGGATTCTTCCAGTTGGAACTCATTTCGGGACTGGAGTTCGACCTACGTACTGGATTACGTGATTTTCTTGATTCTAAAATAAATAAATGAAAATATAAGATATAATTTTGCCTATATATTTTACTTTACCCACCTTCCTCGCCTTCCTCTAAACTTTCAAGACTATCACGAGGACTAGGTCTGGACGGACTGGGCCTTGCAGGAGATCCTGGAATATCGATTGGTCCAGTGGTAGATGAATTGCCAGACCTAGAAATGTTGCTTGCTTCTGATGGAGCCGTATCGACTATCTTTTCCGCCGCAAACTACGTCAAATTTGATTATCAATTTTATTTTGATTGAGCCAACTATCAAAACTTACCAGAATCTCATCTTCAGGAAACTCAAACGCTTGATCTTGGCTTTTCTGGGGAAACATCTCAGTTGTAGGCATATATAGCGCTGTGATGTTGTCCAGCGGTAGATCGTATGGTGTGTCCATATGAATAGAATTCTGTATCCTCATAATCCACGACATCTCTCCGGTTGGCCTTCTCACGTATATCTCCGCCCATCCCTGACACCAGCAAGCGCATGGCTGATGTTCCTCTTGCTTATCGGCATTCATCATCTGTTCGAGTTTCTGAGACTCGCTTTGCTGTTGCTGTTGTTGCTCTTCATCTTTAATTTTGCTAGAATCGACTTCATCGAGCGATCGCTTGCTTTCCTCTGTGGGTGAGTTGCAAGCAGTGTTGGCACTGGAGCTTGCATGACCACCCGACGATTGACGTGACAATTTGTCTTCACGGGTTCCGTCGATACTCGAAGCGCGAAGAAGACTCGAGTGACTGGAACGCGTCTGGTCTGCTGGGTGAGCTTTACAAGCAGCCCAGCAATTGTCGCACAAGGGACCACGCATAGCCTTGTTACTGCAGCCACTTGTTGTTATCGTTATCAACTTATTGCCAAGAATCCACGTAAGCGAATTGCCGTCTTTCAAAAGAAAGTCTGCGGCTAATAGTCTATAGAACAGGTTTTACTTAGATTAGAAATGGAGCGAATACTAAGATATATTATAAAGGAAGAATAAAACTGATTACAAACCTTTTTGGGCGAGCAGAATACATACAGTATGAATAGCGCGCCATCAAATCTATACAAGTTTCCGTAAGCTCAACATGGAAGTTCATGAGTGTTTTGTCTATCGGTGGCTTCAAATCCAAAGCTCTATTTTCTCTGATAAACTTTCTTGCTCTGCTTCCCTGACAATCAAAATATTAGTCAATATTTTTAGTATTCCAAACGTTACGGATAAATAATGAATATTTTTACTCACTTGTTCAGTCAAACTAGAGCTACGTTTTCTATTGGATGAATCTTCGTTGCTAAGGCTGACATCTGGCTTTGATATGTTTCCTTCTTGCAAAAGCATTTGAGCGTTTTGTTTCAGACCCTGGGCAAAGCATATCTAATTTAATACACATTCCTTACCACAAAATAAAAAAAATATTCTTACCTTGGTAATGTATTCAGCGAAATTACGTCTGAAAGGAAGACGACATTTCAAAAACCATACAGCTATAACATGATGAGCCAGCGATACAGTGTAATGATTGTATTTTGTTGGTTTTATGTAAGGCAGCATTATGGCAAATATCGACATATATTGGTCGTCAGTAAAATTTGCATAGACCTTTGGAAGTCGCGTTAGTGCTATAGAGAATTAAATCGTCATTTAAAAAATTAATCTTTCAATTCAGACCTAGTATTTGTAAATACTCACTCGAGAGAAATTCTAAAATTGGAATAGCAATGTGAACAGTATCAGATATTTTAGACAAGCTCAACAAAACATTCGAAACAAGTTTGCTCATTGCATCCCTCATTTCAAGAGCGCAAGTCATCAGGCTTGTAACACATTGGCTTGCGCATGTTGTACGTAATCCATCCTGTAATAATAAATGTTGAATTAGTTTAGAAGAAAAATTACTAAACCAAGCAAACGAAGGATAAACGACTTACTTCAAAGCATTTTATTAAACGCTGCTGAGTATTTAAATCAAAATGTGCGTGGTAAGATGTACAAGACGCTAGGACAGGAAAAAATTGTACGCGAAACTCGGAGAAAGTAAATTTTGGAGGGACATTGTATAATACATTTTGCAGAGAGTCTGCTGGTCTGAAAGTCTTATCGTCGATCTATAAAGAAAAATTATTCTATTACTTTAGTCATACCGTAAAACAGGGTTTAATTTTTTATATGTCAATATACCATGGAGCATAGTGCGCATGCTAGAGAGCCGATATCGTTACTGTGACGAGACAAAATTAATGATCGATTTTGTAATAATTGAGGTAGCTCCTTTAGTATTAATTGCAAAACTTTCCAATCTACGAAAAAAAATTTAATGAGCATCTGACCAAACTAATATTTGAACCACAATCAGTACTTGAAAAAATAACAACACCTTTCTCCTGCTTGATTGCCGTAGTCACAGCCTTGCAAGCGTAGGCCAGCGATATCGTTGTAATTTGAGAAGATCCACTTTGCATGGGAACAGGACTTGCTGGAGGTGGACTAGCTCCAGTGTTACTTGTTGTAAGAGCAGCATTTTCTATGACTAAATAAGGGCTATAGCGACCCACTGTTCCCGTTATTGAATTTTGAAAACCAAGATGACCAAGTGCATTTGCTCTCGCTTTCAAAAAGCATTCGAAAATCTAAAGACAACGTTGGAAAATTAAAAAATCTTTGACTGGAGATGTATATTATTTTACATACCAAGTATCGAATTGTAGACACTTCTCGAAAAATTTCCTTAAGATCTTGATAATGTAATTCTAAATGATTTACAAGTACTTGGTATGCGCGGATAGCGTGACTCGACGGTAAACTGTATACTTTCTGAGTGAGAATTTTGATTACTCCAGTAATGCCCGTTTTAACATCTTTGATGTCTGTGTCAATTTGTATGGGGGTCTCTAAGCTGAATGGCTTATTTATTATCTAAGAAATAAAATAAGAAAAATTGGCTTCTGTACATATATGTTATGTATGTTTTGTGCAATTTGTAGATGATATTTACTCTTTCTAATATATCAAGCAATTCTAGGCATCTTTTTGATTCACATTCGAGACATAAGTCAACTAATAGGCGAGCAGCAAAATGACGAATAAAAACATCAGGGTCTATTTCAACATGTTGCAAGTGGGGTATTACAATGCGTTCTATCATTTCGTCTTCATATCTAGATCTGATTAATATTTGAATATTAAAAGAGTATTTAATAAAATTTACTTGCTTTGAAAAATTGAAAATCCTTACCTGTTTATTTGGATAACGTTGGCCAGAACATCAAGAACTTTTAGTCTAATATTAGTTCTCGTTTCAATTTTGTAATAACGCTCAAGTAACGAACTCAATTTTGATTGCCACAAATGATAAGTTGGTCCAATCATTGAAGCTCTATAGTCAATAAGCTTGAGAACTGAACATTCCTGCCAAACATGTATATCCTGAGTAAAAGCGGTTTTAGTAAAATATACATTTATTTTAATTCATAAGCTTACTGATCTAGCATCAGAACAACGTTCAACAAGTTCATAAAATCTTTGAACATTCCCATTGTAATGATTACAATCAAGCAAATTTTCAATGCTGTTAATTGTTTCGTGCAAACTTGTCGAAACTTGCTTGGTTGCTGGCTGGTTACTACTTTCTAAAAAAAGAATTTTTAATTTAGAAACTAAACTATTCTACATGGAATTACAGTAAAGCTATTAGTCACCTGTATGTGCAATAACTTGTTCAATAATATTCAAAATAATGCTCCAGGTTGGCTGTTCAAGTTCGTTACCATATTTGTTGACCAGTCTCTGAATAGATAACGTTACTTCATACATAACTATAGGATGATTACAGAGTAAAGCTTGATAAAACGATGGTAAAACAGATGACGGTGTACATTTTAATTTAGGGATTCTATGAGCACCCCATAGGCCCATATTTATATAAAAAACAGCCCCTCGTAGAAGCCTCACATCTTTTTGGAAATTGGGCTCTTGAAGTAAATAGCACATTTTGTACAGTGCCGAATGACCCATGTGTGTTCCTAACAAATTACGCATTATCTGCAATTTGTAAACAATGATGTAAATAGGATAGGTTAAAAACTGAGTAAAATTAAGTGAAACACTTACTTTCCAACTAATTTGACAATAACATTCAACATTAACACTACGACATAAAGCAATAATAAACGTTTGCAGAGAGTCAGGCTGTAATTTGCTGTAACACACAATAGCATCAAGGGCTTCCAAGCTTGCGGATACAACTTCTGTGTTATTGCTGTAGTAACACAAATGGCAAATGTACTGAACAAATCCTGATATCATATCTTCATCTATGCAAGCGGAATTGAACTTGATGATATTGACTAGCAGTGACAAAAACTCTGCACCTCTTTTACCATCTGCTCCTGTTATTATGGGCATCCACTCTAAAAGGAAAGGAGCCATTTTTTCTTCTAAGTGCACAATATCTTTCCCATTGTCTGTTAAGCTCTGCAATAACTCTAATCTGGAATAAGTATTTAATTATATTACAATGACCATGATTTTTCTTTTTATTGACAGATGAATAATTACCTTAATCCTAAATCTTCTGAAATTTCATGCTCCTTAATTACCTTAAAAAATTTTACTCTCATAAGAGGTGAAAGTCTTGAATATTGTCCTTGAATCAGACATTTTAAAAAATTTAAAGTAATATGTCTATGCTCCTTAGGAATATCCTGCCCAAGTAAATCTTGAACAAGAAACCACAATTTTTCTGCTGCACACTGTAAACGATCACATTAAAGTTTCAATAAATTGGTCACACAATAAGAACATTCTAAAATAATATGACTTATATAATTATCAAGAGAAAAACTTACATCTTCCCATTGATTATTTAGTACTGCTTCACTTAAGTCTTTAATAGCCTTTGTACGATTATGAATTGGACTATTGGAGCTAATTTCTTTTTCGACAGCATGAGTGAGTGTAATATCTTCTCTACTTTTGAAATTTCCTAAGTAATAAAGGTTGTTTTATAAAATTAAAATGTAATTTGTACAAAATATACGATTTTGTTCTTTTATCTAGGGATTTACCTTTATTCAAGCGAAAAAATTGTTTAAGTTTATCAGGGAGAGTTTTATTGTCCTTGTCTTGGGCTCTCATTTTGGACATTATTCAACGAATGACATAGAAAACTTAAATTTATGAGGGCTAAAAAAGATGAACATAGTTCACGATACACCAACCCAGTGCTAGGATATATTAGGGTATATCCTACACCCACTTCGGGTTAACTGCAGGGGTGAACCTACGGGAGCCCTTTGCTTTAAGCCTAACCTTCATTGACTAAGTTATTTTTTTTTTGCTGTTCTCTCTGCTAGTATAGGTCAGCTCAAGATCCAGTAGATGGAGCTATAAAATTCGTTCGAAAAGTTCGTGCATAGGCTACAGTACAGTACAAATTTCACTTTTTTTTACTTTAATTTTCAGAAAATAATTAGACTTTCAATTAGACGATTTTTAGAAGAAAATCATAAATAAAATATAGTCTGAGCTAACTGAGTCTAATGGCTGCAGCGTTTATTTATTTTACTGATCAGCGTTGTTGTTGGAAAAATTTTTCACAAAAGGGATAATTTTTAGGGACCCTAAAAAAAATTTTTCCAGCGGCAATGCTGGTACCGATTGAGCTTTGCCATCTCTAATATAAGTTTAAGAAATTCATTATTATTATTTCTAAAATTTTTCAACAGCATGTTGAGTAGCAATAACAGCAATATAGTCTCGTTTCAGTAATAATATAGATATATCACGTTAGTAGCTCTACTTATTTTCTAATTAAAGATAAAAAATTCCAAATTGAAAATTGGTAATTTTGATATCATTTGACAACTTCATAGTGTCGCGTGACGTCTGGTCTATATAGTGATAGCTATCGCCCATCAGCCCTCACTACCTATACACAGTCTTCAGTCTTCACTCTTCATGATATAATTATGTGGTTACTGCCTACTGCTAGTAAGAGAAATATACGGTGACAGTCGTTGAATCAGTGGTGGCTATTTGTTTTATAATACCGCTTAAGTTAATTTTCTTTCTATTCTCTTTTGAGAACCTAATTTCCAAGTTATTATTGGTTTATGTTGCGAATTGCATAATATATGCAGTTGCATATTCAATGAAATCAAATCACGTGTGTTGATAAGGTTAGTTGAATCAATCGGTTTACCGATCAATATATTACAATATGTATATGAAAATGTAATAAACGTTTGACTTAGAGATTATACCAAATTTAAAATAGATGCACTATTACGTAGATCATAGATAAACATAGTTTTTTACACTTAACATGCTTGCTCATTTTAATGTTCCATATGCACTTTGCACATGAATGACAAATATACCTATAACTCAAAATTTCCTCAATCAAAACGAAACTATGAATTATACGAGAATCGCATAGAAAGATTTAGAGATTCACATGCCAGGCAGTATTCCATTTTCATTAAATATACATTGGCTAAATAGAATCCATTTTTGTTATTTCACAGTTCATTGAAGTCATAATCACAATGATATTCATCCCAGACAAAAAGGTCATATCTGTAGGTAATCTTTTAAATGATCAAACTCGACCTCTGAAGGAGAGGTTCCGTGCTCTGTTTACATTAAAAAATGTAGGAGGACAATTAGCAATTGAACAAATTACAAAAGCTTTTAGTGATACTTCAGAACTATTAAAACATGAGTTAGCATATTGTTTGGGTCAAATGCAAGATACACGAGCTATACCTGTTCTTGTACAAGTATTGAAAGACAAAGATCAAGAACCAATGGTGCGTCATGAAGCTGGTTAGTATTATTTTATTTAAATCTGTTATTTTAAGTCAATTGAAATGAATGCTTTCATAAAAAGAACATTAAATTATGGTAGGAGAGGCATTAGGAGCAATTGGAGAAACTAGTGTTATACCTGTATTAGAAGAGTACAGTAAAGACCCAACCATTGAAGTTGCTGAAACTTGTGAACTTGCTGTGAAAAGATTACAGTGGATTAATGGAACAAAAAATAGAGAACAAAATCTATCTGAAAATCCTTATGCCTCAGTCGATCCAGCTCCTCCTGCTGAAACAAGAAATGTGAAGGAACTTACAGAAGTACTTTTGGATGAAAAGGCATCTTTGTTTGATAGGTATAGAGCAATGTTTTCATTGAGGAATTTGAGAACCGAAGAAAGTATTCTTGCACTTGCAAAAGGTTAGCATCTACAGTAATTATATTGAAAACATTATGACCTGCGGTAGAAGGTTAAATTGGAAATTTTTGTAGGTTTAAAGGCAGGCAGTGCATTATTTCGACATGAAGTTGCATTTGTACTTGGTCAACTACAAGAAGAAGTCAGTATACCTCATTTGAAAGAATCTTTGGAAGATCCACATGAAAATGAAATGGTTCGGCATGAGTGTGCTGAAGCTCTGGGTGCTATTGCTACACCATACTGTTTTGATATTTTAAAAAAATATTTGGAAGACGAAAAACGCGTCGTTCGTGAAAGCTGCGTTATCGCTTTGGATATGTGTGAATATGAAAATAATTCTGAATTTCAGTATGCAAATGGATTATCAGAAGTAATTTCGTGATGACCTTTCATTTTCACGATCAATTTTTACGAATGTAAGATAATATTGTAACAGTTATTTTTGTTTAAAATCATTATTTAAGATCATAATTTTGTATTAATTTTTTTAATTACATAAAAAATATTAAAAAGTATAAGTTAATACTGACAAGCGCCTTTAATGGTAAACAAAAAGAAAAAAAAAAACAATTACCAAATCTTCGGTAATACCGGCATATTCTTTCATTATTTACTGCATAAATCAGTACTATAGTTAATTGCATTTTCGTATCCTGTAAGTTGCACTTGCATGATGTTGTTAGCCAATTTTTTATATTTGTTTACATTAATTCTCAAATAACGAATGAATCAATTTAGAATTTGATTACACAATCGGGTACAGATAAAGATGATGGCCCATTTTAATAAGCGTAAAGTTATTACTCGCGTAGATAATTAGCAAGTTGGCTCGTGCTGTTTATTAAAATGAATTATCACGCTTATTTAACTTAATCGAGCGCTTTGCGCAACAATCATGCCGATCCAATCTTCGTTATCGATCTGATACCAATCGCGAAAAAACTTTCCTCTAATATCTAATCGTAAAAAGAAACGGAGAGGCCTCGCCGAGCAATCAGCAGCTGCTGGCCGCTTGTAATTGCAATATGTAAACGTCCGCCCAAGAAAAGAATTGCCGCACATTTTCCCTTCGCACTAAGTATGTCAACAAACCATCGCATTCATCGAGCGGCCTGCGGCGTTTCCGACTAAAATAAGCTTACGCCAGCAGCTTTTCCTTCTGCGCTGCAGCGCAAGGCTCTCGAGTTTCAAGAGCGTAGCTTTATGCGTGCGTTTGGCTTGCGGCATTATTTGCGCACACGTTTGGCTTTGCCGTACATCCACGCGTGCATGCACACCCATAGTAGACACGCCACGTCGACTTTTTTTCCTTCTGCATGCGACGTTTGCTGGCCGACGCCTAGACATCGATACTTGTTGAGTACTGGCGTATTCGCTTTGGATGCCACATTATTAGCTTTATAGGCTTGAATAGGCAGAATGGGTGTGCGTTTTCTTACGAGTATCTCGCTTTTCAGTCGATTCAATAGAGTTACGATTCTTCTACTAAAATAAAGAGAGACAGTTGCTGTATATTGGTATATGCTTTTCAGCAAGGCATCATTGAAAAGAGAGCTCCGACGAGGCGTACACTTAAATGTAATTACGTAATTGACGCGCTAATCAAATTAATGTTCTCGTTTCTCGCTGAACGAATCGAAGCAATGAACCGATGTCATTGCACCTGAACGTGATTCTCGCGAAGATCGCAAACGGTTGCCTCGCTTTAACGGCAGCTTAGTGCACCGATCGCATCTCCTTTGCATGCGCGTGGTCGTCAAAGTCGAGCTTTAATCGTAACGACAATGTATACTGCATAATCTGAAGAGCATTTTTTGCAATTGATACACGACGCCCCAGAGCGATAGAGGCAAAGTCCCGCTACAACGAGATTGTTTACGCGTTTGTTTATTAAACAAGGCGCTTTGATAAAGTCGTCGCGCACAGTGAACGGAGACACACGCAGAGCCGCAACCGTCCATCGTAAGGCGAGCTTGCTAATAGCTCTTTCCTCGTCTATTTTTATCCGGCCGGCCTTTCTTCCGCGCCGGCGATGTATCTATGAGGCCGGCGCTCGAGCGCTCGCGCGCTGCCCCGCGCGGCTCGGTGCGAAATTCCCGCGACGCGCGGTGGTCGTCGCTCGGTCGCTTGGTCGCGCAGGCGTCAGTCTATCCGCAGCAGCACAGTTTGGTGCTGCCGCCGCTGCCGCTCGCGCGCCGACCCCTAGTCCAGCGGAGCTTTTGCCGGAGATGCGCTGCTGAGCCTCTCGCCGCGCACAAGTCCCCTCACTGTGAGTAGCGATCGTTTGCGGGCCACCGTCGCGCCGCATCGAAGAAGCTTCCACGCGGCCCGACGGTCATTGCGCGCGCTCGCATCTCCGCCGCTGCCTCTCGTTTCCCGCGGTTGGACGACGCGTCGGCGCTTCTGCGTTCGCGCGACGAACAACGGCTTATTTTGACCATTCTATTCCTATGAATTTCCGCATTTCGGCAAGACAATCGCGGCCGAAAGAGCGTTGCCGAAGAATGCCAACAACGCGCGCGCGCGGAACGTGACATGCGGCCCGTCAAATATGCATAAATATTCGAGTCGATTATGGCTGCCGGTTTGCCTGGCGATTGCCATTAAAAGCTACCCGCGTGAGCTGATATTAGCGGCGCGCCTACTTATCTCTTGGTCAGTCGCCAAGTTTTCCTGTTAAGCTCGCGAGCGTCGAATATTGAAGAGTAGCGAAAGAAGAGCACGACGAAAACGCTCGATGAATTCGACGCACAGAATCGCACGCGCACGGCATCGAATCAGGAAGTAATACGACTGTCGAGCAATGATGCAACACGAAGTTCGGCTTGCGAGCGCTGCTGCGATAGTGTGCCTCCAACGCAAATTTGATATCGGCAACTAAATCGTCGCTCCTCGTGGACCCTCGACGTCAAATTGTATCAGGGAGATTATTAACGCCGGGTTCAAAGTCACACGCGCAGCACGTGCGCGCGCGGCTTATCGAAAGCGAGCGAACGAGCGTGCATGGAAAACAGAGCCCCACATTGCCGGAACGATGGTCGGGCTAGAATCTCGCGTTGCGCTGCAAGGTCACCATTCGCAAGCGATGCGTACACCTGTCCACAAGAGCGATGACCGCTGTTTCGTCAATTATCGTGGTACGGAAGAGAGGGCGAGAGAGAGAGAGAGAGAGAGAGAGGACGTGCGCGTCGCGGTACATGACGAGTGATATATATACCACGGGTCGCACGGCCACGGCCAAAGTGATCGTTGAATCGACATTTCTCGCGGTACGGCGTCCTTTCCCGGCACCACCGAGCCAAAATCGCCTGTCGGATCGTCGTCACTGCCTTTCGCCGCGCCTTGTCCATCGGACAATTTCCGACCGCTGGGCTTCATTTCTGTTTGGACAACGCGGTAACGGTTTTCTACTCGTCAGAAGTGAGACCACGTGGGAGCGGAAAAACATTCAAGCGGCAGCGGACGCCCCAAAAAGAGAAAGTCTGTCCGCTGTCGGACGGAAAATTGTCGGTTGACACTGGCGGACAAATTTTCTCCTTCAGGGGTGTCCGCTGCCGCTCGAACGTTTTTCCGCCCTCGTGTAAGAGAGCCTTAATACGTAACTACGGTTAAAAGTTCTCGACCAGCGGTGCGACTCAGAGGACGACTCGATCAATCTGCGTTGCATCTCGCGCCTCCAGTTGCCACCGAAAACGATCCCCTCCGCGGATATAATTTAGCCGCACAGACGAAGCGCACGGCAAAGAACGAACGCGTCTGCGTGTGCCGCAGGTTCGTTGGCCTGCAGCAGCAGCCAACGGGCGCCAAGGACGATGACGACGGCGGACTTGCTGGACGTCGATGGCGACGGCGAGAAGAACGGCCATCGGGAGGCGACGCTGCTCGGCGAGGACGAGGCGAGCCGCGACGACAAGAAGCCCGTGATCGTCGGATCGCGCGCCACGCAGGAGAATGGCCGCGCCGTCTCCATGAGCATCGACGCCACGAGCAAGGCGCAGGAAGCCAATGGCAGCAGGAGATCCCCCAACGAGCCACCCGACGGCGGCCTCAGGTTCGTTCTTGCTTTTCGATGGCAGCGGCGTGGCGAGATTGCCGACCACTACACGAGCTTCTCCTTGACCAAACTCAGGGCCTGGTCCATCATGCTGGGCAGCTTCGTGATCAACGGCGTGCTGTTCAGCATCATCAACAGCTACTCGCTCATCTACACGGAGCTGCAGCAGCGACTGAAATCGGCCGGCGAGGATGAAGCCTCCACGAAAGCCGGTAAGCTCCGACCGTCGGTCGATCGCCCAAGCCACCGATGCGCCTCCCCCGACAGTCGCATAGCGATCGCGTTCTCCGTCACCGAGCCAGCGGGTCCGTTTGGCGCGCGATCGCGGCGGCGCGTTCTTCGCGGAATTTATATCGGGTCCGCACGCACCTAATTTCATTCGCTGCCGACGCATAATTAACGGAGAGCTACGCGCACAGTGTTGCCGCTCATTGAACGGATGGGCATCAATCACGCGTCAGGCGCGAGACGACCATTCGGCAATTGGACTTTCTCGGCACCGCTTTGATGGCAAATCAGTGAAATGATCATTGTCAGCGGCGAGGTCAGTCAAGAGAGCCTCGTCGATTGACTGCCGACGCTACGTCGCTACGCGGGTTCTTTTCGGCCGACCGAGTAGTTTCGACGACGACGTATATTCGAGGCAGCGGACCACGAGAGTATTGATGCGGCGAAGGAAACGATTGAGCTGACGGGTTAATCACCGTTCGCAAAGATCACCGCCCACGTAATCGTCAATTAATCGAATTTATCCGTATCGCGCGGGCACGTAAAACTGCGCTCGCTCTTCTTCTCGGAAACGCTTCGATTATCAATTGTCGCATTCGACGTGCTTTATCGGATGTGGCATCTTGATCTTATTTTGGCTCTGCTCGATTATCTCCGCTGGTACTTTTATTCGTCGCGCTTGCGGCTATACTTTCTGTGAATTGATAATTCACTTGAATTACGAGCATGCGAAAACGTGACATCGACCGACCGTACGTTCACGACAAATTCCACCGTTGAAATCGTCGAGCCGATCGTTGTTCGCACGCATGACAATTACTCGGGAAAGAATGCTTGACATTGAACGCGATCAATCATAAACAGGGCAGATGCAATCGATTGTCTAAGTAGAACAGTTGTAAATCTATTAAGCATAACAAACATTAGTGCGCTCGTTCGAATCGTCATTCATAACAGACCGAACGTCAATTGATTTTTGTAACTTTGCTCTATTAACGTTATACTGTCAATCAGGGACTTTGTCGGACAAGGATCAAAAGTATAAATTGATGGATCATCGCTTAAAAAGCTTCTCTATACTAGTTCAGAAGGCGGGTAGGTCGCCGTTTATATCCAAGCAAATAAAATGTGCACTTCTATATGTATTTTGACCCGCTGAATCCAAATATGTCGATTACTTCGTGGAAAATAAGTAAATAAATAAATGCTACATTTTGTTTGAATCTTAATCGTTTAAACAAATTGGGAATAAGTAGTTTTTTCGATCTGGACAATGTTTTACAGACAATTCAGCTGATTTTAAGAAGAAAAGGTCTCTTGTCATATTTTGAAAAAATGTATATTTCAAAAGTTATGAATGGCTTACAATTCTATCGTAGTAATCGCGGCTAGAATAACAATGAAATGACGTGCATCGCAATCGTTTGCGCGGCGCTGCGTGAGCGTCGCATCGCGTTCGTAACGCATAGATTGCAATTTTTGCGTCAGTTTATCGGCGTTGCAAAAGAGAGAGAGAGAGAGAGAGAGAGAGAGAGAGAGAGAGAGACGAAATTTATCGGATTTTTTTCATTGATCGGCTTTACTGAAGCGACATTTTCCGAGCTGAAATTTAGTTATCTCGTAGGCAATAAAATTGATTGAAATACACGAAAGTGATAAATTCAATATGTTGCAGATGCAATTATCGTCTCAGTTGGAATTTCGATCGGGAAACTTTATATTATTCTTTTTTATAAATTATATCGCTTTGTAATATACAGGTTTGCCGACATTTTCCAAAGTCCAATGTAGCTTTGAATAACAGTAAAATAACGCACGGCTAATCATCGCTTTTATTCCGATTCATTAATTGTCCTTGTTGAATGTGAAAAATTAATGTGGATACTGCTATACCGGTCCGTCTACTTGATACCGGATTTATAACTGTTTTACTTATCACAGAATACCATTGATATGAATCTGCTTATAAATATTACGACTGATGGTGGTTTGAACTGAGCCCCGGTGACTGATAGTGCTACTTACATGAAATCCTATTGTAGCTACATAAAAAAATCTTTCGACATCCGAATATGCAGCGTTGGTGGGTTCGTTGACGATCGGCGCGACATTCTTCCTGTCGCCGATTTCCGGTATCCTGACAGACAAAATCGGCATCCAGCTGACGACGTTCCTCGGCGGTGCTTTGACCGCCAGCGGCATGTACATCTCGTCGCTGATTGCCGACAACGTGGTGTGCCTTTATCTGACCTACGGCGTGATCTACGGGGTAGGCGCGAGTTTATCGTACACGCCTAGCCTGGTGATTCTCGGGCATTACTTCAAGAGGCGTTTGGGTTTGGTCAACGGCATCGTCACTGCCGGTAGCTCGGTGTTTACCACCATTCTGCCCTACCTGATGGGCTACCTGCTCAAGAATTACGGCCTCGAGGGCACCTTCAGGAGCCTCGCTGTGCTGTGCGGGGCCGTCATGTTGGCGGCGATACTCTTCAAGCCCATACAGAGTGAGTTTTCAGAAGATTGCAAAAGCGATCGACACGCGACGAACGTCCGAGATCGGTGATCGTCGTGTTGTATCTCGTAGGTGCGGCACTGTCGCCCGACGAGTCCCAAGTGATCGAGAGAAAGAAGAGGTTCGTCGACATGATCAAGGAGCTAATCAATAAGTCGATTTGGAAGAGAAAGAAGTACGTCGTCTGGGCGTGCGCGATCCCCATCGCCCTCTTCGGGTAAGTTGCGCCGAAAGTAACAGCTCTGCTTTAGCGCGAGCCGTCCGAACAACGCTCTGCCTGCAGGTACTTCGTACCCTACGTCCACATAGGAAAGTTCGTTCGAGTGAACTTCCCGGAGAGCGACGACAAGATCCCGGTGATGTGTATCGGCATCACTTCCGGAATCGGCCGACTCATCTTCGGCTACATCGCCGACTTGCCGAGGGTCAACAGAATACTCCTGCAGCAGGTAATGTTGGTGGTTCGCGAGTTCACGAGGGTATTCGATCATTCGATCGGGAGGCAGAAATAGAAATGAAGAAGCCGCGCCTCCGCTCGCGTTGCAGATATCCTTCGTGAGCATCGGCATTTTGACGATGATGCTTCCGTTCACCACCTCCTTCCCCTGCCTCGTCGCGATACTACTCGGCATGGGACTGTTCGACGGCTGCTTCATTTCTCTGCTTGGACCCATTGCCTTCGACATTTGCGGGGAGAAAGGCGCCTCTCAGGCCATCGGATTCCTGCTGGGGTTGTGCTCGGTGCCGCTGACCGTTGGACCACCGGTCGCCGGCATGATCTACGATCACACGCGTAATTATCGTTTTTATTCTCTCTGCCGCCGCTCGCTCGACGATCCCACTTTGACAGACATATGACGAACGACAGACATATGAACGAACGTCTCGTTGCAGAATCGTATCGATTGCCATTCCTGCTGGCAGGAGTGCCGCCCATCATGGGTGCCTTGGCGATGATGCTGGTCTACCGCGTGAGGGACCAAGCGGCCAAAGCGCTCGACGAAGAAGTGGCTGTGCAGGCCAAGCAATTCATAGCCGATCCTTTGAGCCAGAACGGTTAGTCTCACGCCCGTAAGCAAAAGCAAACGAGCCGCTCGCTATCCCTTTTATTCGTTCACGCCGCTTCAGTCGAATGGAAGTAACGATCGATTCTTTTGGACGTGTCCAAGCTAGCTCGCGTCAAGGCGCCATTTATTGCCCCATATGAACGCGACACGACGGAAATAATGCAACTGTGCGAGGCAGTTTTCACAGAACCATCAATGAAATGTGCGCCGCCAATTTCGATGCGAAAGAGTTTTTGCGCACCGCTCTGGGTATTTTTTATAGATGACACGTAAAGCGCCCGTGCGAAAGACACGAGCGCAAGCATGATTCATCGATTTTTATCAAGAGAAAAATATTTTTTAATCGTCTTTGGGGACAATTATGAAATGTCGCTAATTGAATCGTTCAATTGAAAAGTGCGATGCACGAGGCTTCATTTCATTGAGCTTGCTTTCGCGAAGAATAAGTGACTATTTTCAAGAGAGATGATTTTTGATGGTATTTATAGAATGAGTGTAAATTAAGTGTTCGCTAAAAAGAGAAAATTAAGAGTATTTGCGTATAAATCGCCTTTAGATGGTGAAAATCACGTAGTATTTAGAGTACAGAGTATTTTCAGGACCCTATAAGAGGTTTTCTTCTCTTTTCATCATTTATGCTTGTGAGCTTCGGTCAACGGTTGTCATTAACTTTTTTTTATAACGTAAGTCCATAGAAGCTTCAAAAATAACATCTTTCTTTGCAACTCGATAACGTTACAACCACAGATGAAGTGCAAAAGCATGAGTGATATTGATGGATCTCAATGATCTTGTAAGCAATGCGAAAGAACCGAAAAAGGGTATATATGATATTACTTCTTTGCACAATAACACTTGGAATAATATGCATCATTTGTATTGCGAACCTATCTCACACACGGAGCGTGATTGTCTCGAGCAGCCGGCGCATAATTGTAAGTTGTTATAAATATATTTGCATATGGAGACATTATTATCACCACAATACTGCGCCTCATTATCATCGTCAATAATACATGTTGCCGATCGTCAGCAGCCAACGCACTTGTAATTCTTTTGTACGCCCGCGCCAAGAAAGATTGCATATCGAATCGATTACACACGTTGCCGTACTTCCGACCACGCAATCTTTCTCGAGCCGCTGCAGCACCAACGAGGAACGAAAAAAAACAAAGCATGTGCGCGCACGACGGGGTCATCTCACGCACACTCACACACAAGAAGCACGTCAAGTATATACGCAACAAAGTAAAAAACAAAGTAAAAAAACACACACACACACGTTACAGAGAAAAAAATACTCATTGCTGGTGTGCTACAAACTGTTTCGTAGGATGCCGGCAAGTTTGCTTCAGGGACGATCAGCAACCCAATGACGAGTGCTCGCCTTTACTTAACGATCGTCAGACAAGATTCAGACACTTGGACGATTCGATCTGGAACCTGTGATGATGATGATGACGATGCTGTGTGATTCGTGTGCGCGCGAGAGACAAAATATCTAAATGTTAGGGATGCTATTATATGTTCATTCAGTTTTGCATTTTTCGTTTAAATGCGACAACCGTTATTCTGACAGCTTTTCTATCATAATATTGTGGTCAGTGTTACTATTCTATTTAAATACTTTTTCTATTTCTTTGAGACGCATATCATTACCCGCCTTTTTCAACGAATCAATAGTGATTTTGCGAATCTCATGTATACTCCGGCATTTTCTTTTTAACTTTGCAAACAAGGCGATTAAGGGGAGTAGTATGTATTTTGTTTGGAACAAACAACTATTAATTTTAATTGTAATCGACTCAAGCTTCTTTTTTATATCAAGTTTAATTTTACTCTTTTTTATGTAATAATTACTAGATAATTGCTATATGTATAATATGTGAGAATAAGTAGCGAATGTTATTTGGAGAATGATATAATTGCAAATTGTTTTTTGAAAATAAAGTATAAAAACTGTTGCATGGTATATAATATATTTAAAATTGAACTTACAATATAATAAACCCTAACATTTCCCTTCTTCACAAACAGTTTTATATTTTTCAATCATTATGCTATATGAATAGCATAAGCTGCAATAGCAAATTGTAGAGGTGGTGCTATTGTATTAAAAGTAAGATCCTTAACTAATTTTATAACTATAATTTGTAACAATTTCATATTTTTTCTGAAAATATTGAAACAAATTAAATGGAAATATTGTTTTTAGAAGCTATACATTAAAACTGATAAATTTCTATCTTTCGATTCAAGCTGACATTATTTGATTTTAACATCAACCAAAAGTACACAAAATGTTTCTACAAAGATATGCATTTTAATAAAATCATCACATTTTATAGTTTGGAAAAATATATGTATCTTTTATCAGCAATTCATACCAAAAAATTTCAAATTGAAATCCCAAGTGTTTTACGAACTAATTTTTGTGCTATCCTTTCAAATTCTGTTCTATTCTCTCTCCACATTTTTGCTGCATCAACATTGGCACCACTTTCATCATTTGGTTCAGCCAACATGCTCACAACACTTAATAAAATCTTTTCAACGCTTTGTACAGGACTCCACCTTTCGGCGCTACTTTCATATCCCATAGGATCATCCCCAGGTGCATGCAAAATACTAATGCAAACTCGACCATCAGAGTAAACTGTATAATAAAAACTATGAAATATACTCCATAACATTACAAGAAAAATAAATTGTGAATCTTACTATTTGGGTGAAATATTTCACATGTGAATTGCATCTTTGGAGGACTTAAAGGATAATCTGGAGGAAAAATTAGCTTAGCTGGAAATACACCACCTTCAAAGCAAGTTCCTTCAGGTCCTCTAAATAAAATTTGTTTCAGATTTTAGAAATAAATATTAATCAAATTATGTGTATACACAAATAAAATAATTTGAGAAAACGCACGTAATTAAAGCTTCCCATTCAAAGAAATTTTCCTCATTTACTGGCCCTGCCAATATTCCTTCAGGAGGATTTATACTCAACTCTATAATTTGTTTAATTGCATTGTTATTCATTTAGAATTTGAAAGGTAAATATATTATAATTGAAGTAATGCTTTACGTTTGTATTCAGCCATTAACCGTCTCAAAGCAGAACCTGCCATTACATAAATGTTAACAAAAGTATAATTTTCGAAATTCTTCAAATAAATAAATCTAGGTAAAACAAAAATAATTGCGTTTACGTGATTGTTGATATTGACAATTTTGGAGGTTATAGACAGACACTCATCAGCTGATCTGTGGCGAAGGCGCGCAAAAATGAAAATTTAACGTGAAAACAGTAAAAAAATGTATAATTTTATTGGTATATAATAAATGGATTAATAAATTCGACAAAATTCAGTTAATCAAAAAACAGCTCGATGTATTGTCAAATATTTAATAACTTATTTACAATTAAGTTTAAACGTATAAAAATGTCAATTGTTCATAATAAAACCTAATTATATAAATTCAAGTGCATTTTCGGTGATATTCTGGTGGAGCAGTGGCAAAATCTTGGAGACTAAAATAATCACTACTATTCTTATGTAAAAACCTTAAAAAATCGTGAATATGTGCGAGTAATAATTGGATACTTTTTTCATCCAGTGGAGTGTAGGATAGCATACTGCCAAGTTTTACTGAATAATAAAGATAATTTAAATACAACCCTCAAGTTACCAACTATATATATTATTATTCATTAAAAAAAGTCTTACCAAATAATCTTAACAAATGGAAGGCCCCATAAATTTGGCTAGCAGAAGTATTAGGTTTCTCAATCATGATATCTCCATACTGTTGCCTTTCCCATCTATATAATAATTGTGTTCCAAGCATAACATTAAAATATTCACGCAGACCTCTTATAACTTCTAAAACAGCAACTTCTCTGTGGAAAGAAAAGGTATTGAGTAAAAAAACCATTATAAGGGTTAAATTAAAAGAAAAAACGTTATTAGCATACTTATTTGGATTATTTGTTTTACTAGAGATTTTAAATTTCGTATAATCATCTAAAATCTTATCAACATTATGTCTAGCAGGCAAAATAACTAATTTTCTTTGTCTACTAATAGCATCCCAATCATCTACAAGCCATGGTTTTAATTCATCTGGAATTTTAACTTTAATCTCAACTTTTGATAAAAACTGTTCTTCTGTTTCAACAGTTGGGTCAATACGACTGAAAAATTGCAATGAATCTATTATAATTTATAAATTTATTAATTGAAATGAATCAATATATCAGAAAATTACCTTCTTTTTCTCCTAACACCATCTGACGAAGAATCATTAGAAGTAGGAGTAATAGATCCACTGTTCTTTTGATACCTATTGTTTGCACGATCATTTAATTGCGTAGGAGTACTCGTTCGACTTTCAGAATCTTTATCTTTTCCACCATCTCGATTCTTTAAACTAACTTTTGAAAGAACATTGGACTTTTTTCCTTTTTGGGCACTTTGTTGGGCAGCATGGGCTCTTTGAACATCTTTTTGGCGTTGACAATTAGAATCATTATATTTTAAAACTCTACTTTCTGGAACCCATTCATCCCAGCTGCATCAAAGATAAAAAATATTTATCAAATTATAAAGTTGTCCTTTGTTTACGTTATTGAATAAGTGGTAACCTCACTTTTTGTTCCATCCAGCGTAATGAATAAGATATTTAACTTGATTTTCTTTTGTTATGTCAACTTTTAAACACTTTGCTTCATAAATTAATGGCCCGTGAAAACACAAGACTCTTTCACCTGTGAGTTTCAAACATTTATTTCATAATAATTTTTGAAAACGAAACGGTTATTACGAAAAAATCAACATTTTATTTAAATTCATACCTTCTTCAAACTTATTAACAGAAGAAGCAGTCATTGTTAATAAATATTTTGTATTAAAGTTAATACTTAATAATTTTTTCTTATAAAAAACAATTAACAACTACGAACAACATAAACAAACAACAGAGGAACGAGTTATCGGATCGGCCATCTTTATATTGCCGCACGTTTATTATATATTGTGGCGGTATTTTTTACGCGCCAAGCTTAAACTTGTAAGATATGTAACATGTTATTTTTACTTATTCCACCAAAGTAACAGTAATTTATAATCTAGATTGCTTGACAATTTATAGTAACGTATTTTTATTGATCAATTCAGTTTCGTTTTGAATCTAGATATTGCTATATTAAAATGGTAAAATAAATAAAACATTAAATTCAGTTATCAATAAAGATCATGATTGATCGACACTTTTTATACAAATAAACATTGGCTCAAATAGATAAAATAAGTAACATATTACGGTTGAATTGAGATAAAAAGTTTAATGCAAATACTGTCTATTAGGAGAAATTCATAAAATAAATAATTTCTGTAAAGTTTGTAAAAAAACAAGAAAAGAAAAACGATCAAAAAGAAATAAAATGTTTGCATCGTCAGAAAAGTCTTGTGGTCCCGCAGCAATAAAAAACTGCCACCAAGCATATTTGCACACACAATGCAATGCGTGCGTCGAATTGAAAGATATTATATGCCAACGTCGAATAATAGTCCGCCCCTCCCACAGCGACATAGGACTACGGCGCGCCGCCCCCGCCGAGCGTCATCGGCGCGAAACGCACACACACACACACGTAGGTACATACAGTCTACAGATAGAGAAAGAGAGAGACAGAGACAGCAGGCGGTGATTGCACATTGCAAATGGCCGCGAGTCGCTGATGCAGGTTATCACCTTAGGTGGGCTGATATCCGTCAACCTGAGATCGCCTCGAAAATTACCACCATAGTTGGCCGACCGATGCCCGTAATCAAGGTATATCGTTGCGAACGCGTGTGACTTACGTTGCGTGCGTTCCAGTGTGCATAGTGCGTGTAGTGTGTGCGCGGCGCGCGAGTTTATAGTGAGTTTCGCCGGCGGCGAGGACGCTATTCGACGGCAGCACCCACAGAAGCAACAGAATGTCGGGATACCGCCGGGTCAACTATTACGAGCTTTGCCGGCTGTGCACCAGCACTGAAGGCAGTAAAATGAACATCTTCCTCGAAGAAGGACGCCGAAGGCAATTGCAGAACAAGATCCAAACCTACCTTCCGGTGCAGGTAATAGCGCGACAACTTTATTATTTGTTGTGGGGCTACTCGCTTTATCTCTCTTACGGCTGCTATAGGGAAATCGATTTTCATGTCGATCGATTGTTTCGACCTTGGCGTACCTACTCTTATTGAGTCTGAAATAAGCTGCCTTTTTTTTACAACTTGTTGCTCCGCGAACGCGTTAGTCGTTTATTCTTTAATAAGCGATGAGAAGTTGATTATTTGGAGTGATCTGTCAAGTATTCTTAATTATTTATGATTAATCATTTTTTGAAACAATTCCAGGTTGTGGAGGAAGACTCGTTGCCAAAAATTGTTTGCATGGAGTGTGTGAAGAAGCTAGAAAGTTACATTGAATTTAGAGACACAGTGGTCCAAGCAGAGAGTATGCTAGAATCTTATTTTACCTCCTTAAGATTTTCAGAAGACTTTCTGAAAGAGGGCAAAGTTTATGTAAAAAGTACAATAAAAGAGGAGAAACCACCAATAAGCACTGAGGAACCACGTCAAGAAGAAGATCCCTTAGGAGTCGTAGAGAAAATAGTAGTACCTACAACTATTGTACCTACTACCACCAGTACTCAAATCATCAATGATCAGACACAAGCTCATCCTCAGCAAGTTCTTGTTAGTAACATCAATGCTTCAAACCTGCAAATTATTAGTGGAGTACAAGCTCGGGTCCAACAATATAAATGTGCAATGCAGGTAATTAATAATCATATAACAACTCTATGGTATTCATAATATTTTCATTGCTATCACATATCTATTAATTTCAGATGCAATCGGGAAACGTAGCTGCTGCAGTAGTGGAAGCCACAGCCGAAACTCATTACAGCTACCAGCAACAAACGTCACAACAGATGCAACCTCAACAGAATCAAACTCAAAATCAAATAGTGGAGCAACAGCAGCAGCCACAGCCTCAACCCACTCAGATTCAAGTGCAAAACCAAATACAGAGCCAAAATCAAATAATCCAGCAACAGGTACAAACGCTGAGACAGCTATCTCAGCAGCCATCCAATCAAGCTAGTCAACAAGTCAGCCAACAGCAGCAGCAACAGCAACAGAGTCACGTGAACACAGTCAATGTAAATCAACAGGAGCAACAAAATGCAACTCAACAACATATCACACAACAAATTCAGCAGCAATTGCAGAGACAACACCGTGAACAGTTTGAAAAGCAAAGACATATACATCACATAGAGAAACAGCAACAGCATCATCATCACCAGCATCAGCAGCAACAGCACCAGCAGCAGCAGCAGCAGCAGCAGCAGCAGCAACAGCAGCAGCAGCAGCAGCAGCAGCAGCAGCAGCAGCAGCAACAGCAGCAGCAGCAGCAGCAACAACAACAACAACAACAGCAGCAGCATCAGCAGCAGCAGCAGCAACAACAACAGCAGCAGCAACAGCAACAGCATATTCACGTGACGACTGCTCAAGAACAGCAACAACAGGTGGAAGTCCATCGTAGCAACATTATCTTAAAGACTGAAGACGTCAACGAAAGTTTGCAAGTAGCAGCTGTGGAACAACAAAAGAACGAGGCTGTAATTGTAAATCACCAAAATCAACAAACATTCACTACGGTACAAGCGACACCAGAAGTGTTCTTGAGCCTAGGCTTCAAAGATTCGTTGACGTCACAAGTGTCTCGCGACGAGGCCAAGGAGCTCAAAGACTTTGTGAAGAATAACGCTGCTACTGTTGTAGCCGAAGACGCAATGACACGTACTTCCATCAGCCATATATCTGAGTTTTTACGAATCCGATCAGGATCTGATCAACAAACCCCTCTTGTCACCGTCAATCCTCAGGCGATTTCGCAGCAAACTCCACAAAGACAAATAGCCTGTCGCGAATGTGGCAAGACTTTCAATTCGATCAATCAGATGAACAGCCATGATTGCACGGCAAATTTGTTGAACGAGGTAAGCTGATTAAATAAGTTTATGCAAACTAATGTTCGCGCGAATAACGTTTCGGATTTTTGTTTTTACAGCAGGTGAGAGAAATGACGGGTAGCAATATCAAAGAAGAAAATATCCAGCAAATAAGCAATAACGTACAAGGCAACCCATTCAGCTGCGATGTGTGCAATAAGCCGTTCAAACGGAAAGAACATCTTTTCCAGCATCGCAAGCTTCACACCGGAGAACGGCCCTACGTATGTACGACCTGTGCAAAAGCTTTCAGTCGTAAAGAGCACTTGGTTCGTCATCTGGTATCACACACCGGTCAAAAAATGCACGAGTGCGAAGTGTGCGGCAAGAGTTTCTCGCGCAAAGACAACCTTCATAAACACCGTAAGACTCACGGCATGTCAGGACCATATATTTGCGAGACTTGCGGTAAGTCATTTGTCGTCAAACATTATTACCTAATGCACTTGACGACTCATGCGCCAGCGGCCGTGGACGGACTGAATTGTGCCCAAGACCCGTTGCCCTACAAGTGTGACATCTGCCATAAAGCGTTTTCTGTGAAACAGTACCTCACCACGCACAAGCTCAGGCACCGTTCCAAAACTAATAATGGACAGAATAATAGTCAGCAGCAACAGGTGCAGCAGCAGCAGCAACAACAGCAGCAGCAACAACAAGCTACAACTAGCAGCGAATTGAGTGTAACTAGGGACATTACCAGTGCTAGTATGAGTAATGGCACTCAGCATCAAGCCACTAATCCTTCAGTTATTGAGATTCAGGGTGTTGTAGACAGAGCAGAACAGCAGCAACAGCAACAGCAGCAGCAGCAGCAAGGAAACACCTTTGACAGCAGTCACTATCAAGGGAACGTATCACAATTTCAATGAGATAAGGGGAAGCGTGTCTATTACGTTCTTTTGCCCAACGGCAACAATCACAAGATCGTCGTTGTTTAAGGGGTAAAGAACTTAACGGGCACGCTTCCGATCCGAAATGTTACCACTGTCTACTCTGAATCTCTACTGGTACAGTGACTTCATTTGCTCTCAAGCTAGTTGTTTCTCCATATTGTTTCTCCTTTTTTTTCTAGGTTTTTATTCTTTATTCGTTTAAATACATGCACACGAATGGTTTAGTTTGGATCGCTAAAAAATGTGTACGTACTAATTTTATTAAGCAAATTTTGCGAGCGAGAACAATGTGTATTTAGAAAAGTTGCTATCCATGGAATACTGTTAGAGTTTAGACGCTAGAGATTTTGGGTAAATCACGTTATTATACCATATTTTTTTACTTTAATTTGAAAGGCTGTTGAATTCTTCCAATTGCGATTGTTTATTTTTTATATAACTTTAGGCTTATTCTATTTCGATGTTTTTTATCGACAAAATTATTTATGACTGCCTGTCGCTCGGGGAATGTAAGATAAGAGATGGGCGTGCAACCTATGAGTTATCTCAATTATAGCGGAAGTTTTAAAAATATTACTTTAGACATGTGTGGCTAGAAAACGAAACAAATTTTTGACATTGAAAGGAGAATTTTTCAACGATCATTCAATAACTTCTATGAACTCGAAAATGTTTTCTTTGTTCAGTATTTTTAAATTTTTACAATAACGGAATGAGTATACCTAGATCTTTAATTTTTCATATAAGTACAGAAAATTGCAAATATTAATCAATTAGTCTGTATTAGGCGAAAACCTATAACTATCTAGAGTAATCACAGAAAAAAACACATTTATAAATTGTCGATTTTTAGTGTCTTAAGGGAATTCTATACATACGAAAGATTGATATATTTTAACAAATCTGTATTATACACAAGTGTTATAAATCAGAACGAATTGATGTTTCCTAGAGTGCAGAGGAAATGTTTTACCTAAAAAAAGAAAAAAATAATGACAGACACATTAATTTATCGATCTGCATGAAACTGACACTGGTATTTCGAGTCAAGAGTTCCTCACACAAATGAGAATTGTACATTTTTTACTACAGATTTATTATATATTATACAGATGAAAAGTTTAAAATGAAAGTTGTATAATAAAAAATTTACATTTCTTTTTAAGCTAGCTTTATAAAAGAATCTTGACTTGAATTATTCAGCTGTCAGTTGGTATACTAAACAGAGAAAAAGTTTTTAGTTTGTAAAACTAAAAACTCGAGTTATAGCTGGTGCTATATATCATGTTGTAATATATTTTTCCAGTATGCATAAACGGAACGATACGCTCCAATATATTGCATTTTGAACGAAGATTACACATGGTTTATATATTTAATCTTTGTAAACGTTAAGTATCTTTTTTGAATGAGTCTTAGCTGACCATAATTATAAGATTTATTAATTTATTACTGAAACACGCGGTTCAGGGAGATGCCAAACACCTGTATACTTACGAGTTAAAATGTAGTTTAAAAAATTCAATTCAAAATCTGTAGTAATGAAAAAAAAACTATTTATAATCGTGTACCAAGTTTGATAAAAATATTGTTCTTGTGTAACACAGTATTTTGTAAAATTTTGAAATTAACAATAAAATCTACTTGTGATTTTCAGTAATTACCACTGTCACAACTAACAACATTTGGTAAAATTTTTTTCAAAGACGACATATTATTTTTTGAAGCGTTTTACGTATAAATTCCATCCAAAACATTGTAATTGCATTGATAATCGCAATATCGATGGATTTGAATCATAAACATAAAAGAAATTTTTTAGTCTGTAAATTTTGCGGGTTAATTAGTGAAAATCACAAGTTCTAGGACTCAAACTACTTGACTTTAAAGGAAAAATGACATTTTCAGCTTTCTATAGCTTTGTCTCTCATATATGTACGTGCAAGTTTGCATTAACGCACTAATTAACTAAGGCGATAAATTGACTATTGTTGTACACGTATTTTTTTATTGAACTAATTTATAAATTTTTCTTTTCCAAGAGACATTGTTTGCCATTATGTGGCTTAGGCTATCAAAGACTTATACCCACAGTATGTGTATTTTTCGCAAGAAAAAAATACTTTTTTCACAGTAGAAAAACCATTAAAACCGAGGGTATAATATTATTTTTTATGAAATTTCAGGTAAAGTATATGTAGTACGAATCTCACTGAGCAGACGTTAAAAATGATTAAATGTCATTGTAAGTATCCATAGATTTTGCTAATATCAAAAGTGTCGCGACTTAGAAATTGATGTATATTTACGAAATTGTTTTTTATCGTTTATGAGTTTTGTATTACACTATCATTTACAGCATAACATTTTTAATTCAGTTTTTTTTAGCTTTTCATGAGCACTTTGAATTTTTTTTGTATGCATTTCATAAAATAAATCTTTAATTTTAAGCTTAAAAATGTATAACTTTATATAAAGTCGATTGCCATTTTCAGCTTCAAATAGAAATGAAATTTCTAATGAAAGAAGTTGATCGCGATTATTATTTATAATAAGAAAGATGATTATTCTAAATGAATAAAAAATAGGAGCAAGCATTAAAGTATCGATTTTTCAATTGCATTCCGCGAAAAAATAAAGAATGCAAAAAGACGGTAACATGTTCCCTGCGTTATAAAAAATACAGAAAAAGAACAGCAAAATAGTTTTATTTTTAAAGATAATTCGTGATTAATGGACTCACGCATCGCCTATTAAATTTCAATATTGCGTTGTAAATTCTTATACATTTGTAGACGCGACTGATTAAGAGATTTATTTTGGTTCTTAAACGGTCATGTGTTAAAAAAAAAATACAAAATAAACGCGAACGAAAATTGTCATGATGAACTCATACTGCATGTAAAAAATTAGCTTTTCGATAAAAATTTCGGCCATAAGTTATAACTGTTTAAAAACCGAAAAAATCTACAAAATTAAAATGTAAGACATGAAAGAGTAGTAGAGTTAAATTTGCATATTTGTGTAAATTATTGTAAGACCAAAGATTAAAAATATACTGTGTAATATATTGTAGTCATTAAATAGAGAAATAGATTTAATTCCACATAAGTTTGAATATTTATTACTGTATTCCTAAATGCTATTTTTTTTCATTTTTATGAGAATGAAATTTTGGATTGCAATTCAATGAGAAATACAATGAGCAAATATAAATTGGAATTCATAAAGCCTTTATTAACTAATAAAATTAATAAAATTGATGTATTATACATATAACAAATAATATGAATGCATTGTATAAACTATTTATAGTATTTTTCTATATGTCCACGAGTCCAAAATTTAATGGATTATCGCGTTTGCCAATGAATTCAAAGACTAGTGAAACGCCTCGAACATTGCCTATAAATTATATTACATTTGAAAACACGTTAATGTAAATGATAAACTAGGTGCGCTTACATTTTTTTTCATCTGGTAGGTCAATTTTACATTTAGGCCAATCGATTTCACCACCACGTACAATTTCCATAGTTTTGAAATTCTTTACTGAAGGTGCAACGATGTTACATAGATATTACACAATATCAATTTTGAATTGAATTGTAATGTAGGTCGTCGTGATCACACGACGTTTACGCAGAATCCTGCGTAAAGGTACGCACAATTTAGGAAACAGAAATTTGAGGCACTGACAGGCAAAGTATATAGCAAAGCGCATCACTTTAACTTTCTTAAAATTACTAGACAAAGTATAGATGATCTCTTTTTTCTTTTAGTAATGGGCACTAAATCTTAAAAATTTTCTTTCTCATTAGTCATCATTAGCTAACAATTACATTGCGTTATTCCTTTGTTCATTGCTCATAGATTTACAGATTGTATTCAGTTAAACATTATTTATGTGTTCATATTTCTTTTAATATATATAATATAAAATGTACAGAACAGAATTCGTTTCGGTGTACAATGGAATTAAATAAACATGTTTAATATACATATTCAAAGATCCATTTTAGCGGTTTAAACAACGATATAAATAATACTTATCAGAACTGGTGACAACTTGAAAAAATCATTAGACATCAATATGAGTCTTATTATTTATAACAACCGTTACGTTTCTTTTATTTTTTGCGGTATCGACGCTAGTTAAAAGAGAAATGCTCTGTCAAATCCGTATGCATCGCGACTCGCACAAATCTATAGAATGGTTAATACCTACAAGAAATTTCATTTCGTATCCAAACATTAGTGACTTGTAGTAAATCTACTTGTATATCATTAGTACGCTCCTTTAAATTTCACTTTTATATTACATAAAATTGTAATAATTAAAACTTCAATGAATTTAAAAAGTGGGAGCTTCTTAGAAGAAAAGACAAAGAAATAAAAATTATTCGATGATGGTCCACTGTCTGACGCAGGCTAACCAGTATGGATTGCATGCGAAAAGCACTAATCATCCCATTCCTCGTCGTTATCACTAAAGTCACTCGAGTCCTCACTCTCACTGTACATTGCTCTTGAGCGCTCGGCCAATGCCCTCGTAAGTGCCGCCGCTAGTCCGCCCTCCGTTAGGTTCGGTGTAGCACTATTTGGCCTTGGCTCATTCTCTACTGGCTTTAACGTTATTCCTTTGCGAATCTCCTCCAATAAGTTACTCCTTGCGTCTTTAGGAGGTGGTGATTTCGTTTCTTCTATGTTTACTTTCTGTAAATAGTATAGTATAATTCAAAATAAAAAATTCTGACTAGTTTTTTAATTAATGTATTAATTAAAGAAAAATGAAAGTTGTACTCATAAAAAGTCACAACTTCTTTACCTTGAGGGAAATGCCTTTCTGGATTGACTCCATCAGCATCGAGTGTGGGTCAAGAGTCTTGCTATGATTGGCACCGTTACTGTCACTATTATCTTCTGGACTACGACTTATGTTAGGTAATAGTGGAGGTGGAGGCGGAGGATTGGGTTGATCCTGGGGCATCGGCGGTGGTGGAGGTGGAGGTGGCATTACTACCGCTGGCGCTGGTGCTGGCGCTGGAGGAGGTGTTGGCCTTGCTGGAAGTGACCGGTGAACTGTGGGTGGCACATTTGGTGGTGGCGGCGGAGGATTATGATTCTGCGTTTGATTTTGAGGCGGCAAAGGTGGAGCTTTCCTTTGATGACTCTTTAATTAACATTAGTTAATGGTTTAGAATTGAACGATAAGAAAGTATTTTAACGTTTCAGATTTTGTATTTATAAAATAAATATTACTCACATTGTTCAGAGTTGTGCTAACTGGTATTGTTCTAACTGGAACAGGAGGTGGTTCTGATTTTGGCTGAGATTTTGGCACTTGATGTTGTACAATAGGAGATGAGGATGATGGTACTATTTCTTTTTTAACAGCATTCATTCCTCCGTTTTTGTTTATAAAATCATAAATAAAATCTCTTGTCTCTTTGTGTTCTAAATGACTCTCTTTAATTCCTACTTTATCAAAAAATGCCTTTAACTCTGGATCCACAATCTTACAATCATTCATATCTGTTCCAACATGTTCCACATGTCTACATAAAAACAAAAATTGATAAATTATTACAATTATTTCATCCTTACTTTTTTCACTACATGTAATTTACATACCTAAAGTTAAATGGCAAGCCAATATCATTAGCCGTCAATTTTTTTTTAGCCTCTTGATTTCTCTTTTTCTTTTTAGATTTACTCATTGAAATGTTTGACATGCTTCTATTAACATTAATCGTCATAGGACTTCCATTAGAATAATTGTCAGGAGCATTAGGTGTAAAACCTAAAGAAGGTGTGCTTATACTTTGATTTTTGTTAGGAAGTGTCAATCCTCTCTGATTATCTATTTCCATTTTAGAATGCCTTTCATTCCTACGCCTTGCTTTTGCATTTAATTTTTCAATTAAAATGTTCCTGTATAATGAAAACATATTTCAAATAAACTATTTTGTTAGATAATGATAAAATTAATAACATCAATGACTTTAATAAACAACAATTATATTAAGTTTCAGTAATCACTAACAAGACTCTTAACCTAAATTCCCTTATCAAAATATGAAGATAATTATGAACCAATAATCTGGAAGCTTATCATTTTGATAAATATGATCTACCTTGTAGGTTTCATTAATTTTGAATAAAAATACACATCAATAAAGTTAATTCTGATTATATATTCTGATTATTATTTAATCAATATATCACAAACATACCTTAAAACAATAGCATCAGTTTCACTAGCAAAATTAAAACCAGCCATACAGTCTTCTGCTTCAAAAGTATGAAAGTAATTTACAGGAGCTTTGTAATCCATGGAATTATAAACTTCATGCTCCCATAACATGGCTTTCCTTTGAATACAGTACAGCCTCAGAAAAAAGCTGCGTTTTGATGTGTCACGAATCAAAGTAATAATCCCTGTATTCTTTTTAATCCACTCATTGTGTCTTGGAGACTCTGTCAAGTACAACTGTATAATACCTGCAGCAAGGCACTGAAAATAATCCTATTAATACATGTTAAAACAATTACGAAAACATCAAACAAATTAAAAACAGATTCTTATCACAAACTATGATCCAAGAGTAAGCCAAAAGAATTGGCCATTTAAATGCATGACACGTTAAGGCTAACCAAGCGACTCATCAAGTTGTTATTTCAATGACAATGCTCCAGCATCACAATAAAAGATGTAAATAGTGATAAAACAAGTCGCCACTTCTTATCAAATTTTATTTATCATTATACTTTTACAACACACCCATTAAATGACACAAAAAACAAACACCCACACAGGAATATGAAACTCATATCAATCAAAGCCAATAAAAGTGCTCATTGATCCATTAAAAAACCGATCTCTCTGTCTGGACGTGCAATGTGGAAATCAATTCTCACCTTGAAAATGTTTCGACAGAACTCTTACCTGGCAACGATTACCGAGTAACCGGAATACTTGGTCGTTTTCCTCGGGCTTCAAGAGCACCGAACCCCTATGCTCGTTCACGTTGCCTGACTTCATCGTCCTCTTATCCTTCGTCGATGATTATTTTCCCTTGCGACGGCGACGACGACGACGACGACGACGATGAATCAGTGTTCTCTTCGTTCACGATCACGACTTGACGGTTTCGCGTCCATTGTCGTGCTTCTTGCCCACCTATCTTGTATATTCACTCGTGGTAATTTAATACAAGATTAAACAGCGATGACGACGACAATTATACACAGCGACGAACAGACGTCAAACCCCCCTTGAGCCTAACGACTTCGTGTTAAAGAACTAGGGGGGCAAGGAGATAATTTCCACGGGCACAGTGAAGTTGGCTAACCATTTCAGAGATACCAATCATGTCAGTTTGCATCTTGGTCTTAACTCTTGTCAGTCTTGTCACTCCTGAGTCTTACGAGGCCTATGCGCAGCGCCGCCAGCAACTTTTGCGTTTTGTGATTGGAAATAATTAAGAATTAAAGTAACAGAAATGAGCTACACGTCGAGATTACTAACAAGTCAAGTATAATTATATTTTACCTAGCTCGTTCGACGATATTTTACATGTAGTACCGCAACTTGTTGCGGTACTATTTCATGTATTACATGAAAAATATCTTTAAACACGCCTCATATAATTATGATCGAACTTCACTAAGTGCGTTTGATGATCAAATTAATTTGTTGCAAGTTACAATGTATTTAGATCAAAGTAATGAGATTATTTTAAAATTACGGTTGGCAACAATTGAAAGTCAGATGTCTTCAGTTGATAAATTAAGCATAATTTAGGTAAAATGTTTTGTATTTACTTTCCGCGTAACCGTTTCATATTTAAAAATCATAAAGTATACATAATGAAATATATATAGTCTATAAATATGATTTATAATAAGAAAAATAGTAAAGCAGAAAAAGATAATGTAAGATAAACTTTGTGTCAATTCAGGAGTATTATTCAATGAAATTAGTGCATTTGAAGTGAAATAAAATGCACTGTATGCTGAAATAAGCATGCATACAAATGCAAGCAAGAGAAAATGTACTTTTTATATTTAAAAATGATTAGAGTATATTTAGGCATTCTTCTTAGGAGCAGATACAATCATACAATGTGCGATTTCTCTGCAACGAAGTTTATATTGAATCAGCATTATTGGATAGTTTTCTTACTTGCTAAGAAATGAAACAGTAAATCACTGACTCAATTCTAGTTTTTATTAATAAAAATTCTTTTAACTAAAATACGATTTTAATATATTATAAATTATGCCAAGAAGCTTATACTATTTCGATTAGTTATCGCGATAATTTTTTAAACTTTTTTTCATAAACATATTCACTTTTCACTCGTAATCAAAGGAACTTGTTATGCCAATTGATTGAATTTAAATGCTTATTTTTAATTATGACCACTAGTCGGCGCTGATGCTACGTTTCGGTCGGACAATACTATAGCTCTTGCTTCTGTGATTTGTACAGTATATTGTGTACAATACACATTTTCTAGTAGTATTTCATCCCCTCTTTCCGTCGTAGTATATGCCCGCGTAGCATTTATCTAGTGTTTGTTGACCTTTAAAAAACTACCAAACACTCACTTCAAATGCTCCAATTTGTAAATGGATAATGCACTTTCATATTAAAAGTCATTATTTACAATTAATTTAATATGGTGTTGTTCAAAATGAGAACTCGTTAACAATGATTCTTTAAGGTTATACGATTTGAACAATTTTGTGTTTTGGTGTCATCGTTTGCAATATTTGAAATAATTGTTTCTAATCATCTGAACAAATTGGCAAGCACTATGAAACGTACGAAATCTGAAAGCCCCGAGCCACATGAGATACAAATGTTCTATCCCGATATTAAACGCCCTAAAATTATTCAAGAAGAAAAAGAAAACAAGTACCGGGGTTTATTAGATTTGTCAGACGATGTTGTGCTACATATTTTTAAATTCGTTTCAGCAGTAGATTTAATGTCGCTTTATTTGTAAGTAAATTATAAAAATAGAACTTTATAGACTTCACGTTTTTTTAAAAATTTCCTAGTAACCTATAAAATACTTTATTACAATTTATGAATAAAATCAGATAATATAGAATGAATTTTTGTGATATTTTAGGTGCTGTACAAGATTCAATAGACTCTGCTGCGATCGAACTTTATGGAAGAGTCTTGATTTGAGTGATACACATTTATCTGCATCAGACTTGGATAAATATGAAACATTTATGCAACCAGCGACAAAATTATTATTTATTCGTGGTAATATAGGTGCTAGTGAACTATCAGAGCTTCATTTAAATTTTCTGAATATAGTTGCCTCCAAATGTCCTAAACTTGAAGATTTAATTATTGAAGATTATTATATCAATCGTCACCAGGTATGGTTATGTTAAAATTATGTTAAAATTGATTTTATTAAAATATTTCTGAGTTCATTTTATGTTTACAGATACAAATTCAACATTTTCCTAGAACATTGAAGAAATTATCATTAGAAGGTTGCCATATACAAAATTTTTCTAATGATAAATCTTATCTTAATAATATACATCTTCATATACCTAGTTTAACTGTATGTTACTTTATTGTTTGTGAAAAATATATATTTTGAACATTTTTTACTAACCATTGATGCATTTTAGTGTCTGGTGCTTTCAAATTGCCTGTGGGTTACTAACCATTCATTAATGGCTATCAGTAAAATACCAAATTTGAAAGAAGTTAGGATGAATTCATGTCATGGATTAGGTGAAGATATAGCTTATGCAAGTATTGCAACTAAAGTTGGACTGAAGAAACTTCAGGTAAATAACCATTACAATATTCAGTTCACTTAATTCAATAGCGAATAATAGTTCACATTCTTACCTTTAGATATTAGATGTAAGAGACACATTTATTGGAGACAGTGTTGTAAGTAGTTTCAGTCATATATCAACTCTGACAGAAATGTATTTAGAGTGTCCCAGTGAAGAAACTACATTACATGTTCCAGAGGCTCAGCATCAAAATCGGCATGTATTATTAGTTCAATTACCAAGACCTCAAGCAATTAATCAAGAAAATGTACCAGCTATACAAGTATGTATATAATTCTACCCTGCTATATTTTTGAAACATTGATGTTTGTTGAAAATGATTATATTTTCAGATTGTTCAAGAAAACAATGTTGAATTAAATCATGCAAATGATGACAGATGTCATGTTACTGACAGATCTATATGTTCGTTAAGTTATCACGGCAGTGAAAACAATCAAGAAGTTGTTCAGCATCTTGAACAAGTGCAACTACTTCATGGAAGAGTACGCAGTTCAACCAATCCATATTTAAAAAAATTAGTTATAAGGTAAGTTCAAGGAGAAAAAAAACAATTTTTTAAGTGATAAATACCGAAATTAAAAAAGAATTAATTTCTATGTAGAAATTATCAAGGAGTGACAGATCAAACTTTACAACACTTTTGTAATCATGGACCTAGTTTATTATATCTCGATGTCACTGGCACATCAGTAACAAAAGAAGGATTACAAAACTTTAAAATTCAAAGGCCTGAAGTTATTTTGATTTCATCTTTCAGTGAAATATAATTTGTAAGCATAAGAATATTTTTAAATCTAGTGTATTTCATTATAATAACGTAAAAATAAGTTCGTAAAATATGTATGTTTGATATGAATGTTTATTGAATTACTTCCGATATTTCTTAAGCATCAGTGCAATAAATTACTATTGTAGTTAGTAGAAAATCATCCTAAAAATTAACGAATAAGACAGTTTTTATATTGTGTAACATAAAGTAGATATTGTGACAAAATCATGGGTTGTGAATTTATTAAAGGTAATAAAGTAATAACAACCGTAGCTTTGTCTTTATTTTCATCAATTTCAGTACCTTTTATAGGTTCCTGTGGTAGTTACAAAATCAATTTAAAAATGCATGATCATATTAAAGTCGTTACTTTTCTTTTCAATAAGTGATTTCAAAAAAAAAATAGACGTACATCGTAAACTATATCACATATTTTATAAATAATTTAATTTTGATATAAAGTTTATTTACTTTTTCGCACACAATTATTTTGCGAAACTCGAATTAATTATCAAATAAATAGATCAATTATTCCTAATTTATCATTACGTCAAAATTCCTATACATAAGTATTCTCATAACTGAATAAGACAAAATACTTATATTAATTATAAATAATTCTATGAACTTAAACGCGTATTTCGAAGAAAACGCGACAGTATGAAATAAGAGTATTGTGTTCACCATCAAAACTTTTCATCAAAATATAGGTTGAATATTTTTCATATGATCGCCTTTTTATCTATTATTCTTGTACTATTGCTCATCGATCTTTTAGTCCGTTTCTAAGTATACTACAAACTGTATTTTTATTTAATTTGCATTTTCAGTACGGACTTGTGTTCCTTTGTATCTTTTCAAATAACAATTCTAAAGTCGTATTTTCAGTACTTGTCCTCAGTACTCTGAACCGTTCATGAATAATATACAAAAATAAGTAAGTATTCGATTTAAATAAAAATTGCGTAGGTGTGACTGAAGATAACTTCATTTTTATTAATAAAACTTAAAAATAATTTCTAATTTAACGCTTTTATATATTTTTCTGCAACATTATATTTTATAATGAATGTGATAATGCAATTAGTGCCATAGATTGCACAATTTTTGATGTTACGAAAAACGACAACATTTAATTTCTCGAAATGTCACTCAAGTCCTCATGATAATGTCTCGTTTTTTATAACATAAATTATAATCGTCACACCAATACAATATCTATTTAAAAATGCATCTTTTCGAACGAATAAAACTAATATTTGCTATTAATGTTACTATACCAAAATGCAAATCTTCATTTACAACCATTAAATTTTTACGAAAACATCGATGAAAGAATAATTGAGATGTAGAACTAGTACTAATCTAACTACCTCTATCGCAAGATTTTTTATATGCTTGCAATCAATTCCATAAATTTTATTAGATTTAAGAGTATTTTGAATAATATTTACTTGAGGATGAAAGTTACTTCTTCGAATGACATGGATATAAGAATCATATTTTTGTTAATATGAATTTATAAAGATATTTGTTCTACATTTTTAACGATTCAATAGCTTTTTTTAGAAATAGCTTGCATTCGCATTTTTCTATATTGGTTTCACTCTCAAGTGGTCTAGTTAATATTCCTACCTATCGAGAATTTACAATAAAAGATCAATAAATTTCTTCCGTAAAAAGTAATATTCCAAAATCCAATCTTACAAATATTCTTTGTACACAGAACAAATAATAAATATTTCATCAAAAGCTGCATTCTAACTAAATTATGATCTCTCTTTGAATTTCATCTTAATTTGTACCAATATTACGTCAATTTATTTATATATAACTATGCTTCAACCTAGAGGTTTTAGAAAAATGTTGCTCCTTCTATTGATTTCAAATGACAGTTCAGCTAGCTAACATCCCATGATTGATTTTGATTTTAGTATTCGTATGTCGCAAGATGAAACATTTCATACGAGCCAAGTGAGTAAACATTCCATTATTAGATCACATATCATCTCTCAAGTACATTCTGGAATGATTCGAACAATTCCGTGGAGCAATATGTTTAGTCGGCTCGATCGTTGACTTTATAAAAGTAGTAAAACAGACCACATCAACGGAAGAAAAATTTTGTACAATACGGGTCGTCTACATGGTTTCTTGCTAGAGTATATTTTTTTATTTGTTGTTTGATCTGCGCAGCTTAATATTCGAACTTGGCTCTAGAAATTACAATGGGAAATTGCAAATTTCCCACTAATCACGGAGAGGAAACAACCGTAGCGTTTCGTATATTCCGTAAATTTGTATTGAATTGATAAATGACACATGTGAATGTCTCATGATCCCTTCAGCGACATTTATCAATCGACTACTCAAATGCATTCTATAGTATCAACTACTCACATGTTTTGAAAGCAAAAGAGGAGCTAATTAAAGGGAAGCACAAAACTTAAAAAAAAATATCACTTTGATCCCGAAGACACTAGATTCAGAGCCCATCAGTCTTGAAGAATGGGTGGGTGGCGAAGAGAGGGAGGGAGGGAGGGAGGGAGGGAGGGAGGGAGGGAGGAGGGGGAGGGGGAATTTGCAATTTCCGTGGCTCGAGGAGGCGCAGCCTGAAAGCAGCTGGCGTCTTTGGCATACATAATGGCAATTCCCTAGAGTTCGGCATGCGAGTAGAGTTTCGAGTCTACAGCGAGCTCATCCGGGTAAAGATGTTGGCGTATCGCGTGATAGTGGAAGCCCGCTCCTATCACCACGAACAAATGCCAAATCGCGTGGGCGAACGGGATACGGCCGTCTGATTTGAAAAATACTATACCTAGAAGGTAGGCTAATCCACCTAACTTCAATTCTGGTATGTCGTTGTACTCACTCTAGAAGGAAAAAAGCAAGCGTTAATTGATTTGATAATCCTTATTTTTACGACTTGGTTTCGCAAACTCATTTTCAAAGCTCGTCGCGAAAGAAAAAGAGAGTGGCGAATGTGTAGCAACAATCGCGAGGACTCGAAAAGGGCTCGAGAGCTTAAAATATTCCATGTCACTCTGACACGCTAATCCAAGCGATCGAGGTCGTCATTTGAAAGCAGACGAACATCACCCGGTCGGAAGGGCAGCCGGTCCCGCGCGAGAGATCAAGCAGGACGAAGCCGTGACTTATCGACGCAGCCTTGCAGTTGTATCTCGCTCCGTTCGCACTTTGCCCGAAAACTTGTCCGCCAGCGAAAGAGAAAGCACGTAGAGATGCAACTCACAATGCCGATGACAGCGAAGCTTGGCCCGATGCCCATGATGAGGTAAAATACAGTCTCCAGCCACTTGTAACGCTCGTGAAAGATCTGTTGGTAGAGTATCCCAACCGCGGCCATGATCCAGACGAGAATGCGCATCGTCGGCAGCAGCACGTCACCTTGGAACGGCTCGTGGTTCAGCCAAGGAAAGTACGTGGCTGCGATGAATACGTAAATCATCGCTCGGTCGCAACGGTGCAGCACGTCTTTCAAGCTCATGAATTTCCTGCAATAATTCATCGTTTGTTTTTCCGCGGTCGAGAGGTTCATTTGCGTCGGCGACGCCAGTTCATATACATATGTGTGCGCGAGCGCGTGTAGCACTATCACTTGCGCTCGCGGGAAGCGCTTCGTCGGGTCAGAGAGTGTCATTGCTGCTTCGCGTGTCAATCGTCCCCACAAAATAAGTCGACGACGCGCAAAAAGCTGCGTTACTCGGGTCATTCATCTCGGAAAATCCCAGACAAATGGCGGACGAATAATCAGTTGAACTGATTATTAGCAGTGGTCAAGCGCGATCGGAGAAAGAAGCTCACCCCTTGTGAAAGTAATAATGAATGCTGTGGAAGACGGTCGAGACGGTGAACAGGAGGAGCAGGGAGCTGCCGTAGATGAGGGCCGATAGCAATTTTGGCCAAGTGGACGCTCTGACGACGAGCTCGAGAGCGGCGAGCAGCGCCGGCACTATCCAAACACCGTGGGTTATCACGTTGGCCACGTGCTCCACGTACGTGGGCACGTAGGCCTCTTTCGTCGGCTGGTTCATCCATTGCACTCTGTCGATCAAAACAAACAGTGACTTGTTGAACTGTTTCGCGTGCACTCGAGCATACGCGAGTTGTTCAAATAGCCGACCTATTGTTGCCGGCTACTTTGACAACCAAGTTTTCCAACGAACGCGGCTCCAACGTCAACATAACGGATGAGAATGTCGATGCCGATCGTCCGTAACTTGCTCATCTGGCAAAGTTTTCTTTTCGTTGAGCTTTGGTATTTCGATGTACAACAGCCCAATGATACCCTGCAGTTACGCGAGCTCGTTTCATCGATTATTTTTGCGCGTACGGCAAATTCGATTGTGCGCGTGTGTGTACTTTTGTATCGAAGCACCCCTTATTCATTGCTTTTTACTTGGTGAAGGTAGTTTGACGTAAATCATTAAGTGAATAGAAAAGAAAATGTTCGACACATCGTGGTTAGGGTGCAACTGTATAGCTCCTATCGAGAATCAAACACTCCGCGGTCGATCGAACACAGCGTAATTAACCTCGACTTCATTTACTTCGCGTGCGCGTGCGTTTTTTTTTGTTCTATTTATTAGTATTTTTTTATTGTATTTGCGTGCTCTTTTCATTCGCTGCTGCGTTAGCTCGCGTGTGTTGCGCAACCGACGCAGTCGTCTGTGTCTGCAACGTTCAGTCGCGGCGATGTAAGACGAATCTTCATCGCGAGATTCAATAGGCTATCAAAGAATGCCAATGCGCCACAAATTAATGGCGAATATGCTACTCGGGTAAAAGAAAAATGCGCAAATTGCAATATCGATTGGCGCAAAAAGATTGCACAACTAACAAAAGAAGCTTCTCAAGTCTCTCGGCGGCGGAGCTCGAGGAGCTATATAGCATACTGAGATGTATCAGTTTTTAATGTGTTTGCGATCTTAGCATAGGAAGAGAGAGAGAGAGAGAAGCACGGGCGATAGATAAGCCTCTATTTTTTTAAGCGTTATCTATGCACGCAAGACAGTCGGCGGTGAATTGGCGAGCTACGAAAATCGAAGGAACAAGAACTCACTGCTTGAGCCGATGCATCGGCAGGATGCTCTTAACGGCCAAGTTGAACTGCTCGTACGACGAACCGTCCATCATCTTTCTTCCACTCTTGGCTTAAGTCACTGCCAGCATAATAAGAGAGCATTTATGCGTCCGCCTGTGAAGCTTGCCGGCGCGCCGCGTGCGCCGAGTGTTCAGGCAGCCTGCGAAGAAGAAACGGGATTCTATATAATCACACTTGAGATTGGTTTCACAGTCGAGGTAGCCGCGAACGTCGCTTTGTCCTTTATCGGATGTGACTTTATAATTAGCTTGCAACGCGCTTCAATTATCGATCGACGCACAGCTATTTGCGTTCATTCAGAAAAGCTCGTAGTGATGTTCTCGCGCGCGATCGTGTGTCTGATCACGGCTGAAATGCGCTTCAGCAGCCCTGTCGCCGCGAATGCCGTAACGTCGCGAGTGGACGACTGTAATTTGTCGGTTGAACGGTAATTCGTGACCGAAAGGAAACGGGACAGCGATCGCACTTCGAGGCAACGAAAAATCAGCCTACCCCGGACAATTGAGAGAGAGAGAGAGAGAGAGAGGAGAGAGAGAGAGCAAACCGACGAGTGCGCGTGCCAGCGCGCGACTGCCGTTCGAAAATAAGCGTTCGCCGCCGCCAAGCCGCGCCGTATAGAGAGCGTGTACGTGCAGCGTTATAGGTGTAGGTAGAAAACAAGCTCGAACGCCCGCGGGCCGCATCTACTGACCGCTCTCCTCTTCTGAGATTACGCCTGATTTACGTAACTGCCTCGCCGAGTTCGAGCTTCTGCTGCACGCCTTGCCCGACTTGTTTGTGTGCCCCCGTATTGGAGATCAGTTGCGAAAGTTTGCGCTGAACGTGTACCGTACCATGCATTGACATCGCAGTGAAAGCTCGCACTTTGTAATTCAGTTATCGAATACACCTCCATTGATTGATGTCTACGTTATTGCATTCGAACAATGGGTTTGTTCGTATACGTAACGTCAACTTTTTTACGTATACAAAAGTTTCGAGGGGTAGGTAATCACGTTAGCTTGTTTTTTTTAATTAAATTGTGACTAGATATTAATCAACAATAGATAAGATTACAGCCGCAATGGTCTTGGTGAGTTTATCGCACGTCCGCGCTAATTATCACACATCTCGAGCGGCGAGCCAAAGTCCAATTTCTAGGGACATTTCGAGCGAAAGCTCGTTAAGCTTTAACTCGTATAAATACATAATGAAGTCGCAGCGCGGGCGGCCAATTCGCTCATAACAATCCTCGCGACGCCTGAAAAATTCAAGTTTAGCGATGTTGAGTTAAGTCAAATCGTAACGTTAAATGTCGTCGCTGGTGCGTTGCACGGCGAGATCTTGACTTTGAGATAGAAAAAAGTCAGCGCACAATAGGCCAAGTGGCTTATCGGCCTATAGTTGTAAGTACAAAAGCTTCCTGCCCGGCGCGCGGGACAAGGCCGCGCCGATCGAACGTACATGTGTTCCTGCCTGCAGCGGTGCCTCATTCGCAGTGACGTACGCGTGTGCCGAAAGCCTTGAACTTTCTTCGCTTTTTTTTGAACGTACAGGTTGATTGATAACGCTTGTGGGACGACCACGACAACAGTTTGTCTCTCTCTCTCTCTCTTTCCTCGAGGATTTGCTCATTTACATAATGGACAGCAATCGCGACGTCTATGTAGCGAGTGAGCGGAGTTTTTATTGGGTCAGATTGAACACACGGTAAGCGCTCTAATTGTTCGCGACTTCCAGTTTTTTTGCGGTAATCGAGAAATGAATTTCGTTCTACTGTAAGTAATGGGAATTTTTAACAAAGTGGCAAATTAGTTCAACGAGACCTTGTTATCGTGTTTTATCAATCAAAACTAAGTTTGTCTTATTCTTTCAATGAGCCTCGTTAGAATCTCTCGAGTGCTCGTTTGCGTCTGCTAGCAATTATATTGAATTGCACTTCATACGAGAATATAAATAATATCCGATGAAAATGAAATTGATAAAATTGCAATTTTTCAGTTTAACTGGCGAATACCCGCACTGCCGGTATGAAAGTTGTTTTATGATTTTTAAAAGTTCGAGTAAACATTAATTTACGTAGCATGGCACTGGACGTCCATGAGAACGTATCCGTGAAAGAATTTCCCAGTTAAGAATGCAAATGATACTTGTTTGACGTTTAATTATTAAAATACAGAGCCACGGATTGAACGCATAAACTTCATTCGGGAAAAATAAAAGAAGAGAAAAAGTATAAATAGTTCAACCGAAGGATTAAATCCTTACCTCGAGACGCTACACGTTACCAAATGGAAAACGCGCGAGAGACTGACGCAGGTATTCACGAGAGAAATTCGCTGTCCGATTGAAAATGATGATTGGCATTCGCGCTCTACAATCATTCAATATAATCTGTGGTTAGCGGTCGTACGTACATATAGCTTGCAAAGCCCTCGTGTGAAAATCACGTGTACCATCCTTCCCTTCTCCTAATGTCCACGTGCGACTTCGTCTATTTTCGATAACTACATATCAGACGCGCGCGTGCCTCGTGCCAAAAAGAAGCCAAACGGACATTTGCTTGAAAACTAATCTGTCGGATGAAAATTCACGAAATACATCGCTCTAGGACTTATCGCTTCTGACGCGAGATAGTTTCTCTTTTCATTTAGGAGCAGCCGTTACGAGAAGCTTCACGTTTAGTGTCTCTAGCAGACGAACGCGAGCAGTAGAAAAGCGCACTGAGAAACATCACTTTCGCTTACGCGCAGTACATAGCATATCACAAAGATCAAAAGGCGTTTCGTCGTATGTACATATCGACCTGCCAGCCATACACACGCGCGCTCTCTCTCTCTCTCTCTCTCTCTCTCTCTCTCTCTCTCTCTCTCTCTCCTTCGTCTTCTCGGCGCTGCTCCTTTCACGCATCGTCCTCTCTTGCAACCTTGACATCGTCAAAGAAAAAAGGGAAAAAAACAATGCTTATTCACCTCACTGAAAAAGACACCCATTATGTCTGTCAGAAAGTATAGATATCTTTGGCTTCAGGAGGTGGATATGTGACAATAAGTGAGAGAGGCTGAACCAAACGAAACAAAAAAAAACTACCGCGGGTTTTGGAATACCTTAGGGTATTCTAAAAACTACACGGGAACTGCTTAAAGGACAAGCAACACGACAAGTAAACCACTACATTTCTTTAATAGTATGTATGTACAGCGCACGCGACTTCTGCACTCTTCGTTGTTGTCACTACAAGCTACTAGCCGCCAGCCACGATTCACAGATCTCATCAGCAGCAGCCGCCGACGTCTCATTCGTGTACATTGACAGTAGCGCCAATGGTTTTGCATTGATAGACAGGGTGGTGGAATTCCGAAGTTTTCATAATGATGTGACATACGTATTTACATCATATATATTACAACTTTATACGATCGCTACCATAGGGCGCATTACTAACAAGATTTATTATTGCATACATATGGGTATGCGTGTGTGTATGTGTCTGTGTGTGTGAATTAGGGCTGTGATGTGACATGTAATGTGAATCGAACGCTAAAAGTACACGCAACCGACACTAGAGCGGCGACACTTATAAATTCAAGTGGTCTAAATCGTAAATATCTATATTCTATAGCAAACAAAATTTATTTATTCGATTACCGGCTTGCAGAGTTTCTCTTTCTGTTTCGGAGATGACTGAAGAAACGCGAGGATAAGAAGATCAAGTGGGAAGCAATTGTCAAATAAGCCGAAGAAAACGCAAAAGAAATGCGTATTATAACAAAATCATTTGACTTCTAATCATAAGAAATTATCAAGCAAATTTCTTTTTCCAAATTCCTACATTTCCTAAGACAAGTTATTATGATTACATTGATTACATAGATGTTGAGAGAGAAGAAAAATACGAAACAGAACAAAATTATTACATATATTCATGACAATTCTCATCTTGCTTTTGTGGTTATTCAAAGACAAACATGGTAGTAAGAGATAAAATATCAACACTCGTATACGTCAGGTTTGTCGAACAATTGAACATTTTATGATTAATCACGAGCTCAGATTGAATGTATATTAAGGAGCAAAATTTGCAGAGGAGATGCAGTTGTCTGATCAATCTTAATGTAATAACGACATCGCCTTTAACAAGCCCAGGCAAAGTTCGATTCAGCAACGAAAAATAAAGATGGTTCAGCTTCCATCACGATGATAATCTAATATCGTCGAATATGATAACATGAAAATAAGAGAGCTCCAAATGGTTCATGACATATATGTACAACTTAGAGATAATAAGGCCAAATATACATTTAAAGTTTTCTGTAAACACCTTCTTGTTTTATTTTCCGCCTTTTTCACTTACAACGCGCAAAAACGGATTACTTCTTGTAACCACAGCTGCGCCTGCGACCACGTGCCCTTTCGAATTTACGTCCCTTCGAGCGTACTAATGGCTTGGTATGTGAGTGTGGTACACCAGGAGCAGGCCCAAAGTGTTTCACAGCTTCACGCGATTTGCGTGGTCCTTGAATCAATACAGTCTTGCTACCGATCGGTGAGCGCAAAGCTAATTGGTCGAATGTGATTATCTCACCACCAGCCTTCAAGATGCGACTACGTGCCTTATCTGTGACACGAAGTGCACATACCTACAATAAACAAAGTGTTGTAGTCAATGATATTTCATCAAATTGTCATGTATATTTATGACAGACTCAGAATTAAAAAGAATTAATGTAAATATGTACCAGCCATAATAATGATCTCACTGCATTGACAGAGAGACTGAATAGGAGACTGATTTTACTCTAGCGAACGTTCAAATTGGATAAGAGCATAAATGGCTCAGACACAGAGTGCTGTTCGCAAAAATGATTAATGATTAATCATTGTTAGACTTACAGTCAGTTTAGGGACCTCGAAAATTCTGGCATCATCAGTGATTGTGCCTACGATAACAGCAATGGAGTTCTCACGACCTGGTTTTTTCATGAATCTGGTTACACGAGCTAGAGAGATGGGTGGGCGGTGAATTCTGCTCATAAACAGCCTCTTGAGGATGATTTTGTTAAATTTGGAGTTGGTCCTCCGGGCCAGAAATCTGTACAACTGTATAACAATCAAGTAGTTACAAACTGTTAATTGAATTTTTTGCAAAAAACGAAATTTTGAATTAAAAAGATGTATCAATCGCTTGCCAGCCATTCATATAGAGCAGAAAGACTGAATAGGAGACTAACTTTGTTTTAGCGAACAGTTGAATTGAATAGAGGGTAAAAATCCCTTATTCAATGTGTGTTCGCAAATCAAATTTTTTAATTAAATAAAAGTAGTCTACTTTAGTTGAGAGCACAGACACGTTAAAGAGTTGTCACTTGTTATTAACAATTGTAATATGGCTCGTAAAAACATGTTTGAACTAACCTATAAGCGCAACAACAAAACATAAATCAAGTCTACCACTACTTTACGAAACTATGTGTTGAGATAATAGATGACTGATAATATCGGAATATAATAATTGTTTATAAAAAGTAATTTACCTTGACGAGAAGTCGTAAGTAGACATCCTGGGACTTGGGCTCTGTTCGTCGAACCTTTCGGTCGTGTTTGTGATTTATGTCAATACCCTGTAATAAAAATTAGATTTGTCATTTTGAATAAACAATTGCCCTTCCGAAAAATATCATTGAAAATCACGGATGGATTTTAAAATAAGCGATAAAAGTAGATTCCGCGAGCACATGCAAACATATCAAACTGCTCACCATTTTGACGATTGGAAAAAGAAATGACGGCTACGAACACACAAGCGGCTCGCGCAACGGCGCATCGGACCGGATAGTCCGAATAAAGGAAGACAGAGCGCGCTTTTACATGGTGCAAATGGAAGCGCGCGAAAATTAATGGTCTTGGGTAATGATTAATGAGTAAATCTTTATGCATCTGTTTTTAACTGACCTTACTGTCCAATACAATTTAACAAATTTGAAGATCTAGTTATGAATTATGTTTTATTCATCTACGTAGTTTGAAAAGATTACCTTTTATTTTTAACAACTTCTCATTTTAATAATGGAAAGTTTCAATTAGCTTTATATAGTTTATAAAAATGTATGATAAACTATATTTGACAATAAAACTTTAGGCAAGAGATAGCGCAAAATAAGTGACTAGGGCATGCGCGTAAATAATGTTCATTTTTTCAATTTGTGAATTGAAAATTGATGTTTTCCATTTAACTCAACTATCATTATTTTGATCACGTAATTATAGATAAATACAAGAAATGTGCACTATAACATTTTATTGTAATTGATAAAATTGTTTTTTAATAATTTTCAAATTAGTTTTGGAGCTGCCAGCCACACATTCTACAAAAAGAGTTCACAGTTGACGCGCATACGCGAATATTGCAAATAATACGGTTGCCATATCGTGCAGCTGCACGCTATTTATCAAAAATTACCATAAAAAGATTATTGAAGGTCGTCGAGTTTAACCTGACAAAGCCGTTAGCACAGTTGAAGCGTTGGACGACCCAATGCCGTGATGAAAGCGAACGAAGAGAAAGAGAATGTAGTGCCCATGCGTCGAGAGTAAGAAATACTGCGTAAGAAATACAATGACGTATATATATCTGTCGCTACGTCGAACTGATTAATGTATGTATAATAATTCTAGAGAAATTCTGTGAATGACGATTGGCGCACTTTCATGTCTACAAACTTATGTTCACCAAAACGATTATAATATGTACATTACGATACAAGTGCGTGAAAGTAGATTCTTGTCTCGTGTGGCGTTTATGTCCAGCAAAGCGAGGGTGGAAAGGTAGATGAGGCAAGAATCTACTTTCCCGCACTTGTATCGTAATGTTCTATTTACCCCTACACCTTTCAAGAAAGGTAAACTTCTGCAGGCGAATAGGCATGATAATCATACAATGTTTTTTATTATACTCTAACTTATTCTTCAATCTACATCAATAGTTTTCCATACTATATTGGTTTCCTTGAATAATATTATTCCAACCTTTTTTGTTGAATATAATGCTGTAATCGTAATAAAAAATCCGAAAATATAGAATTTTCAAAAAGTTAGGTTATTGGGTTATTTGGGTTCGGATTATATGAAAATTTCTTATATCAAAAAATTTGTTACGAAAAATGTTTGTTGTTCAATAAAATCAACTGAAAAATGTTTAAGTCCAAAAATATAAAATTTTTAAAAAGGTAGGTTATAGGTTTTCCATGTTGCAAAAATCTAAGAGATTGTATAAAGTTGGGTTGGGTAATTATATGGGTTATATAAAAAATTTCTTATATTAAACCTTGAAATACCATGAAAGCCCATGGAATACCATGAGCCGTATATATCGTACCAGAGACGTATAAAAATAATACAAAGCGTTAGAAGAATCTTAAAATGGCGGAAAAACATTACTGAAAACTTAAATAACTTTCTCAAATCAAAAGCTATCGAAGTAAATCTTTTTTCGGATAATAGAAAAGAATCTAGATTTTTTAAACTATATACCACATTAGGAAATCAATACGTAGAAGCATGAAAAAATAGGTGTAGTCTATTCGACAAATTTGACTTTTCTCCATTTTACTGTATAGTGTTGCGGCCGGCCAGCAGTCGTGGCCACTTCGTGTCTACTCGCCTACGGCTCTCGACCGCGACCCCTGATCCGGCATGTCGAGCGGTCAAAATCGTAAACACTAAGCAGACGAATTTTAAGCTCGCGTCATATCTTTGTCCTGATATATGACAGAGATTCACTTGTTTCACCCTCTACCACCCTCTACCCTCCATGGTCCTCACAGATTTATATGTAGACAGTTTTCAATTGATTTTCCATGCTTGGCAAGTGCTAACGATTGATAGACGAACTCCTTACAAACGTATATTGACCTCTACGTGCCTCACATCCATCAACAAACAATTTTATTTCTATTTTGTGGCAATCGATTAGGTAGAATACTGTATCAAACGTAAGTAATCAAACATTTTGCATATTTCCAGAAAATCTTAATCATCAGTTAAATAATTCACAATTCGAGAAGAGCAGATATTCTTCAGAAAGTAAAAATAGTTTATATTAGAAAGGTGGATATATTTGCATAAAAAGCAAATGTAGAGAGATATTGTTATAATCTTTTCATATTACTCTTTTGTTTGAAATTTGAAATATATTTTTTTCTATTATAGAAGATTGTTTGAATAGAAGCATTTTAAATAACAATTAAATTACAGATGTTACAACCAGGAGCTGATGGTGAAAAAAATGACTGGGTCTTACAACTGTATGAGACATTAATTTCTGAAACAGAGAAAATAGTTAAATCATTCAAGAGTACAAGTGTTCGAACTACCTTCCATGGGGAAGTTGTTTATTCTTTCTTAGAACTTTGCAAAAAATCTCATGCTGACTTACAAGAAAGAGAAGAATCTAATATGCAAGATGCTACTACAGTAGCTCAATTAAAAGACAAATTTCAATCATTAATAAAAGATTTAGAAGAATGTGAAGCACAAATACAAAGAGATCAAAATCACAGGTATGACTCGCTCTTTGATATGAATGAAATAGTAATTTCTCAAGCAGAACAAATACTTGAATCATCAAAGAGTACAAATAGTCAGGCTGTTTTTCAAAGTGGTGGTGTTGATTTTTGTATAAGACTTTGTAAAAAAGCACTTGCTAGTGTATGTGAAGAAAAAAAAGAACTTAATGAGTTTAATCCTATCAAAGTGGCTGAAATGAGAGAAAAATTTATCTCTTTAATAGAACAGTTAGAAAAACGTAAAATTGTCTTGGATGAAGGTTATGCACAGTTGGAGGCTGGAGTACAATCGCACTATGATCCCAAAAACATTATGAAAATGGTAAAATATTTCCACCCTTGTATATTTAATCTTTGAAATAATAAATTATATAACTAATTTCTTTTACAGTTTGAGGAATATCAAAGAAGAAATCCGTACTAAATTAAGAAAATATATTGGAAATTGTAAATAAAATTTGATAGGTGGAATAAAAACTTGAAATATTTATTTCTTTTCTTTTGTCATTAACCGATTTTAACCAAACAAACTCAATTTTAATAAGGTATTAACATTTTCAAATTATAAAATAAGACCCTTTATTTCTTTAATTGGTGGTTTCAATGATATTAAAATATTGTTCTTTTTGTATAAATGAATTTTAACTAAAAAATAAATTTTCTTCAGATAAATTACAAAATCAAAAAAAAGTTAACACTTACATATTTGCAGATCATGAATTTTTTTAAGAAGAAAAGTGTTAATCAAAATTCATGGATAAAAAAATGACTCAAAAAAAAAAATAGAATCAATAATTTTTACATTTCGATATTCATTGTTTGTGCAATTCCCAACTAACTTTTAATAAGTCTTTTCTTCATATTTGTACTATAAAAATCAATTGTTTAGAAAATATTTCTTTATTAAATCAGTTTTCAATTAATTGTAAAGGTCCCAAAGAGAAATATTTCCATCTTTGCCAGCAACAGCCATAAGACATTTGCTGTTATAAGCTTCAACTCTGCAAGTTGAATAGATGATATCATGGATAGTAGCTTTGTGCTGATCTAAAACGACGAGCGGGCGCAGCGTTTTCCATGAATAAATTCTAATTCGACTGTCCCACCCACCAGTGGCGAATATTTTTGCATCAGGTCTAATTGCAATAGCAGATATACCTGGATTTTTCAAAGGCAATCTTGTTTTTTCAGACAACTCATTGCTGTTTGATAATGTAAATATCTGCAACAACAAATGCATTCATTAATAGTTTGGCTAAAATTTTTTTTTCAACTGCAAATTTGATATCATACTTGCAAATTATCACAAGGACTTCCTACAATTCCATGCATCAAAGTTGCATTGAAGTCAATAGCCATAGGGCATTGTTCAACTTCCAACGATGATAACATTTTCTTGGTTCTCAGGTCCCACATATAAATTAATCCTCCATCATAAGCAATGAATACATATTTAGATTCATCAATATATGGTTTTATTGCCATTACCATTCCAAGAGATTTTGCATTTGGAAGGCTCAAAGGATTTAGTTCAATTTCTGTCTTTAGTGTTTTCAAAGAAAATAAACCAGTTTTTGAGTCATTAAGTGGTATAATCAATTCATCTTCAGATGATACTTGAGCACTACAAAAATAAATTTGTTATATTTTACATAACAAACTTGATAAATGCTGAAATTTGAATGCTCACCGGCAAAAGCCACGATAATCTGTTTCTATAGTCTCACTTATTGTCCAGCTGGAACTTTGAGGTTTCCACAAATTGATTGCTCCACCCTTTCTCGCAGTTACAAGACATTCATCACTCATAATATGCATTGCTAAGCAAGGTTCATTAGAAGCATCCAACTTAAAAATTTCCTTATTTTTCTGTAAGTCATTAATGTTTTAGTAAAACAAGATCAGCTATAAAGTTTATAAATATTAGGCATTGACATACTCTTAAATCCCAAATATGAATTCTTCCACTCTCAGCTCCAGCATAAAGATGTTCGACATATGGTGAGACTCTGAATAATAGACTATGAACAGGGCCCATATCACCTCTCATGATGTAAACAGGGTCCGGAGGAAGAATAGCCATTGTTAAATGATTGTTAATAAATTTGCTATTTGGATGTTTAATGGCACGTCAGGTGATCAAAGTTTCCCTGTGAAACTGGCGTTTGGCAGAAGACGGGAGGCTCTTGACACGGTGGCAAACTGGATGGTGATGTCCTGCAAGAAAAAAATAGAATACATACTACAAGATCAGTTATGCAAATTTTATGACTGAAAATCATTAGCTATTTATTAGAAAATGTTTTCAAACAATTAAAGCACGCTAAGACTAAAAAACAACAAAAACTAAGAGTTTTTGTTTTTATGAGCTAAATAAAAAATTACGTATGTGCCCGGCTTTTGCAGCGCATTAATAATCAGGAATGTCAGTTAAGTCGGGCGTACAAAGTCGATGTCACTGTTACTGGTAAACAACTGACAATAAGTACAATGTCCGCATTATCATTAGATCTTTTGCGCCGAATTACTATTCTCGCCCAAATAAACAAACAGCGCGTTAGATATTTAAAAATAACCATCAAGATTAAGCGAAGTAAATACATCGCAGAATATGGCGACTGGCAATATTTGCTTAGTCGTTGCGCTTCGAGCGAAATGCGATTGTTAGAATGCAGCTACGCGTGAAAATTGGAACACTTACCAAAGAGATAAGTCGCGCTGAACGATAATCGGTGAATTTTGAGAATTGTCAGATCATGATTTCATTGATGTTCGGTGAATTTTTAGTTGAAGAGGAGACGTGCCAGTCTCACCTCCCGCCTTCTTCCGCCGCGGCTGTTCACGGTTTGTTTTGTTCGCTGAACGAGCGTCGCTGGCTCTTCTTTCACTCACATACGGGTGCAAGTGCACATGTATGTGCCTAGATGACGTAGGATGCTCCGTGGCCAATCATTACGAAGCCAACACTTTCCACGGCAAATTTAAAAGTGTCTTATTTTATTATTTCGATATTGAACGTGTTCAAATGAATTTTATGTTTGAGGCTCATTTTAGGGTGCAGTCTAAACTTTATTAAGTCGTTAAACGTAATTTCGTTACGTTTTGAAATTGAAATTAGTGCCTTCATTAATGTAAAAATATGAAACTCATGTTTTATTGCTATGCTCTAATTATACTTTAATCGTTTAAATGATTGTAATTATGAGTATTTAGGTAATGGATTATAAATATCCATTATAAAAGAATATTATGAAAGCACTCGCAAATATTTTATTTCATTTTGCATTTATAGCGTTACACAATTACACTAACAATTATTATTAAATAATTATAAATATAATATATATTTATAAACAATTATTTTAGTAAGAAGTTTGAAAAGTTGGTTCCCGAGATCTAATTTTTAGGAAGTACAAGAAGCTGCGTGAAGCTTCACAGTTCTAAAACTGTTGAATTTTCACCTGCTTATGCATATTCATATTTGAGATAATAGACGCCTCATCCGAAAATGTATACAGGATTTGAACGCTTTGGCGTTTTATTAAAAGACTAATAAGCGGAATAAGAGGAAGCTTAAAGAAGTGAAGCGAGAAGAAAAAAGTCGAAAAAGCTGGAGATGGCCCGGCGGGTTACATCTCAATAGAGGCGCACACGTGCGCGCACACGAAGCTATAGAGGTAGGCGGTTTTTACAAATTCTCCTTGGCGTCGCACGCGCGAGCGGCGGCATCAGCGCGTCTGGGAGCGAGTGGGGAGAGGTGAAAAAGCCGGCCGGAGAGTTGGCCAGTGCAAAAGACGCGCATCACTCGGCGGGCTGCTGCTCGCCTGCGCGTACCACTCGTACTCTCACGCTACTGCACTCGGTGCTCTTTCATTTTCCTCTCTCTTTCTATTTTGTGCACACACATACACGTGAGTATCTTAAAACCGACTGCGAGTCGCTTTATTTTTATTTATTTATTTGTTGTTTTTTTTAGTGAATATCAAGTGAACGTTTGTGACCGCGATTTACACGCGATTCTTACCCTTTCCAATTTTGGTGGCTTGTGATTCGAAGCATTGACTCAATTGGTCAACACGGGTTCGCCGAACGTGAAGATAATTAATACTACTCGTAGACGTAGGAAAGCGATAAATCATACTCTTTAATTTGTTATTGTCAGACGTGTAGATAAAACAAACCGTGATTGCGCGCACGAGGAAACTTGCATCGTAAATAGTTTTGAATATAAATTTCACGTGCAAATATAACTCGTTCTATGGCCACGTGAAAATGAAGAAAAGTAGATTCCTCTGTCGTGTGGCGTTTACGCCCGAGCGAGGCGAGAATCTCTTCCCGAACATATATCTAACGGCTTTTTTTTCACACGGCGTGTGCCAAATTCGATTTTGAGCGCACGCTTTTGACCGAGCGTGCGGCATAGTCGCGCTTTGTGCACGAACTATCAAAAAAGAAATTATTCGGGCGGCGAGGGAACTTCTCGACGCTGGTTAATTATTTGCTCTTGTCAAGCAACGGAATGTCGACGAATTCCACGGTGCAGTACTGTGGTAGCTAGTTATAGTCTGGTGCTCGTCAAAAGCCTCTTGTCCAATAAACCGTCGATCTTCACGATCTTTTCGACGGCTTGGCTCTTCTTTTTCGTATTTTTCTTTTAGCAACGAAAAACGAAGAATTATCGAGAGTGCGATAGAAAAAAATTCAATTTGCCGAGGCCGATCGATGGGTCTCGCGCGCTACGCGTGCATTGATTGTGCCAATCAAAATCTGCGCGATTTCAATTAAGGAGCCGCTTTGATTGCACCCGAGAGAGGACTTTTTTCCACCCGACCTGCCTTTGTTCTTTTGCCTGTATGTATTTTTTTCTTTCGTGTACCTTTCTTTTCGAGAATGCAAGTTCGCGAATGAGCTTCTATTGTATGCGAGACTTTCTTATTTCCCGCTCTCGTGCGTTCTATATACGCCTTCTGTACGTTTATTGAGTTTTTACGGAAGGCCCGACCTTTGAATCTTTGTCAGGTAGACGTATACAATTTTCTGATACTTTATTCGATTTCCATGAAAATAATAGGGGCTTTCTACTATGAATATCATTTTCTTGCTTTCGAAAAACTCCATGAAAGTATAACAAAAAAGAATATTCAAGCGTGACTCTATTTTGCTTTCGATAGGTTGGAAGATCAATTTGAAACGCATGAAAATTATATAGGCCGTCATTTAATCAATGCAGTTTTATTTTAACAGCGGCTTTTTGGTAATTCGACACATTTCACTTTTCAAATTAATTTGTCATCTCCCAAAAACAAAAATAAAAATTAAAAAATATTATGCAGTCGATTTAAAAAGAAATAGCGAATAATTTAAGACGAAAAGTTCCCTCGCGGTAACGTAATTAAGCATAGATATCGTGTTCGCGAAAACGAGTTTTGCACGATCCGGCGACTGGAAACTGCACCGCATCCTTGAATGACCGCGCAAACCACGCAACCGCACGAGCTAATTCTGTCAAAGTTCAATTTTGTTGCACCTTGTGTCTCGCAGAAATGGGTTCGTCACTGAGCCTGTTTTGGGGTTCAGCTAACGACAATGTCGTCGATCCAGCAACTGGACTGACCGGACGCCAAAAGAAACTTGTCCAAAGCACGTGGGCACTCTGCAGGAAAGATCCCATAGCCAGTGGCGTGGCTATCATGACGGCGTGAGTATTTTTATTCATTGACTTATTAATGTGCAGCTGCGTTTATGTCATTGGCGCGCGCCAATTGATATTCGACAAGCGCGTCGGATTTCAAGGCGTTTGGCAACTGAAAGCTGCATCGGCAATCTCGACACGTCGGCCGAGCTAGAGAACGGAAAATTCGTCGAGAGTCGATTATACAAAGATTGCAAGCGCGGAAAGTCTCGCGAGAGCTTTCGACGCGCGAATTATGCGTTGACAATTTTCCGTCGCGCGTTTCCGCTGATTATTTTCGTTTGGGGTGCGTCGCAGTTGTCGAGATGATAAACATTCATAGTCATTGTATTAGCGAGTTAATTTCGTAATCTACACTAGCCGATAATATGTATTTACACTGCGGCATGTTATGTAGATAAATTCTATCGGATTGATATAGCAGTTGATTATCGATGATATAGAGTCTAGTGCATGAATATTTATCTCTTTGTGCAACTTCTATTGCGCCGCGCTAAAACTTACAAAGTCAATAACTTGCATGATTCAATTATAAATGATTTGCTTTGTGAAAATGCAACTGACAGGCATGTTTCACACAAAGCTCTCGACACGACCATTTCTTTTTCAACTACGAACGATAAAAAAATGTTACTGAATTGAATTTGACAAATAGACTGTAAGAGTATTATAATGTAGAATCCGGTGTAACTTTGTGGAAAGTGCACGGTTGACAAGGGATGAAGAAAGTTAGCTCAAGTCTTTGCCACGGAGGGAAAAAATAAATCAACCCCTCTGGCACGAGAATAGACCGTATCGCGGAAATGCGACAAAGTAAAAAAAAAAAATTGAATACATCGATTGCTGTACGCATCTAATTGGGAGTTATAAACAATTAATTGTAACGTGTGCTTGAAGCTTCTTCAAAGCGCATCCAGATTACCACCAAGACTTCGCGGGTTTCAAGGATGTACCGCTGGACGAGCTGCCAGGGAACAAAAAGTTCCAAGCTCACTGCCTCGCCGTGGTGACAACCCTGAGCAACGTGATCGACTCGATGAACGATACGGAGCTCCTGGCAGCCAACCTTGTTAGCATCGGCGAGAAACATAACAAACGCGGACAAACCAAGCAACAGTTCCTCGTGAGTTACGCTTTTCCTTGTCTCCATTATTCTCAATGCAACTTCATGGTTATTAGTGTGACGGGTATAATTGAGAGTTTCTTCACACGCGTTGATGGACGCTTGAGATAAATTGAAAAAAAGCTTAGGCTTGACTAGTTTCTACATTTAGAACACCATCGTAAGCTTCCTGTTTCTCGCACTCGTTGCTTGCCTCGATAAAAGGTTTGCTTTTTCCTTGAACGAGGCAAGCTAACGCGAAATTTTCGTCGCTCACCGTGGGCATTTCGTAATTCGTAATAAATAGGCATTTTTAAATTAGTCTTATCTTTTGTGAAACTATGTTAGGGAAAAATAAATTTAACGTATGTACTTCTGTGACAAAAATCACGATCCTCACATTTCATCTTATGTCTAGTTTGAAGTAAGTCGAAACTTGGCGCACTGAGCTTTTTCATATTCGAATATCTCGCATACGTACAAAATAAAAATATTTGTTGGGCCATCAAAGTAAGTGGAAAAGTAGCCGAAGCACGCTTAATTTTTGAAACGATTCTCGCAATTTTTCGATATTTTTAAAATGCAACTTCAGCCATCTTCAAAAAGCCAAAATTTTTGAAAACAGCGTTTACATAAACACGATAAACAGGAGGAAAACGCGAAGCAAGCCCTCGCGTCGCGATAAGAAGATCTCTTATTATTCGTGGAGGTCGTACGGTCAAACTTTATCAAAACTCCGTAGCGAAGATAAAAAAAGAGAGAAGAAGTTACGACGCGCGAAAAACTTTTTAATCAGGATAAATGAGAAAAGCAAACAAGGCCTTATGATCGCGAAGGTGTGTACCGACGTCTTGAGTTCGCGAAGAACTCGTTAAATTATTACGTCCCAAAGACCATGCACAAGTCTGTAGGGGTACTCTTGCTCCTGTCTATAAGCTTCTCATATTCGTCAACAAGCTCCAATTTGACAATCGATAGACGTGCTGCCTTGTGAAGATTTATGGTTGCATTCGTGATGGAAGGCTTGCTGCTGCTCCTCGTACGGTTGTTCGTATATGCAGCTTTCTATCGTTGCAGCATTTGCATTGCTACAATTGTCTATCGGTTCGTACGAGCTTGCAAGAATTTCAAAATACACTATACAAATTTTCATTCGATATCACGTGAATGACGGAGCAAGCGAGCGAGAAACTAGCAGGCGCCCGCGAACGAGACGACATTTTTTTGTAAATTCTCGAGTTGACTGGAGCAAGTGAAACATTCGGCGAGTTTCTCTCAAATATTTCTGAAAATATTTCATGCAGCCAAGTATTTTCTCTAACCTTTCTCCAATGCACACAAGCATATTTCTATCGTACCATTTCCTCGCCGAAGACGTTGCGTGCATTTTTCAATAAGAGCTTTTAACATTTCGTTCGTTCCCAAAGTAACTTTAAGCTTGACGTTTTTATAGAGTAAAAAGCTTTTAGCGAACTTCCGCAAGCTCGACGATTTCAAAAGCAATGGTGCATTGTAAATTGGCATGTATTTTGATTGCAGGACTTGAAAGAAGTTATGATGGAAGTTCTACGGCAGAAGTTGGGTGCCAAATTCACGGCCGAGACGTCCGAGGCATGGAACAAGACGTTGGATGCAGCGTATAGCATTATATTTTCAGCTTACTCCACGTAATGTTGGCCCATCGTAAACCCTTCTCTTTCACCCCCATTTCTCTCCCTCTCTCTCTCTCTCTCTTTCTTCCTCACTCTCTGTCTCTATTTCATACTCGTACACACAAAAATATGAAAGAAAAGCAATTATCGTGTTTCTGTACAAATATATCAAACAAATCGAAAATGCATAGCTTTGATGTTCTCTCTCTATTTTGCTGCTTGTTATTTTACATAAAATTATTGTACATAAAGTTTAATTGCTCTTGCGAAGAGTATACCACTTCACTGTTTTGTTGCTCGTGTAAAAAAAGACTCGGTCGGTAACATACTAATTTCGGACTCGCTGGGAAAAAAATAGTATACGCACCCCGGTAGCGAAATTGACAAGCCCACAGCACGTATTTGACAACATCGGCTTTGCCTCGCTTGTCAAACTTACCAATACTTTCCCGGCCTAGGCATGTAATCTACTATTCCCCGTCTCTCTCTGACCGAGCGATCGATGAAATCGCTTATTCCCATTATCCCCGTCTGTTGTGTGTATGCGTGTCTATGTATACGTCGTTGTTGCGTCTTTCGTTTTGTACTCTCGAGCACAATAGATGCCTGCGCGACACTTTTGTTGCCAGAAAGAGAGAGAGAATGAGAGAGTGAGAGCGGGGGAGACGTGGAGCGAGAGCGAGAAAGAGGGAGAGAGGGAGGAAAAGAGAGAGAGAGAGCGAGCTCTTATTGTTTTGTCTCGCGCACGCGTCTCTCTCTCTCTTTCTCTTACACACACACACACACACACACACACACACACACACACACACACACACACACACACACGCGCGCGCGCGCGCGCGCGCGCAACACTCGCAGAAAAACAGAATTTTTGTTCTTCGCCTTTCGACGTCTCGTCGCTAAACAACACTATCTCATACACATACACATACATACACACACCCACACATACGTACGCATACACGCGCAAATATCTATATGTAATATGTATATTCACACTATACCTACGTAAGTATAATATAAATGCTATTTGCAATTGTTAATTGATTGAATAGTATAAAAGAAAAGGGAATCGGACATTTATTTTTTTAAACGGACCTTCACTTTTTGTGTACTGCTATGTGTATGTATTCGACGTGTTTTTTAATAAACTTTGTTCTAAACTTTATATATCTCTATCCGTCTATTTATTTGAATTACGTACTTCCGACTCGGAGCGTATAGCGGATATACCACATTCGCACGTGCATGTCATCATTATGAGAGTTCCTGCAAGCCAATAACCCGCATAATAGAAGTACATCTTACCTTTTCTTTTTTTTCATTCCGTTCACTCCTTGATTCGCAAGTTGGCTTTTTCACGGCCACGCGACGTCGTAGGTTTGGCGCATGGATTTGGTAACAGTGGCTCGTGAACGCTGTGACCGACCGCTCGCGACGATGCCGTGTCCGAGTTGCAGTTGCTCCACAGATTTGTTAGACACTTTACCTTGTTCTCGCTGCAGCGGGCGTCATTGCATAAGCTGATCTTCTTTTTCTTCTTACGGAATAGCTTGAATTTACTGCGCTTCGACTGCTCTGTGAGTTGAGTTTTTTCTTAATTTTTGTTAAATTCGGCATTTGTTTATGATCTCAGCTGGGTTATTGAAAATTTCATGAAAATAGGGTTTCTTTTTTATAACGTTTTTGACAATCAAGTTTGCTCAATGTAAGTTTGCTGTCTCTGTTGACTATATATTCTGAATACTTATCTAGTCCAGACGGAATAACTTGCGACGAATATCTAAATAGACATTGATAGTACGTGTCAAGAGGTTGAAGTGTTTCTAAAAAAAGAACTCCAAAATATTCCATGTAAGCATCACTTACACAGTCAGTTCATAAAAGCATCGTGGATTCTTAAAAAATTGGTGAGAGCTCGGAAAAAATGGTAAAAAAGAGAAGAATATACCAATATCAGCGACAGTATCGCACTTGCAGCAGTGGCAAGCGGCGCAGTCATCGCGCAGAATACAAGCGATTCGACTCTGGATAAGTCTGAGTTCAGCCTCGCTAAGCCTCGGCGGCGGTGGCGGCGGTGGCGGCGGTGGCGGCGGTGGTGGCTTCTTAACCCGTTTTGTATTCGTCGCTCTCTTCGCGCTTTTCGGCGCTGGTGAGTTCCGTCTAGTCGAAGGACGTGAAACGCGACGGAACGACGACTGATCCACTATTCTTTCCGAGCAGCAGGTGCATCGATCGACCTCATCCAGATTAGGGCCCGTTTCCGGGGGACTGTACGTGCACGTAGAACAAAGGTACCAACGAACAGTAGCCTCCGAGCGATCGGATATCTTTCGCGCTCATTGGCTTTGTCATTATTTGGCTGCGAGCCATTCAGTCGCGCCGTGGCAAAAGTAACGCGCCGACGAGACTCTCGTTTGAGAGAACGCGACGTTCGAATAAAACAAGATTGCGCGCTCGAATTGTAAATCGAGATTGAATCAAAATAGAAATCGCGTACTTTCTACTGCAATGTGTGCTCCACAGCTGTAACTGATTTAATGAGTCGAATGAAAAAAGAATCGATCTACGGTCAGCTCTATTCGTCCGTGAGAATTGGATTGGATTGGATTGGAAGAAAAAAAAGTGAAAAACTACAAGCTAAAAGAAGGGCAGCTCATTACCAGAAGAAAGGGTCGCACTCGTTCTTATTACGCGAGCGCCTGTAGAGATAAGCTAGCAGCAATCCAGCGAGTACCAGAGCCACAATGCTCGAAAGGATCGTGAAGACCAGCTGACTTTTGGCCTGATTGGATTCGCCCGATGCATTGTTCGCTTGTAGCATACTAGCGTCAACCAGATCGTTCTCCTCTTCGTCGTCAATCTCAATTTGCCCGGTGCTATATACATAGGTACATCCACGTCAGATCTGGAAGATCGCGCCATTCCACAAACGAAATTACCTCACACAAAACTTACGGTATTAAGTCGTTCGCGACGGACCTGTGCGACGAATTGGTCTAATCAGGCGATTGTGGCTTTTTATTGTCGTTCGTTTAACGCGATGAATGTGAGCTTAGTGAACTTATCTTACGGGTCGCTTCGTTTTCTTTTACGACGCCTGCGGACTCTGTGTCTTGGTTGCCGACGGATGCGATTGTTTCGCTCCACCGGTAGCCGGACTACGAAGTGCATTGGAGTCTCGCGTCGATGACGTCTCGCGTGATGATGTGTCGCACGAGGCTGCTCGCTCTCGATGTACGCCTCTTTGTCCTCTGGCAATTTTCACATTTTATTCATTCATACCCATCTAAAGTTTTGGATGAACCGACAGTTTTGAAAAGGTTTTGAAAAGGCGAGATCTTTTTTTCAAGCTTTGTTCAAAAGTTAAAAGTGTTAACGCAATCGATCTGTGCTGACGTAACAAAATTCGGACAATCAGTTGATTGGAAGATTCGACGAGATGATATACCAACGAAGCAGTCCCTTTTGATTCATTCACGCACAGATTGATTCGAATGCAGAACTAGTTGCGCGAAATGAAAAATTTATGTCGGATATTCGCTATCGCATAGCGCACGGAGGCATATAGGCACATGACAGAAACTTTCCATCGCACGCAATAAATAAATAAATATATATATATATATATATATATATATATATATATATATATATATATATATATATACATATATATATATATATATACAGTCACGCGCGAATGCAGCGTCCAACTTAAAACTTTTGCCCGCGTTTCTGTGCAAATTACAAAAGGCACCCATATCGCACTGCAAGTTTTTAATTTGACAAAGTCGATGCTATTATTCAAATATTAGATCGGAAGAAATCCGAGCTAGAGACAGACATTTTAGCGACACAAAAGCATGAAAAATATGAAGTTTGTGGTTGTTGCGGAAGAAGAAAGGCGCACGGGGATGCAGCATTACCTGGCAATTTGTCGGGCCAATGAGCGGCGACTTGCCCCTGGCAGTTCGTCGCCTCGGTGGGATTCAATTTTCGCGACAGGTGCCTTGACTGCTGCTGCTGTTGCTGTTGCTGTTGCTGCTGTTGCTGCCGCCGCTGCTCCTCTACGTCCGATGCTCCCTCGAGATTCTGCACATGTGCACACAAAAAAGAAAACCGGATTATCACCGTGTGGAACTTTTCTATTTTTCTTCGCCATTTCGTATAATGTTTACTCCACAGACTTGAAGATTCATTTTTTCCGTCAGGTAGAAGTCGGTTTCACATTGACAAGTGAAAATACATCGCGAAATTAGTGTTTTGCATTAGCAGGAGTTTTCTACACATTGGGTTTACAACAGCAAATATACTTTATGGTAAGATTTTTGATAACAAAGGAGGTTTTCGCGTTACTTACTTACCTTGAGTAAAATTATAACAAAAATATAAAAATAACATAAAGTTTGCATATCTAATTCTAAAATAGGCTAAATACAATAATATTTAGTAAAAAGCTAGTAATATTAAAATGGTGTAACCTCATGGCTGCTAGCTATGCAAGAGGTTACGACTTTGTAAACTACTTGAATGCAGCTGCCGATCGAAAATCCAATTTATTTATATAGAAAGTTTATTTTGATGGAGCACTTTATCCTTAACCTCTACCTATAATTTATACGAGCTTTGAAGCACTTATAAATATGATGATCGCTTATTTCTCGTGCAAGCTCGGAACTAAAATCACTCGTGACATTGTATCCTGTAATAGAATCCAACTCTAATCGAATTTCTCGAGGATTCAATTCTCATCGAAGATGTTAATGGTTAACGGCCAACCTAGAGCTTCGGCGCTGGGTAACTTCTACTTCAGTCCAGTTCGATTACGGCCGGTTTTCGAACCTACCTACTTTGAAAGACCGCGGCAGAAGCGCACGGACTCGAATCTTGATTTGAGTCTTGATGTGAAGCCGAAACTTCGACATAAGGGTAGCACTAGCAAGACACATTCCATGTAAGAGTGTTGTTGTTCAAGCTAGATTGAAGAGTAATCGATGGTGATGACGATGAAGGGTAGACGACGGCGACGATGATGACAACGACGACGACGACGACGACGACGACGACGGTGGCGGTGAAGATTCCATCGAAGCGAGAAAAGCTCCGAAGCACAACACAAAAAAGAAGAGTCATCGCAAGGACAAGAGGCGCAAGATGAAGGCACACGAGGACTCCAAAGTAAACCCGACGCTCGGTAAGTTTAATTAACCGGGCGATAAATTTCAAAGTAAGCAAGAGTAAATCGCACCAGCGATGGTTTTTGCGCAGAGCACCTGTGCTCGAAATTACGACTTTCATTTGTCCTCGGTGCCCTCGGCGTTATTGTCCTTCTCGCCTGCTGCTGCGCGATTTTTTTGAGAAATCGCTTGGTTGCCTGCTGCAAGAGATGCTGGCCGGGAAAGCGCAAAAAAAATCCTTCCAAGTAAGCGCCGTTGTTGCCGTTGTTATATCCAAATGCAAACGCGTCACGTCAAGAAATTCATTTTTACGATAATTTTTCTTGACAAAGGTCATTGTATTAGTGGCAAGCGTCTAAACAATAATCCTGACAAATTTATTAAAATGCTTCGTGCAGAGTGAATTTATTCGACGTGGAGGAAGGAGAATACCCATATCAAGCGTCAAACAAATTGTCTTCCAAGCAATCTAAAAAAAACAAGAATCCTCCAAGACTGATCAACACTGCCACTCAGGACAGTCGGACGACTATGGCCCAAGAGGAATCGCCCACACCCGTAGGTTGCTCACCTTGCTGCAAGAAGAAAAGAACCAAATCCGGCAAGAGACGTCGCAAATGAATTTTAGATTACTTTACTATGCGTACTTTTATTTGATAAGCCAATAAAGTTATACAACACAATCAATTGTTTTATTTATTTATTCTCACTGCACTCCTAACCATATAAGTACTCGTTGGCCATTTAAAATTCAAACATGAAAATCGATTTGTGGCTAATAGTTACAGTGGTGTCGATCACCTCGGTCCACGGCACAATAGACGTTAACCTCTCCGAGTTGGAATACTTGGCAGCTCGTCTAGACCTTCAAGAGTGTCGTCGACTCGTCGCCGCTCTTCATTATCACAACTATGAATTGCCAGAGAATTTGGAAGACGCTGGTATACATAGCTTTTTAGCTCACTTTAAGCTTCAACTACAAAATCAAGCTTACATTCTATCTTTTTCTTCTTTTTCGCAACGTGAATTTTTCGCGAGTTGAGTTAAGTAGTTATTGTCAGAGAGTGGTCAGACAATCATTTCAAAATACAAATCTGAAACAATACTTGAATCTTTGTTTCTGTTAGATTCATGTTCACGCTGTTCGATAAATTAAATGAGCGCAGCGATAAAACGTAGTTTGTTACTGTATAAAAATTTTCAATTCGTCTGAGCAATCATAAAATTAACGGTTGTACTGGTATTTCGCGACGTCGTAAGCTCTCGACGAGCTTTTTCCAGAAACTTTGTTCGCAGAGTTAAAATAACGCGGTGATAAAAAGGCCGTTTGGTGCGAATCAATAATCCGTCGAGTTCCCTCAAACGAACATAAAACTAACGAGTATTGGCATTGATGAGAGAGCAACATCGGCGAAGACATGTCTTGCCTGCGGCTGCTGTTGCACTGGAATTCCAGAGTATCGGAAGGCCTCGGCCAGTCGCACGAGCTTTTAGAGCGTCGATTACGTCAGTTGGGTCGTCGTGATTTGGCAGATTGGCTCGGTAAAACAACCTTCCGTGAGCTCGGCAAAGATCTGCTACGATCCATCAATGAGCCATTTCCCGACGTGACAACCATGAGCAGCGAAACGACGTACGTTATACGAGAGAAATTTCTACATACGAATAGAACATGGCAAATAGATAGATGTCAATTTCCGTCAGAGCCTACCACTGTCATTACTCCAATATTCGTAGTGGCTTGGTAGCGACGACTAGTGCAGCAGAGCTGCAAGAGATCGACGATGATTGGAGTGACGAGGATTTCTGGATGATGATCGAAATGCTAATGATCGGTCTGTTTTATCTGCTATTATTCACTTCGGTCTTCGTTGCCGGTGCACTCGTTATCGACAAATTCGCTTGGTGCGACGACAATGAGGAAGTAGTATCAGTCGACAATGGAAAGCTGCTATCGATCAACTGATACGCGCACACGTGGCCTCAATTTTTTGGAAAGAGAGAGAGCTTGTTCTACTCTATGCTCTGTTGAGACATACATGGCTGCAAGCGCAATTGCGCGCTTGCGAAGAGAACGATTTGACGGAGCCGACCTTGACCACGAGAACACGAGGGCGCCGCCGCTAGGGGACAAGGTCGTGTTTTGTGTGTGTGTGCGTGCGTGTGTCTGTGCGCGCGCGTGTGTACTTGGTTGAGAGGATTTCAATCAACGCCTCTCTTTTTGCTTTCCTTGCTGTGACCATAAACTTTTTCAATTTTCGGCCTATTGATGTTTTTATTTGTTTTCTTACTTTCATTTTTATTTAGTTTTGAATGGACAAGCTATAAATACTGTTATGCACGAAATAGACGAGATGATGAACGCTTAGTGTTCTATAATTAAGTTCTACGAGAGAATAAAAACTTAGAATTTTTACATATATCAAGATTGCATTAAAACTTGATATGACTTTTTGAGCAAATCCAAATCTTTTGTACTAACATTTTAATTGAATTGCTTTAATATAATATAAATAAGAAATAATATAATTCACTGAATAGAATTAAAACAAAGATCTATAAAAATTAATATTTTCAACTTGATTTTTACTTCTATGACATTTATAGTTACTGTATTTTATATTTAAATGACAAAATTATAGAAGTCAATTAGATTTAAAATAATTGCAGAGAAAATCAGAAAATTAATAATTCCATAGATTAAAAAAATAAAAAAATGTATTTGTAAGGTTTTATAATATTGTTCTGTACATTGGACATGTATATATATATATATAATTCTATAAATTATCTTCTTTCCTCATACTTATATCATAGCATTCACCTTATTTAGTTCTAATGAACACATATGATTTAATCTTAATAACATAATCACTTAATTTAATAAATAATTTGTACTCTGTAATTTATACTTAAGCGCAATTAGTGTAATCGGAGTTATTTCACATAATTAAAATAAAATCAGTTTTTTAAAAACTAACAAACATATTTGCATACATAAAAATATGGCGCGTTTTTTACAATTAGATTTTATCGTTCAAGCATCATCGAATTGACCTTCTACTATTTTGTAAGAAGGTATAGAACCATAAGCCTGCATAGATGCCACCTCCTGACGAATGGACACTGAATGAAGGTCTGCTGGACAGAAGCCCAATGGAGCAAAATTGGCTTTCAAATATTCTTTCGAATGTTCGTTGTAATTTATTTCCAAACCTGGAATTAATAAACATATTATTTTCATTGTATTTCCTGAATATAATTAAATTAAAGGAAAACTTACTATTAGGTTCAAACTCATCATCTGTATCTGTAGTAATATCCCAATTTTCCTCGGAATCACATGATATATAAAATGGATCTTTATCTTCACTACTAGAAATTATTAAGAAATGGTTTTGAAATGCAATTACATATATTTACACTGATAAAATGTTTCCACTGATTTACCTAGAATCAGTAAACGAACCAATGCAGCTACTAGAATGTTCGTCTGAAGATGAATCTTGTTTAGAAACTCCTGTATTCCTATTATCAATACATTTTTTTTTTCGTAAAAACTCTTTTAATGTTGAATAATCAGTATTCCCAACCTATAATAGAATATATTCTATCATGTACTGAAAATAAAAATATTCATTTTGGCATGTAAAATAAAATCCAATTACTTTTATATCAGTAGTTGTAAAATAATTGAACTCAACATCCAAACCTTTCAAAGATTCTATTTTACCAAGTATTTCTGGAATCTCATTAAATTTATTATTGTAGAAATCAATTAATTTGAGATTTTTTAAATTCTGAAATGATTCTGGTAATGTTTCTAATGAGTTATTCTCTGCATGAATTTCTTTAATGGATATTAAATTGCCAATCTTATCTGAGAACAAAATGAAATGGTTTCCATCAAGTTTTAGATATTCTAACTTCTGTAGTTCATAGAATTCATCTGGGAACCATGAAATAGTGTTCAATCCTAGATCTAATGTTTTCAAATTACATAACTGATTTATTGCAGTGGGTACAGTGCCAAGACCTGTTCTTCGAAAATTTATTTCCGTAATAAAATGTGGATTTCTAAAACTCTGAATCGGTATGCAGTTAAAAACATTCCCAGATCCTTGAATGTTTTCATTACCTACATTAATAATTCGAAGGTTGATCATGTGTTCAATCATCATATCTAAATATGAACTTGATAAATTTGATGAAGTCATTGACAGTTTTGTATAGTATAAATCTCCTTCCTTTCCATTAAATGTATAAATATCAAATTGTGTGTTATCTAAATTGAACTCTTTCATATTAAAAAACTTTGAGTTCAAAATCCAATCTGGGAAAGTACCACAATTTTTATTATTTCTGGCTATAAATTTTTCCAAATATTTACTGCTAGGAATAACATTCACTTGCACATGAGGATTTTCAGAAATATTCAATATCCTCAATGTTCCTAATCCATTTGCTATACATTTTGGAAGACATTGAAAATTGTTATCTGAGAGATCTAGTTCTCTGAGTAACTGCAACTTAGCATAAGATAGTGGTAATGTTTTCAGATGATTGTGAGTAAGAATTAGTTTTTCCAGATGTTTTAAATTACTTATAGTTTCTGGAAGCTCTTTCAGTTCATTTTGACTTAAGTTTAATTCATGCAAATTCTTCAATTCCTTAATGGAATCAGGTAACTCAACTAACAAACTGTCATGGATATACAACTTTTTCAAATTGCCAATAGACTTGAACAGATCAGATAAATCATGCAAATTCTGATTCGACAGCTCCAATTCAGTTAGATGACTTGAATATTGCTCTACAGTTTTTGATATACATTTTACTATATTGGTCTCTGGCTTATTTGAATCTGAAGTATTCTGTTGTTTTTGAGTTAAATCTTCAACAACCTGTACATCATTTTTTAGACTTTCATTAGCATTTACAGCTTCCAACAAAAAGGTATCTTGTTTAAAACTACGTGGTTTTTGGAATGGCGGCATTTCTAAAAAATGTAGACTCTTAAGTATCTATATTCCTTGATAAAATGAAAAATAAGATTATTCAAAAGTCAGCAAAAGTATGGATGATCATTCAAGCAGTATTTCTAACCTAGAGTAAAAATTATTGTTTACATTTTCAATGAAAAAAAGACAAGAAAATATTTCGGGTTTATTTAGATACACAACTTGTACATCAAAGCTACAGGTTAGTAATAATGAAATTTTACAGCAAAAATCATGATAAAAAGAAATATCCGAAAAAACTGTGTGAAAAAAAGAAATATCGGAAATTTTTGTACGAAAAATAGTGCGTGGGAATTGAAGGCGTACTTTTCTTCAAATTAACAGAAGCATGTGTAACAAAGATTTCATAAATATGTACATACCTCGTCCAAAAAAGAAGGAATCATCAAGTTATTCCACTTCAAAAACTATTTGTATGTACGTTATATTTACCAAACAAAAAGATTCAAAAGTTGGTTGAAACATTCTTTGAAAGGTGTCAGTAGTGTTAATACTCCAGAGTCCAGACTTCGCACTCGCAGACACCGCCGACACCGGCCAACCCCGACCGGCGAGGCGGTGACTCCAATTCCAATAACAGCCAACTCCAACTCCACAGTCCTGAGTACTAAAGTGGCGCCGATTTCAAATAAAACCTAACTTCTTTCTCTGATATTCTGATTTATTTTTTTTTACACCATTTTCCAAACTTCAGCTACAAACGATAGTAGCTCCAGGTAAAATATCGAAATCAATAAAAATTATTATTATTAATCCTCATTTTTCAAATATTTTTATTTAATGAATACTTATTTCTGTTAACAATTATAAACTTTAATTGTACTTATTCATCAAACCAAAAGCAATTGAGTTTATATTTAAATACTGACTAGCATCCAAAATTCGATATAAGTGACTTTAGCTCGTTAATTTGAGGATTGTCTTCAAATTTCATTTTTAAACGATAAGTAAATTAAAAATTTATAAAACGGCAGCTGATAATGAATAAAATTAAATAAAAAACAATTCAATTAATATTGTCTATAAGATTGATTATTTACAGTGTAATAGTGTATGGGTCCAATGTTTGTAGACCGCTGAATAAGAAATTATTCGAACATAATAAAGATGGTATTAATAAAAATAAAAATTCAGCCTTAGTGGAACATTCAGCGAACACGGACCATAATGTTAATTTAAGTAACGTAAAAATTTTAAATACAGAAATCAATAAGTATGTACATAACGTTTTTCGGAAATAGTCTTTAATAAAAAGAAAAATCAACAAACAATTAGATACAAACAAATTAAAACAATGTTACAAATATTTTATTGATGAATATGTTTCGCTGAGTCCACGAGGTCAGATTGAAAGTGATAGTTAATTAAATTGTAATTTCATAATCGTTAATTTGGTATCACTACCTTCAGTCTTTAGTTCAACATACATGTACATACTTATATTACGCGCGAGTATATGTTTCATATCAATTGTACTCGTTGTTAACCCTTCGGTGAGTGTTAATAGATTATTTACAAAAACTTTTAACAGTCCATAATAAATGTTCATTATATTATTGTATTGTTAATCAGAAGAGGGTCATAGAGCGTGTTTTTCAAAACGATTGAAATCGTTGCAATATTATAAATAAAAATAAATTGATGAAACAGTAGTTTTCATTATTTGTTAAATAAAATATAATGGTGCTATGATCCAAACCGATACATCAGCTGAAAAAATTAATACGTTTCAATCTAGGTAATAGGACTCAAAGGATATTTGAATAAAATACTCGTGTAAAGAAAAAAACATATTTTGCACTTTATTAAGCAACAGTTACGATGAAATTCGTATATTTGTAATATATTCAGAATAGGAATATGCCGTCTTCCTCCTTCAAAAAACACATTGATAATGAGAGAAAATAAAAAGAGAAAAAAGGATGAGAAGCGCATGAAATAATTTAAAATAAAAAATCCATATAAAGACAAAAAAATGAGAAAGGAATACAGCGAAAATGAAATAGGTTTTTTTCACTCTTTTCTCGAAATAATCAATGATTTTTTATGTAAATTTATTCTCGCGCGCGTTACATTTACATATGCTTAGGATCTTTTCTTCGCCTTGTAGGCTACTTATTTTAATAATTTGTGTTTATTTTATCGAAGCATAAAATTATACATCCGGTATGACAGTTCTCTATATTTATGTGTGTGTGTGTGTGTCTCTGTGTGTGTGTGCGTGCGTGTGTGCGCGCGCGCACGCGTGTGTGTGTATGTGTGTAGATATATATATAAATCGAAGATGACTCTCTTTACCAGAAATCGAACTCGAGGAAGATATTTTATGATATTACATGTAAAATTACCAGTTATTTTAGTAACTTAAGGCACATCGAAGTTTTACGCATAGCAGATATATATTATTTCTAATAAGAAAACCGTTTTTTTATACTATCTCTGTGTGTATAATTAATCGCTGTATATGTATGTGTGTGATACGAGCATTTTCATAGAGTGACTGCTTTGAGAGTTACTAGGAATGATGGTAATTTTCGACGTATTTTTTTTTCGTCGATGTGTGTGTTTCGTTAGCCGAGTAAGCGCACAAGTAAAAAGAACGAAAGGAATACACACACACACAAACCTTTTTCACGATCAGGCTTCTTTTTTTAAAATCTTTTTGTCGCGTCTTGATACACATACACATCGCACAATTGTTGTCGTTAAGACCTACATAGACATAATCTGAGTACATCGTGTCAATCTTAAAACTCTCGTTGAGGGGCGGCTTAAATTAAAATTTCATCACAACGCATGCATTTTTATTTTTCTCGCTAGCATGGGCGGATTCTCCCGCGGTCAATCATCCGCTAATTCACACACACAGACGGACATATGCAACATATGATCGTCAGTCATCTTTTTTTTTCTTTTATCTCACAGCAGTCTTACATAATCCTTTTAGAATTCTTTTTTTATTCACTCTGAGGTCACTCTTTTTTCCAAGCGGATTTCCTCGCGTGGTTTTCGCAACGTTACGAACGGCGCGATTATACATATTTTTTTCTTCACGTATACGCGGCACTGCCGCTTTCACCTCCGCGTGTGTACATGAGAAATTTTCGCGGTCGCTGCATTACACACATACACACACGCACACGCACACATTATACTATACAACTCAAGGAAATGTAGCTTCCTTAATGTTGTGTACATTCACGAAATTTACATGCGAATCGAAGTGTGTAATTAGTTTAGATAATCGTCGATCGAGAATACATTTATCTTTTTTAAATCGAACGAAAATGCATATATATATATATGTATGTATGTATATATATATATATATATATATATATATATATTTTTGGCCACTGTTTGAATTATTGTCTTGAAAGCAAAATGCTGTGCATTTCGATAAAAATATAATTAGCTCATAATTCTTATTAGACGTAAAATCAACAAGCGATAATGAAACGTTTTTGCGCGGAGTTTTCACATTCTAATCACGTTAGTTGCATGCTGGATGTTTATTAGACGACGCACAGAGTAACAAAAGGAAAAGCAATGCAAGTGGTAAAATTTTGTCGATGATATTAATTTTCTTCAATAAATACTAAAGCGAGAAACGCTATAAAGATAATCACAACAGCTCGAAAATTTTCCAATTAGTCAGAGCGATAAAAAAAAAAAGAAGAAACTCGTGTTTCTGGCATATATAAGTAACCAGACGAGAGGCAGAGAAGAATAAGTACTTAACACACGGCACGATTATAAGGAAAAAATTTAGTTCTTCGGGGCCGCTAATTGATATCGCATCAGAAGGGAAGCTGACACTCGGCGAACAATTATGAAGACGCAAACTGTCGAGCAACGCGTATAATGCTCAAGCCAGGTGTGAGCTTATTTATCGAAAAATAAAATCGATAAATTTACATCGTCCCTCGCAGTCGATTAATTTTCCTAGAATACACTTCGTTTATTTATTATGTACACCAGACAGCTTTTATCTCTCTCTCTCTCTCTCTCTCTTGGCGATTAATGGAGTACAGCTTTGTACACGCGAGACAAGGCACACATTCACAGTTTCTTCGTCTAACAATTACAGCGTTTTAACAACATTTTGTTTCGTCGAATTGAAAAAATAATTTTTTCAGTAATTATTACACGGGAATGGTTTGAATAATGATACAGACTGGATTTTCAGACGTTGAAACAAAAAAGAAAAAAAAAAGAGTATGATAAGGCTGAAGCTACGTCATTTGCTGAGGATAGAAATAATACATAATTCATTTACACGTCCATTCAGGAGTTATCGCCTCCGTCAACAAATATTAGAATTTGAATAGATTATATTAACTCCGCAATAGTTACTTTGACAAGATAATAAAATATTGACGAACAGAAAAAAAAAGAAGAAGTAAATATGATCGCACGCATTTCTTTATTTGATAATATGCATAAATTATGTGTTTTTCGGTGATGATAATTCGCTTAAAAATTTAAATGATATATTTTGTACAATGGTGAAGCGATAATGTGCGGAAAAACATGCAATTCGTGATCTTTCCGCAAACTGAATGCTAACAAAGAATAATCAATCAAGAACTAACATAATTACTCAAGCAACAATCGTTGTCGAAAAGTTGAAGAGGATAACAAAAATAAAATACGAAAATAATGGCGTGCACGGTTTTATTGTACAGAAAAATGATTGTGCACAGTAACATAGTGTAAGAATTGATACTCTTTGATTCGCGCCACGTTATTGTGCATAATAGTTTGTGTGTACGATAAAACCGTGTACAATTTTCCGCACACGAAAATAATTTAAATATCGATTTAGCGTTCAACGTTCGAATATCTCAAGAGATTTTTTTTGTTTTTCATCGGAAGAAAAATATCACTTCAATCCATTATCAATTTAAAAATACTTCACAAACATGTTTCTCCATTTCGAAAGATTCAGCAATTTTTGCTAATATCCATGTATGTATATGTATGTTTGTGTATGTTTGCACCTTCTTGGAAAAGTAGTGTTTTTTCTCTCGATATCCTTAATCAAATATATATATCATCTTTTTTCATTTACAAGTATAAAAATATGAAAAAGGAAGACGAACAAAAAAAAATTCATTACGTTTCTATAGTTATTCACATGCATCATTCGCGTTGCGCGTCAGAATGTAATTATTTTTTGCTTCGTTGAAGTACATCGTTCTGCTCGAGTCTTGGTAACTAAGCACCGAAGGTGCATTGTCGAATGTTCAGCATTCAGGAGAAGATGAATAATAAAAATGAGAAACTGATTGCATAAATAATAAAAATGAAAGGAAATCGAGCCTCAGAATATACAATTTCTATTGCTCTGCAAAAAGAAGAATGATAGTAATAGTAATAATCTAAGAGAAAAAACTCTTCGCACATTATGCAATCGACGTACAACAATATCGCGCGCTCCTTAACAAGTCCTAACATATAAATCAACCACGCAGGCGCGCGCACGTATAATACACACAGATCAATGTGCGATCGTATACAGCGGCGTCTGTTTATTTATATAAAATTAGAAAAAAAATTATTTTTCCCTCTCCGCGGCACGAGGAGTTTTAACCGGCATCCGCCGCCGCCACCGCCGCCGCCACCGCCGCCGCCACCGCCGCCGCCGCATTCCACCATCCTCCGGTTTAGTCGCTTTGCTCGCGTCGTTCAAGAGAAGTTCATTGACGCCGTATATATACGAAGGCGCGCTTTTCGGAACCGTTACAACGCGCGAGTCGGAATCCGATGATGACGATTATCGTGGAATGTCCGTCACACGGCCGACACTCTATCTCTTTCTTTCTCTCTGTCCATCTCTGGTTATTATACTAAATATAATATAATATTTATATATTATTTTTTTTTTTTCACTTTTTTTTCATCGGGGCTTTTGGACGGGTTTTTGCACTTTTTTTCCATTTTTTCGGGGGAGGGGGAGGGCCACCACGGTTTATGGAGGAATGTATAATATATGTAATATTACATGTATGGGTGTGCTTGGGTATGCGTTTGCGTGTGAGCACTGGAGGCGATTTGTTATCACAGTTTATCGTTTCGCCTCGTCGAACAACACTTTTTTGCACACAAATGTTTTTATTTATATCCTGCGCTCGAGATCCTCGTGTAGCAGGCTGTTGTTATTGGTCTCGTGATGAGATGCCGGCGACGCTTCTTCAGGTTGCTCGTCATTGCCACTTAATTCCAGCTGGCCGGTGCTACTGTCACCACTGCTCGAGCCACACTCACCGTCCACGAATCTAACAAATAGAAAGAGTATTTTTGTTTATTCCAACTCGCTTAGCTTGATGACAGACTCGTTTCTTGTCTTTTTCCCATTTCGTTCGACAGATAGCGGTTACAGTGTTAGGAGTTTATCGGCACTTGCTGATAAGGGCAAGATTCTCGGTTACGCGAGGCAGCTTTTTTGTCGGGCTTCCCGGATTTCGTTCGCACTCGTGCGTTTGGTTGTCGAAGTTCATCAAGATACCAATTATTTTCACTAATACTCAACGTCATTTATTATTAATATAATAGAAAACTCATGCTATAAATACGTCCGGTGAATCTGGCTGATTTTCCGCTACGATTGGAATTTTAGGAATTATTACAATCATCATATCTTTTTGGAAATTTTTAGAAAAATTGAAATTTTATTCTTAGAAATTCTTTATTCGTAAAATAATACTGTAAATAAAATAAACTGTAAAAAGAGAATATGTAGAGCCTTCTAATAAACAGAATGACAGATAGTCTATAAAAATTCTTGTATATATCATTACAATTTCTTGTTAATTCTTTGTGTCTATTAAAAAGATTTCAAGTTTGCTCGATTGTAGTATGAAACCAAGTAGGACGCCATCTAATATTAGGAAAGCGATGTTAATATATTTCACTCAAATAGGAGCTTAATTAGAATCTGTCAGTCATATTATACATCAAGTGAAATTCTTTTCAGTCATGTCTCAAAGCTACATTTTTGCACGCAGTATCGTCCACTTTGAACTGAAAAAACAATCTTATTCAATTCTAGTAATTTCAGCAATTTATAATTTAGAGAAGTTGCTAAGCAAAGAAACATTTTAAAAGAAGAAAAGTTGAATCCTAACCATTTTCGTTCACAGAAGTTGGAAATTCAATGACAAGCGTCGATCATTGCAAAACTCGCTTTTGCACGGTCACAGAAGGAATATTCCTTGGCTAATTAACAGCAACGGATAATAATAGCGAGATGCGAACGTTGTAAGAGATTCTGCTTTTCTCTGCAACGACCCGCAGCTACAGAATTAGCCGGCTGCTTGTGTTTATTTGACGCGTTCGCCGATTAATTTCGACAGCGCGAGCGACAATGAATTATACATCGTCCGACAAAGCTTGGCAATATTATCAGTGAGCGGCATTTGAAAGCCCTTGCAATAATTTTTTTGTCTTCCGAATTTCATTGCGCGGCTGCAAAGCGCGTGGGCGTGAAAATAAGGAGCCACGCCACGACGATGTTGGCGCGCTATCGATTCGAGCGGCGCGATAATTAATTTTTTGATTAATCGGCCATCAAAGTCTGTCCCTGTTCTTTTTTTACTGACGCAATGACGAAATCTCTTCGCGAAGGCGAACGCACAGGAAAGAAAAGAGAAAAAACACACTCGATCGATAAATTCTCATTATCTTCGCGTGTGCCGCTGCGGCATTAGAGCTCGCGCTCGCTCGGGTTCAGCTGTATTTTCCTGGGATGTATTATCACGACAAGACGATCTTGAAAGTTTCCCCGATAATCAGGTTATCACGGGAATATCAATTTTTTTTCATGTATTTTTTTTTTTTTCCATGCCTCTGTGTGTCTCCCGGTCGAACGCGACCTCCCGTAGCGCACCTTTATCGGTCGCGCCGCTGCCGACAACGATAAATTCCAATTTTAGTGTGACAGTTTATGGACTTACGTGTAAGGTTGCTCTTCACCACGCATCTCGCATATGACGTTCGTCAGTGCCATTATGTAATTCTTGGCGAGCGTGAGCGTTTCGATTTTGCTGAGCTTCCTCTCCATTTTTACGTGCGGTATCACTTCTCGTAGTTGCTGTTCAAACAATATCATACAGCCGTCAGTGTGCGTGAATTCTTCTGTGGGTTATTTTTCTCTTTTCGCAGGTTGCCGATCTCGTTCGCCATGTGATTTATCGACTGTACATCCTCTACCCGAGGGAATACTGTATACCTTTACGCGCGTACATTCTTACATCACGCTCGCATCGACTCTCGTGAATATTAATTCAAAGAAACACGTTGCTAATTTCAGTGGCAAAATAGATAAGAGACAGGGGAAACAGTGCGTTTCGAGAGCTATAAGATCCTGGTATCGGTATATGTAGTATATGTAGTAACACGTTCATTTATCTTTCTATTGTACGTCGGACAGATATGATTTTTGTTTAACGGTATATTCGAGGTACTTATACGCGTGTCAATCACAGAGCATCTTTTTTCGTTTGGCTAGGCGCTAGGCGTATCGCATCTCGTTGGCCTTTCAAAGCGTTCCAAATTTCAAAACGCCGCGATTTAAAATGCAAATTCCGAGAGAAAAAAATTTAGAAATCGTTTCTGAATGCGTCGTGAGACCAAAATGCAAATCTGGTGAAATGCGAGCTTGGACCGTACAAAAATCTTTTCACGTCAGAAAGAAAGTACAATTAAAAAAAAATGAAATAAATAAAAGAAAGAAAGAAAAAATAGAAAAAGAGAGAGAAAGAAAGCAAGTAGTGTTCCGCGCGAATAAGGCAAGCGGAGAAGAGAGCGAAGAAGCATATATACCTCGAATGCGTCGTTGAGCGAGTGCATCCTCATGCGTTCGCGCTCATTGCTCTCAAGCCGCCTGAGGGTTCGCTCGCGTGCCGAGATGCCGCTCTTTCGTCTGCGGGTCGTTGGCGGGCCACCTCGACTGCGCCGCTTCACTCGTTTCGGGCCACGCTCGCTGCCGCTGCTGTCGCTCTCGTCGCCCACCTGCGTGCCGATAAGCAATGTGCCGTCTGAGTCGCGAGCGCATAAGCGGGCTGCTGGCGATCCAGCTTGACCGGTCGATCGGCATTTCCGAGCGCGCCTCGGCTCACAAGTGAGAAGCAAGCAAAACGATCGCCGTGGAAAAATAATTGGCGAGGAAACGCTTGTGTTTGCAATGCTCGAGCGAGAGACGAGCGTTTTCCGCGCTCGCTAATTTCAGGCAGGAATAACATCGAAAGTCCGCTAATAACCGAGCGCGTGTGTGAGTCACGCGCGCGCGCACGCGCCGGAGGCATGTATTTCGTTGCAATGATACATTCAAAGTAATGAAGGCGCACAGGCTTTCCGCGACACTGACATTATTCCGCGTAATGTAGCCGAGTTTGCGCGCATCGAAACGCGCGCGCAATCTTGGCGTAAAAATTGGCGTAAAAATTGGCGTAAAAATTGGCGTAAAAATTGGCGTAAAAATTGGCGTAAAAATTGGCGTAAAAATTGTCGTAAAACTTTTGACGCTTGGCGCGCGTATCGGCCAATGAAATCTTTGGCCAAGGCTCTCCTTCTCGCAGGCTGCGCGCGCGCGCGCGCTTCCATAACTCTTTTTCGGAGAGAAGCTGCCTTTTTAATTAAAAATCACGCTACGTAAAGTCGAGATTTTTACGATCCATCCGTCGGCCAGCGAGGTATAAATTTGCTTGTTTTTGTCTTCATCTTTTTCAGCAAGAACGTAAAAATGGAAAAATAATGCAGGTTAAAGCGTGACGAGGACGAAGAGCGCGATATACAAGCGGAAGGAAGTGTAGAGAATGTGGAGCGGGTGCATAATGAGTTTCGATAGTGGACGAAAAGAGGCGGCGCGTGTGCGTGCAATCTGTAATGTTATGCATGGATACCTCGGCGACGTGGTGACGGCCTCGTTTACCGCTCAGCGAGTCCACGGAGGCGTCGTCCAGGTCGATGTACATCTCCTGATCGACTGAGTCCTGATCGCTGCCTGCTGATAACCTCTCTAGATTTCGCATTATCCTGCAAGCATGGCCATTCGTGAGTGGTGCGCTCAGTGCGCTCGGCCGATCGCGCCTCGCCCGCGGCCACGTCGCGCCAATTTCTCACCGACGGATTATCCGCGGGCGCGCGCGTCACTTTCGTTTTTCGCTTGGATTTACATTGAGAAATATTTTAACGCGCCGCTGCATTCAAAGTAGAAAGTTTTTCCAAGTGTGCATAATTTTGCCGTGCTGCAGGCCGCTCATCGCAAATCTGCTTTTTCAAGCGAGTTCATTTACGTAATTTATTGGAAGACTCTTTGCTTGTCTCGAGGTAGGCAGAGAGGAAAATCAGCCTTTCAAAGTCAATAGAGGCTTCTCTTTTATCGACGTAATCTACTCTTATCGGAGAAACTGCCGTAGTCTAATTTTGCGAATTTCAATGCTCTGCTGCGGAAAAAGATGTTCTTCTCTATCCGATCATCCTAGTAATCGGTTTTCACATAAGACCTATATAAACGACCGAATCATCGCGTTGCATTGTCCACTCGAGCTTCGAACGGTCGTTACGCAACCTTCAAAGAAAAGGACGTCTCTCGCTTACGCGTATAAACGCTCGAACGAGGCTGTACGAGCGAAATCGAATAAAGCAATCCTCTCTGGCGCGCGACTCCGTAGCTCGCCGGATCTTCGATCGATTCGTGGGCAGACGGAGCTTGCGCGCGCATTTTCATTCTTTTCGTCGGCTTTCAAGTAGGTCAAGGCATCGAGAGTTCATCGACATTACGCTATTTCGACGCACGACCTTGGCCGTGAATCTTCAGGAAAAGCGGAGGGGGGTGGGAGGGGAATGCGGAGGCTGCGCGTCAAAACAACACCGATCTCTCTCTCTCTCTCTCTCTCTCTCTCTCTCTCTCTGCAAGAAAAAAAACGAGAAGAGGAATACAACGCTACGGCGCGCGTGAATGCCTCGTTACTCTTGCCCTAGCCGCGGGTTCCGAGCGTTTCTTGAAATTTCGCTGCCGCCGCGGGAATTCCCGCGCGCGCGTAACAGAGAGCGGCGCGGCCTCTCAAGGATGACGACGCGCCTCAGGCATTTCTCTTTGCCCGCGCAGAGACAAGAGCTCGCGAAATTCGTAATGTCGTATTTCAGGATCTTAACTTTCTGCTGACGTGCTCATTTTTTTTTCGGAATCGAAATGGCGTTTCACAGTTTGATAAGAATTTATAACTCATTTTTTTTCTCAGTCACGGTATTGATGTCACTTCTACGCTCTATTATATACAGAAGTCTCGTAATGATCGTCGCAGGACGACGATGCGTCGTTATCTGTCTAGTTTGTGATTTCTAGTGTCTACCAGTGGCCAGTCTCGCTCGCGCCTATCACTTCTTTCAGTGGCACACGCCCGCACATTTTTTATTCGCTTTATCGCCTCGCTCGCGCGCGATAACGAATTCAAATAAAAATTCACTCGGCGATCGCGCGCGTATTCTCATATGTATGTATATTGTGGATGTCGCTCGGCATCACGAAACTGATAGCGATACATTTCTCTCCCCCCCCCCCCCCCCCCCGCCGCTCTTTAATAAATCCTGCGCTGTGTGTGCATGGCTTCGGCGTTGATAAGGCTTTACGGGACAAAAAAATAAAAGAAACTATCGCCGCCAATCGAATGACATCGATGTATGAGAAAATTACCGATAAAGTCACGTGTATTTTGTGCTCCACTCTACGAAACGCATCGGTTCTTGCTTGACGACGAACGTCGAGCGTCACCGAACGTTCAGAATCACCTGCGGTTTTCGACTTGCACACGAGTTGCAAGGACTTATCCAAGATTAGCACTCGAAATGTTTTTCTTTTTTATCGACGGTGCTACCGATATAGCGTGACCGTGCGATCAAAGATTGCCACCATCTCTCGTCGGATCTGAACGAAACGATGTCAAGCTCGGCCTACCTTTTGATGTGAAAGCCAGTCAGACATTGGTTTCCGAAGCTCGAAGCAGCCAAACTACTGAATATTCAGAGCACGAAATTTCTATGGAAGTTGGGGCTAATCGCACCTGACCTTTCGTGACCTTCGAGGCTGTATAAAACGGAAATGGCAGTGCTGCTGAATGTTGGAAATTCATCGAGCGACAGCGAAAAATAAGAAGGTTGTCCAAACACAACTCGGATTCGGTGCCGAGCGGGTGGTAGCTATACAAAAACAGCCAGCTATGTATCTAAGTCTCAATCACAACAACGCTCGCTGTAGCGTGAATCATCATGGACGATTTCTATTCGTCGTAATGCGTTTTTAACGAGGAAGCCGCTATATATATGCCCTCTCGCGTGTGTCCCTATTATGAAGTCGTTCGCTCGCGCGCTTCTGTACACGCCACGCAGCGTCGTCGCCGTCGGGAAAGTCTGTCATTCTGATTCTTTACCTCGAAGCCTTTGTATCAGCAGAATTCACGAATATTGCTTGTATTTGCATTCCTTTGGTTTTTCGCGCGTCGCAGCGCGTGTCGTCCCACTTCGCCAGCGTCCCGTGCGCGTTGCGCTTGTATTCTCTCCGCGTGACGTCTCCATGTTTTTTGTTTTGTTTTTCTGCTGCCTGTCTTGCTCCCTCGTCTTTCGATTCTTTGTGAATGACTATCTCATTTTCTCGAGAGAGAGAGAGAGAGAGAGAGAGAGAGAGAGAGAGAGAGAGTGTCGTAATGGTTATACATTCGGGTCAGTTCTCAGTTTAACTACTTGCTAGAGCAAAAACTGTTTGCTCATTGCGCGGAGCTATAAGCGACTGACCTGCTGGATTATATAGTAGACGTTTCAAAACACTTCCTTTTTTATGTGTATCAGCGAAACATCGTTAAGCTGTTTCTTTTGGCTGTAAATTGATGGTATGCGTTTGCGCTTGTCATCTCACTTTTCAGCGATGGAGAACTTGGACGAGCAAAATTGAAACAAACCTGGTCTCCTTTTGAATGAAACTTTATCTTTTATCAGGCGCCAATTATGTGACTTTCAACTTTCCTTTTTAATTACTTTCAAGTTGCTCGTTGTCGTCGTTATATCTAGCGCAATTATTTCGAGAACGCAGCGCATTTACGATAGGTATGAAATTAACGCTCAGCAAAGCAGCGCCTTACAATAGTTAATCTAGGAAGAAGTAAAAGTTTGACGAGAGCAAAGCAGCAAAATCTACGAGAATCTAAATAAAGACAGGAACGTCATCTTTGGCATCAAGCACAAATTGATAACGCGTATCGAACGCGAGGCGCAATAACGAAAAGCTCTCAAAGATTCGCTCGCGGGACATGGCGATTTGATAAACCGACGAACTCGTATACGTGCGCGCATACGCATACGTTTGTACGACTTATTGCGTTTGCTGGATCGACTGCTATTCGTTCGATAACGGGCAGGCCGATTCAAATGTTAATTAATCTTTTTCCAGCGCTGCTCGAGCCGCGTCTTTCATTTGAAGCTAGCGACGGCCGTTAGAGTTCTTTTTCTTGTCTTCTTCGCTCTGAGACAAAAAGACGCGAGTTCGGTTTATCTATGTACACGAGCGAACAGCTGCACGATCGTCACGACGTGCGCAAACGACGTGCGTTTGGGCGGAAAAAAGCACGCTATACGTATAATACTTTTATTATTCGAAAAAGAAAACATGGAGACGATTGCGATGAAACGATGAAAAATAAACAATTGCTTAATACGACCCACTTAAATTTGTATCACATAGATTATTGCGTCGCGCAACACACTATTTCTCTTTTTTTCCTTATTTTTCAGTGTCCTTCGTTTGTCAGATAAGGAAATTCATTGTTTATCCTTCAGTCGCGATGCGCGCGCCCGCAATTAAAAATCACAATTTTTTGCGCTAATACGCCAACCGCGAACGCGCGCCATTTTAAGGAAGAATTGGCAGCTCGTTTTTTATTTAATCGACTTTCCCTCTATTATTTGCCATGATTTTTGTCGTCACGTCAGTCGTAAATTATAAATGTAATCAAGAAAAAGATAACGACGAAAACTCACCTACAGAGCGAAGGAAAAGAGAAAGACAAGTTTTCGACGACTGCCGTTCTCTCGAGATCGTCACGCTTATCTCGAGGAGAGCATCCGATGAACTTGAAATTCTCGCGAAGCGTCTTTGGATTTTCCTCCTCCGCACACACTCAAAACACTGTTTTTTTCCTCGCTCACCGATCTTCCTCGATCCTCATATCTGAAGCAACAAAAGAGACAAGCAGACGCATTAATGATTCTGCAACCGGCAATGCGCGCAGAGGCTTATTTTACTTTTAGGGAGAGGACGGATTTGAGAATCGAAGAATGCTGCCTTGTGGCTTATCACGCATCGAGATTACTTTGCCCTCTCGTCTTTATCTTTAGCAACCGCTGCACTAGAATAAAAAACATAAACACGATAGCGACATCGTCGGTTAATTAACTCGGTGACTTTGAAAAAATGCCAGAGAGAGAGAGAGAGTGAAATCTTGCGTGATTGCGCACATCCGTTTCCTCTTCTTTGAAAAGAAAAAAATAAGCTGACGCTTTCGCTGTCAATGATCAAGTTAAAAATCTATGTGTACACTGTATATTTATCTTAATTAACGCGATTCGAGTGCTTCAATGTTAATCAATGAATGAAGCAAATCTCCTTTGCGTGCACGTGCATGTGCGCGTGCGTGACCGCGCGCGCGTGTGTCAGATCGCCGCGGAGTATTAAAGGCTACGGCGGCTTTTCCGCCTTTCGCTGTCGCGACGCTCGGCGCGCCGCCGAGAAATGGAGTACTTTCATTTTCGTGCGAAGCACGCCGCGCGCGCTCGGCATTCTTCGCTAATGGAGATTGCGAAAACTCCCTTCGCGATCGCTCGCTCTTTTCCTCTTCGCGCGCGTCTTCTGCGCTACGACGCCGATCGTGTCCAAGATCGTGCGATCAACGCACTTTTCTTTATACGGCTACTCGCTTCGACTGGACTTCGTCGACGGATAAACGACGACTCCTGGATGCTTTATTTCCAAAAAATTTTCTGTACGCAAAAAGTGATGAGATACATTCTACGTAGATTCGATTGGCCTAAAAATTTAATGAACCGAAGATAAAACAGTATATCTTTTTTTCTATCGGTCGTGAACGGAAATTCACGATTTAAAAAGAAAAGAAATGCTCTGCAAGCTGTTTAAATATGTGTGTTAAAGAACATGTTGGAATGTTGCTGGTATATATACAGCGATCGTAATTAAAAGACCATTTCACACTTCATTAGTTTTTTTTGACAGTTTTGTTATTTATTACGACGGTAATAAAAAAAAATAAATTTATAATTTCCAATGAAATGCTGGATCATGCGTTCGAGTTACGTGAGATGTAATTAAGCTTTGTAACCAAGTGAATTTCCTACGCATTGTAATTGAGAGTTTTTCCATAAGAGAGATTATAACTTTTCGATACACGCGAATTCTCACACAAACTGATAATTATCTTGCGCGGCATGGGAACAAAGTTATAAAAAGGATCGGTCGAAAAAAATCATGCGTTGTGCAAAAACCACTTTCGATAATTACAGGCGCTCGAAAATTGCACGTTTCACTCCCGCATGCGTCGAATCGTCAATTAAACGTGTACGTTTTTCGTCACATCCAAAAACTAAATATTCGCGTTCTTCCCAGTTGTGAATAATAACAGAAACTGATAGATCAAGTAATCTCGCACGCTACGTAGGAGTAAATCGAAATTTGATCTGTTGGATTAAAAGGCAGAGCGAAATGATAATGTCCGAACGTCGGGCATGCAATTAACTGCAAATCCGCACGACAAAGCGTAATAACCGTCACGTGCGAAAATTAGACAGAAACGAAACTGGTTTTCGTGAATGCTCAATGTTCATTTTCTCTCTGCCTGTTACGTTTTTTTTTCTTTCTCTCAAGGCTTCGAATTTGAATAATGCAAGCGAGCGCGATAAAAAAAAGCACGCGGTTGCAATGAGATTCGAGAGGGTTTCGCAAGTGTGAACGATAAGATTTTTCGAGAGCGAGCAAATGAATAATTATCAATAAAGCAAACGAGGAATTCTCAGCTGCGTTTCAGCTCATTGCGCATTTTTACAACGTCAACATTAGCGCACGGTTACTTCGTTAAAATGTCTCATTCCCGCCGGAATGCATATATACCTATATCATTTATACTATAGATGAACAATTAGTTTTTTCTTATCTGACAAACGAAGGACACTGAAAAATAAGGAAAAAAGAGAAATACTTATGACTTTCTAAGAGCTCCGACTTCCCCGCGATCTTGATTCGTACGTACAAAGTTGGTGAGTTTAACGAGTTCCGATATTCTTTTCGAACGGCAAACGCCCGAGCGTCCGTGTTTGTTTTCCTTCGGACACTGTAAAAATCGATAATACCATTGATGCGCACGTAGTCCCCTCATTTTAGGTTTACGTCAAAATGGGCGACTCATAGTCGGTGGCATGCGCAATCACGGCGAAATTACTAATCGCGAAGAAAATCTAGGTGCGATAAAAAAAAGGAAATGGCTTGTCTCGCCGGCATCACTACTAACAACGACGACAACAACAACAACAACAACGGCTGTGCAACGTTTCACCGCGGGCGAGAGAGAAAAAAAAAACTGCGCGCCGCGCGAAGGTGAATTTTCTCCGAACGATTTTCCCGTGCAATGTCAGCTGGAAAAGCCGGCGAGCTCGTGTACATATTTGCACGTCCGGAATCCGCACGAGCCATTAAAAGAGAGGAGACTCCGCCGAGCGCCGAGCGCCGAGCGTCAAGTCCAGTCGCAGCGAGTCGCTATCTCTCGACATTCACCGAGTGACTTTGCGCGGCACAGCCGTGTGTATACATATATGTGTGTGCGCTACCACGAGAAAGAGCGTCTGACGTAACGCGCACTCGCGGCCAACAACCGGCGTTTTTCCCTGATAGCGAAATCTTCGGACGAGGCAGCCACCTATTTTTTCATTTCTTCAGTTTGAAAATATTCTCGTTTCTTTAGATTGACGTTTTCCAAGTCCACGTGTGTACAGAAGGTAACAGCTGAAGCTGTGCAAAGAAATCTTAAGCTATATTTAAACTACCTCTTCAAATTTCACATCTACAGTGGAATAATCATTGTCTCTTTCTCCCCCTTTCTTTCTGTTTTAGTGTGTTTCCGTGCATTTTGCTTGCGTACAAGTAGCTTGTTTATAGAATTAAGCTGTCGCGAGTAGCACAGAGAATCTTTCTATCAAGAGAATTCTTCGTAGTATCAGTGTGTTGCATTCTAATTGAGATTTGAATGTACATGCGATGCTTTTCTTTGAAATTTTACATACACGTAATTGGCCAACGTCGCGTTTAGTTATTTATTTTTGAAATTCGTGTACATACATACGCGAATGTCGCAATTTTAATATCGAAAACTTAAACGGAAAGTTTGTGGCAGAATCGACGAATAGAAGTATGAAAACGTCATTCGCATATAACCCACTAACTTTAGCCAGTCGCCGATATCAAGTTTCTCGTTTACTGACGAATAAAAAGCAAGCGAGAGAATTTCCAAAGAGTAGGCGTCTCGATGATCGCGATGAAGAAGAAGAAAAAAAGAAGACACGGCCGAACGAGCTGAACGTGCGCATATATATGTAGATAACCAAATCAGGCGGAATTATGTAAAGGCGACATGACGGGCGAATAATCAGAAGCGAAGAGCTTAGTCCAGCTCGCTGTGGCGAGAGAAAACAAAATTTTTTTTCCACGCAATTACTTTTTTCTTCTTTTTTGTTGTTCTTCTCGTATGCAAAAGTTTTTTATCGCACCTATCAATTAACGACACGCACACATTCGCACGCGAACACAGACGGGCACGAGACACATAGGCGCACTTGATTCACCGTTCGATTTCCTGCCGGCCATTTAAACCGTCTATATAACGGTATCGCAACGCGCGCACGCAGACAGTACTTTTTTGTCGAAATCAAGTAAGCGTATAATGCTCGCGACATTGGCGACGGAAAAGCCGCGTGCCCGCGCGCGTGTTGGCAGATTGCATAAATCATTCACAATCGCGGCTCGAACGATAGCAGTGCCGCGCTCGTCCACGTATTCAGCGAGCGCGCACCAAGACGCAGGCCGGACAAATAAGATTAGGCGGATTAAACTCGAGCGTCGACTCTTTTCTCTCTCTCTCGGTCGCGCGCGCGCTGCGGGGACGAGAAGAGAAAACCGAGCCTCGCTGTGCGTTTCCACGAGCGTCGGGGACAGCCGAGTGCGGGCGCATGAAAGTCTCGTGCCGTCTGACAGTTTTGCAACGGGTGAAATTGCGATTTCTAGGCAAGTGGCGGGCCTTTGCGCCTCGAGAGCCGTACCGTGTCCGAGCAGCCAGCGACGACCAAATGCAGTTCTTCCGTTCTTCTTCGTGTGTTTGTTGTACTACGGCCGACGCACTCGCGCACTTAGTTGTCACACGCGGCCGAACGGAGCACTGACCAATCGAGCGCCGAGTTTTTGCCGCTGACCGCGTTGCCTTTGTCGAATTTCGGCCGCAAATGCCAGAGAGCGAAAGAAAGAGAGAGAGAGAGAGCGGTCAGCAGAGGAAAAAAAAAGAAAAATGGTACGCACGCGCTCGCGTCAGAGACTAGTGTGTCCCAGCTGAGCGAGCGCCCGATACGGACTGACTATAACTGTAAACGACTACTTGTTGCGGTTGTTCGCCGCTCGATCGAAAGAGAGAGAGAGAGAGAGAGAGAGAGAGAGAGAGAGAGAGAGAGAGAGAGAGAGAGAGAGACCCCTACCACTTTGTACTTTATACCCAAGACTTACGGAGCCGGTATGTCCCTCTCCTCGAGCGCCGACGACGAAGCGGCGGCGGCGGCGGCAGCGGCGGCGGTGGCGGTGGATCGTACGCTTACGGCCTCGTCTCCACTTTGTTCAATGGGAGAAAGAGCTTTTTTTACTCGCGCGAAGGTGAGGGGCGAAAGTGAGAGGCTTTTGCGCGAGACAGGGTGATGCTTTTAACTGTCGTCCATTCTTTTATTTTATTTATTTTTTCTTTGCTTTTCAGATGGTGTTTGAAAACAAGCTTACTTAGCTGGGACAGATAAGATTGTTACGTAGGCAAGTGAACATTTGGGGCATCGCAATTCGTCTCGTGTAATCTGATGACGATAAGGCGGCAGTGCGTCGTGTATATCTCATTTTCTGAAATAACCGCTCGGAATCTATACATACGCAAGATCGTTCTATGAATAGATTTCATAATAAACGCGTTGTGCAATTTCCTTATGATCGATTAGTTTCGTCTCGCAGAAATACCCACCTAATTAAGTATTCTCGGTGTGAGCGTTTGCTACAATTCCGCGATACCTGGGGAATCCCGCAGAAAGTAGCTCGTCCCATAAAAAAGCACGATAGCCGAGGCTCGAGGAGAGAGAGAGAGCGAGAGAGAGAGAGAGAGAAGGAACGCTGTGCCGAGAAAGTATTGTGCGATGGATTGACGCGATTGCACGAGTGCGCGCGACATTGAAACAATAAAAAAAATTTTACATCGAAAATCAGGCGAACGTTGAAATTAATGTTCGGCTGGTGATGTTTCGTTGGGTGGTTTGCGCGCGAACGAGAAAGAAAGCCATTCGGAGGAACGGTAGCGAGTGGAAAAAGTGCACAACGGCCCCCGCCGAATGTATATTCGTTGGGGACAGCGACACGGCGGCGAGGCGAAGGAGGTCCCTCACTCCTCGCCACACGGCGTTCCTTTAAACCAGTTTCTCTTTTGCTCTCTCTCTCTCTCTCTCTCTCTCTCTCTCTCTCTCTCTATCTCTCTCTTTCTACCTCCGGGTTCACCTGTGTGTGTACGTGCGCGCGCGTTGTCTCATACAACTCCGCGGTGCGCACCTGCAACTTTTCGGGGGGATGCTGCGTGGGAACGAATCCTTCTTCGATCGGAGTTTGATCGTTTTTTTTTCGTTCTCTTTACTTTTTGCAAGCGAGTTGGGATTATGTCGCGGTGTTAATGACCTGTGCGTACTTTTTGGCAGGCTTACCGTCGATGTCGATGTACGCAAATATTTTGTCACGCTTAAGAATGAATTTTTCCATTCATGGCTAATCGTTAATAACTCGGCGTTCGCGTGGTATTGGGATTGTTGCAAATGCTGATTGTTGAAGTAGGAAATTATTAAGTGATAGGATTTGTCATGCAGAAGGGGGCTTGATCCATTACGGCGATGGATTTCATCAAAAGAAAAGTCTTTGCAGCTTTGTTTTACGCTTCATTTGTACAGTTGAAATTTGCGCAGTCTGATACAGCCACGTCTAATGTAGATGGAAAAACCCTTTGTTGTAAACAGAATTGAATTTCCCTGCGTCAAGCCAAATTTAGCAAATAATGAAGCCTAACGAAGAGATAATGAAGCAGGATTTTTTTTCCACGAGAAACTGTTTACAACCTCGATATTATAGTGTCAAGGTAACATGTGTATATCCTCTCGTGATCAAATGGAAGCGGACACCTCCATAGTAACAATGTTTTGCGCCCGCAGACATTAAGAACTCGGCGCTGACTGACTTATTAAGATCGCGAATAGGTTGTTATAAAACTTTAAAATATTACTTTTTCGACGCTAGAATATATAGCTTTTCTCGAGGATACCGACTATTTAGACTTGGCGTGTAGTCATCATTTTTATTCTTTTATCGCGGTGCACATTTTCAAAATCATCGCGTAAAGGACGGCTTAATTTTTGCGCGTAGAGCGTTCGATAGAAGCGCGTCGTGACTTTGGGAACCGTTAAACGGACGTTTTTCTGTGGCTGAAAAGAAACGTGTGTGCGCTGGCTGCGCTACGTACATGTTAATGGCGCCTTAAAAAATAAAATTAGAGAGAGAGAAGGAGAGAGACGTGCGAGCGTGCCACCGCATTAATTGCGCAACAGGCACATTGAAGGATCTTTTTTTGCGAAATAGAGCTTTGGTAAATGTTATTGTGTGCGCAAAAAAAGAACACATTTTTTTTTCTTGCTCGAAACTTGGAAAATGTAGCTGATAAGATATTGACTAATGCTGGTGGCTATACGTCTGTTGAATGTACAATGTGGGAAATTTTAGGTTAAAAATCATAAGTAAACGGAGAAAATAATAATTAATCCAAACTATATTGTTCCTTCAGTTTGGAGCATTAGAAGCTGGCAGTCGTCGGTGTAAGAAAGTTCAAAACGTTTATATCTTCGCGTTAATTTTGAGTGCAGGCATTCAAAGCGCATTTGAAGTTACACGTGCAAGGTCAATTGTGATTCCCGGGAAGGAAAGCTCCGAAAAGTAATTTAAGGCCGTGCAGCAGAACAAGAGAAAACGAAAATGAAGTAGATGTAAAAATGAGCGCGAGTGCACGGTTGCATCAACGTATCTAATCGCAGTGGTCGATGGTTAACGCGTGATTGATGTGAAGGCGAACCTTCCGACTACGTTCTCGTAGAGTTGATTGATAAATTCGGGGAAAGCAGAGCGAGCGCGCGCGGGTATCGATCAGAATCAATCTTCGCTTCCTCCACAATGAATTTTTCAGCGCGCATAAAGATCGCAGAAACGCGCTGCGCATGATTGCCGATATATTTCATGGGGAGTTGCGAAACACCGTTGCTGCCTGCCGCCGCGCTATAGTCCATATCAATTTCCCTCCTCTGCCACGTTATTTACGATCGCGCTGTTCTTCCCGATAGATTGACAATTCGTTCTGCTGCTGCTGTTTTTCTTTCTTTTCGAATCACTTTTCAACCGAGGGAATTGCTTCGAGGCGGCCTTTTATCAATTCGAGTTTTTTTTTGTCGTTATTATACGAGTTTCGCGAAGAGAAGTTTTTCGTAACGACCCGTATAGACTCGGATGAATCTACTCTCGCAGTTGAGAATTTTGTTGTTGCTGTTTTCTATTGAAATACGAATTGGACGCCTACGGTTTTTAACCGAAAGCGTCCGAACTATACGCAAATCAGAAATAAAAAAAGGACCGTATAACGCACTTTTCACTAAAATCAGAAATGACCACGAGCGTCAGCAAAGGAAGATAAGAAGTCTGCCAATTTCTCTTTTTAATTCAGTTTGCTGACGCGTTACTCTCAATGCAAATTAATCGTGCGTGCGTCAACTTTTTTTTTCGTGGGCAAACGCGACAGGTCTATCTTTGAGAAACGTCGCGCGGCTCATTGTTCAACGAACGAGAAAAGAAAAAGAGGGAAGTCCATTACGCCGTCCAAGTGCAAAAGTGAGCGAGCGTGCACGCACTTTGTCACGAAGCTGGGTGTATATCAAAAGGCCATCGTGAGAAATGATTTTTACCTTCGGATTTAATTGATCGTGTCGGTTGAATTCCAGCCTCGCTGTTGAGGTACCCTCGATATATAATCGAGGCGATTCGACCGTTCGAGTCGTTTAGTTTTTCAATTGGTATCGATGCCATTAAGGCATTGATTCGCGTAAAGTGCACAGGGCGCGCGTAAATCAGGGCTTTATGGAAGGCCTTCAGAGTTTTTTAAGCGGAGCAATCTCGCATTCATTAACCTCGCGCGAGTTGCGCTCATTAATTTTCCATCATAACCGCTTTAAGCAAACACGATAATCGGTCGACGCGCGCACGTAATGAGAGTGTGCCCCCAGTGACCCACGCGGCGGTGAGAAGTGAAAACGAATTAGCACTCACGACAATGACGACGACGACGACGACGACGACGACGACGACGACGACGATAACGGACGCCGCGTATTGCAACGAGCAATCGCCCAAACCAATATTCGGCCAGCGGGAGGTATATCATCGTAATAAAATCGATATTGCTCGATACGAGGAAAAGAAAGTCCGGCACGTGCGCCTGGCTGCTGCGATCAGGTCGATGACGTTCCTTCGTCGACTTATATATACAATTCGTTGCGGTTTTGATTTTTTATACGTGTACACTACAGATCATGTTATTTCCAATTTCGAATTGCTGGTTACAATCAACTTTTCGAAAACAAAGAACGAACGTGTCCAGTCGCTTGTCATGCCAAAGAATTGTTTGCAAGAGCCATTTATCATAGACGTAGTTCGATGTTTCATTGCTCCTGATAAATCAGCCGTATACGAAGAAAGAATTTGGAGCAGTGAAAAACAGTTTATTTTTATCCACTCAAAAAAACTATCAAATATAACAACTTCGAGGAAAATATCAATTACGTGGACTGCATAGAAATTGCTATTTTTTTTATCATAATTTTCACTTTAAGTTCGTTTCAAAAAATACATCAAGTTATTATAAGAGTTGTTAAAATTATCAACGCAGTACTCTATTTGCAGGATACCATTGATACTTTTTAAACTTATAATTATTAAAAAAAACCTAAAATTGATAGGTTTCGCCATAAGGAAAACCGAAGTCCATTTTGAAAAGTGAAAGCCGATCTATTTGCTCCTTCCATGAGATAGCACGATTCTTTACGATCACACAATACAACCCCCACCCTTTAAAAAAATTAATGAAAAGACCAACACCCCCGGCGCACAACTGTGGTATTATACTAAAATATCAAAAAATTATATTCAAAATGAAATATCTCAACTTAGAATTGACCGATTTTGATAAAATCGATTTCAATGTAAAGCTAATTACTTATAGAATACAGGAAAACCTACAACGAGTGTCGAAATAGATTTCCTATCCTTCAAAAAGTTCGTGGAAATGCAAAATTTTTTGAGGCTGTAGATCTTTAGAGTAAAAATTAAAAATAATTGTTTTTAATAAGAAAATATAAGTTTAAAGATAATTTACTGAATAAATAGAAGTTGAAATTCATCAAATGTCAGGTAATAACAAATTCTTGGTGGTAAAATTGTATTTAAATATGAAAATTCTGTTTGGCCGATAGTTGAAAAGTATTTAATAAGCCACACAAAGGAAATCACAGTATTGAACTTTTAATTATACTTCTGGGTGTTTAAAGTACTTAAAAATTCTATAAAAATATACGATGAATTTCAACTTCTATTTATTCAGTAAATTATCTTTAAATTTATATTTTCTTATTAAATACAATTATTTTTAATTTTTACTCTAAAGATCTACAGCCTCAAAAAATTTTGCATTTCTACGAACTTTTTGAAGGATAGGAAATCTATTTCGACACTCGTTGTAGGTTTTCCTGTATTCTATAAGTAATTAGCTTTACATTGAACTCGATTTTATCAAAATCGGTCAATTCTAAGTTGAGATATTTTATTTTGAATATAATTTTTTGATATTTTAATATAATACCACAGTGTGCGGCGTATATATATATAATAAAAGAGAAATTCATGAAATGACGTAGAAACGGCAATGCGTGTGTGTGTATGTCTGCGACATCCCGTCCATTGTTACAGATAAGAGGGGCGATATTCCGCAACGGGTCTAATCGCACAAGGGATTATACATCCAGCCATTTCTCCTGCGCGTTGTCTGTCACACGAGAAAGTTGTCGGGTGTCGGCGGCCGCGAGTTGGGCAATGATCAACGGCGCGGCGCGCGCAGGTCTATCGGAATTATCCGATTGGAAAAGCCTCGGCGGCCGCGTTCCCAAGCGAGCTGTAACAGAAAATCACGCGACAAGTGTAATTGGGCGCCGCGCGGCTGAAATATAATTGATTTGTCGTCGCCGCCAATTACCAACGACTTCAGCTAATGACACAACGCGGCTAAGACTCCCGTAAATCAAGCCCTTGCCGATTTGTTATTAATTGTACGAAAAAGAAAAAAAGCCTCTTATTTCGCGGAATCGCGGAGTTTGCGAAAGAGAACAGCCTTGCCCTAGTCGCGCGAAAATTTTTAGTTCACTTTTTTTTTCCTTCATTTCGGGCGCCAGGATTTTCGAAAGCCGTTTATCGACGAGACGAATCTGCTCTGAACGTTTTCCCTATCGTCCGACTGCATATTTCGCTTGTTTCTACGTAGTTTCATACTTATATATACACACACACGTTTTGGGCCTTTTTTACCGAGTCTCGATTGTTTTCACGGAGTCGATCAGAATTCTATTTTTTTATTAGTATGTGGACCTACAAGACTGTAGTGTAGATTTTGAAAGAAATTTATTAACAATTTTAGATTGTTTAGCACTCAAACAAATGGAATATTACTTAACTGAAAGACAATCATCAATTTTTTTGTCATTGTCATCAATATTTATTAGACACATTTCAGTCTTATCTCGTTCTTTTTTTTTTGTCAATGATTGCGTGCAGCGCACCGAATCGATAACGAAAAATTGTCAAGAACACGTATCTTTCATCACAAACAAGTCAAATAAAAAAGAAAAAATGTTTCTCTTGGCTTCGACCAATTTGTACAACGAAATTTTCGCGTGGCTCACTTGCGTTTGGTTGTACGAAAATATGAAACGTGAGCGAGCGTGCAATTCAAAGTTATTGCCGCGACCTGCACAAAGTCGTAAAAATTACGAATGAACACCTGTTAGCGACTATAAATGCCTAGTTCATTTAAAATAATCAATGGAAAGAGAGAGAGAGAAAGAGAGAGAAATGTCTCGCTTACGTAAAGAAAAAAGTTGACTTGTAATTGAAGCGGATGTTGAGAGATTTCTAATTGTTTGGTAGCACACGTGCGTTCTGCGCGCAACACCTTTGTCGGATAAATATTTTCGATAGCTGGTGATGTCTTCACGTGTATCGATAGACTGAGTTGTCATCGATGAATGTCATCAAGCTGTGTTATCGCTCTTAATAATTGTCGCACCGAGATAGCGATCGAGCTTTTTTTCTTTCGAATCGTCGAAGTAGAGTTTTGCTGCAAGGATTATCTACGCTGATCGATACAGAAGGATAGGTATCGCGCGCTGTTTTCGTACGATCGATACACAAATTTTCTCTTTTTTAAGATGCCAGCTATGTCCGGCGAAAGCGCGCAGTCGCGAGTAAGTCATTAATAAATCAAGAGCGTCACATCGACGGATGTCCGTCAGATATCGGAAGCACATCCCTTCAATTATACTTCGCTCTGCCAATCTTGTTGCGATGAAAGTAAAGAGAAGTCAAGTCCATTAATTTCTCGGGCCAACGAGACCACTTAATCGTCAGGTGTAACCGGTATCTCAATTCTTTTCTGCCGCGAGATGTACCAGCGATTTAATTGCGAAATTACACGGCGAGAGCGCCGAAAAATTACACAGTGAAATATCGGCTGTGTATTTTTTGTCGTGGTCGATTCTCGCGTTGATTACGATAGTTCAAGTGTAAACAAAAAGTGCTTCATTTCTTTTGCGAAACAAACACTAATTTACAAGTATTACTTTCAATAGAATCCTTACGAACTGATGTTTCGTCACGGCATTATTGCAATGGCTCCAAGCCCAAAAAACATATTTAACTATCCGCGCGTAAAAAGTCACAACACGACATGCACACATTAAAATTCATTCCTCTCAAAGTATTTTTCAAAACTCCCGAGTTCTCTAACACGCAACTATTAGCAAAGTGTAGCTCCGAAAATAAAAGCCAAAGAACTTCAAATCACTGGCAACTATAATCCATTATATATCCACGCAGAAAAAGGCTCTCGGTTACTTTTTCTTTCTCTTTTTCTTTTTTTTTTTCTGCCATCGCAAATAGCAACGAATTAACGGTGGAGTCGTAAAGCGAAAATTCACTAAAAGGCAGCACCGCAGTAGGAAGAAAGTCGGGAAAAATGATTTGAAAAGCGTTCCTTTCGCGCGTTTGGCAAGCGTAGCAATAGTTGCAAGAGAGAATAATGATCGATTCCCCCTTGTTGTTGGAGAGTGGCGATTACGCAAAGCCAGGCTGGCATCTCTCTTTTTCTCTTTCTCTCGAGTCGAAAAAGCAGCGACGGTGGCGTGCAGCGCGGATTATTAGGTTATACGCTATGTTGCGAGCTATGCGGCCGAGCAACGGGTTCTCTCTTTCTCTCGACATTCCGCCACCGTCGTCGTCCTTTGACTCGAGTGTATGTCTATGGGAGAGTATGGAATACATACTTCAACGAGCCGTTCTGTCTCTACGGGTCAAGGCCTTCTCTCGCGTTGATCCTGCCATTGCTTTCTTCTCTCTCTCTCTCTCTCGCTTTCTTTCTGGGTAAATTTTATTCCTGTTCATTGAATTTTCAGAAAAGATTATTTTAGTTTTGTTTCAGGGTAGCTGAGATTTATACGTTACATTTCGATTATTGAATCACAGTCTATTTTTATGCTTCACTTTCTAGTTTTATGACAAATGACTGCAGAATTTCTTCACTTCAAGTTCTGACTTCTGATGATGGCGACACTGATAATTTCATTTTAATACGACCCTGTCAGTTGTAGTCAGATTGACGAGCGTCCTTTTCAATGAAATATCCAATACAAAAATTGCAGTCTTCTTAAAAATAAATTTTGGGAAGTGCTTTTCAATTGAAGTTTATGCAAAAACAAAAAATTTATAGCAAGGCCACTCAAAATACGCACTGATATATGTCATTCAAAAGTGGCTGCATGACATAAGTTATTTCCTCTAATTAAAATAAATCGAATTTGATTGTTTCGTGTGCGATGATGGTCTTGTCATGCCAAATAATGATCCGACTATAAATATGTACTATTAAATTTTTACGACACTGCAAACAACCTTTTGCACGTACAAAAAATTTATAATCAAATTCAAGTCAGATTAGTGGATAATAACATAGCAATCAAAAACTTTCCAATGCTAACATAGAACGTCTTTATTGAACGCGCCACGCAGAGTGGATTGGGCTTGGAGAAAATTTTCAGCGGTAAGAGCATAGGTGCAAATGTAAGATAAAACTCGGTGGGATCGGAAGCACATCGCAGTGAGAGCTTACATATCGCTTGGTGAGTTTTTAGCGCCTCGGTGAGATCCTGATTTCTTCATCAATCTTTCGCGCCGACGCTTCTCCCCCTTCGAGTTTTTTTCTGCGTATTTCCGCTGCTCCTTTGTCTCGACGGCTCTATCACGCTCTCGTTTCTTTTTTCTCATTCGTATTATATTTTTCGAGCACTTTCACGCGCTCTAATTAACGTCATCCAAAAAAATACTCAACTTCTGCGCGGCTGCGCCGCTGCGCTCTGAGATCCGGCTGCTCCCTTTCGGTTAATTTTCTCGAGTGCGCCTCTGCATATGAAAATACGTCATTCGGATTGGCCCAGATTACACTTCTCCTTGCTGCTTCGATGTTTTCGTAATGACAGATGGCTTTTTAGCTTCACTCACCAGACAGACACGAATTATTGCGCGATTACATTTATTTCATTCGAATTTGAAGTTTAAGAGTGAATACCGAAAAAACCGTCGCTTTCGATCAGTCTAAAATAGTAAAAAACTTCAAATCTGAACGTAAAATTCTACCTAAATCGGTTTGTGAATTTTAAAGCAGACTGAAGACAATGTTCGAAAGTTTTATTTTAGGCAATCATCACGATTACAGAATGTAAAATTGAATATCTGATATTACGAATAAATGTGATTGTGTCTGACTTAATTGCAGTTGTTAAGTTAAGAAAAAACATGAATTCCTTGATCAAATGAACGTGAAGTATAATATTCTTGAATTATGGAATCCAGAAAACTTTGGAAGTTGAGCTGGTAATGGCATATAAACCGCGTGGTGTAAAATTTTATTTGCGGCAATTATCAGACAATTATAGGTTTTTAAAAGTAAATTCCCAAGATTGCAACAAAAGAGCACTGATTATATCAATGTAGTATTACATTTTCTCACCATTAAATATTCTTCGAATTACTGATACATTGTAAGATTCGCGAAAAGTTTGCGTAACATTTTGAAAGCTCACTTGAAAGATGCTTAATTGTTTCGACTCTTTCATTACCATACGTCTTAAACGCCTTCCCGCTATTCACTGCCATGTCTTCAAGAATTAATAATGAACCAACCGAAAAAGGTGGCGCCATTCGCAAGTATATTCAACAAATCTTAAAAATCTATCCATGCATTATCCGCTTCGATGAACGATTCTCGTAAATTTTATATAGAGCTCCGCGGCCGAAACTATAAAATTCGAACCAATTAATCATAATTACACTCGCTTCAATCTTTCTTCTCTTGTCGAAAAACCGCTTGCAAAATATAGACACAAGGTATACACCAATTGGCCGTTTGTGCAACGTCCCAAGAAGTGAAAAAAAAGGCAACGCGCGAACGTCAAGTTAATCGGACTAGAGAAATCTCGCCGGGGAGTTTTTCCGTGTTCGCATCGATGCTCGAGCCCTGACCTTCCGCGCTGTAATTACAAGCACAGCTCGTTCAACGAGCTGGAAGTACTTGACACTTATCTCGCGTGTGTAGATAGTCTCTCGCTCGCATACATTAATTCAGCTGATGATTTATCGCCTATATGGACTTTCGTTTTCTGTAGCGTTGTTGCTTTCTCTCTCTCTCTCCCTCTCTCTTCTATTTAGGGATAATAGCGACTTATGCAAACTGCATTTTTAACTAGAAGTTGAAGATTCAGTAACTAATTGATATTACCTTATTTTCACTCTCGTCTTCTGTATATGAATCTCAGGAGGTGTGCACGTGTGCGTCTGTAAACGCTGCGTGGCTAATATTGAGTGATTTTATGGTACTTGAGTAAGTCGAGAGCATCGCTTATCGTTAATCTTTAAAATTCCGATTGCGCGAGAAAAGTGCAATCGGATAGGTTGCGATGTAGCTTTCTGAATATACTATGTCTTAGCGAGTTTCGAGCTACAGCGTTGTATAAGGTTTATGACACGACCGTAATGCGCGAAAGCGCGCCTTGGAAAGGCAAATGAGTTGATTATTAGCAAATCAAATATTCGCACGCTTTTCGTTAATGTTTGAAAAACTTTACGACGAATGAGAAACTTAGAAATTGGCAGTTAGTTTGAGCGTGCAACAGGTCGCAATGAAGCTTCAAAATGTGAATCTTCGCTCTTCGCATTTTCCGCGAGGCAAAATAATCTCCCTCCTCTCTATTTCGTTTAATTTAAATAAAAAGCCCGTTTCGGATGAAGCGTATCGATAGTTCTTCAAAGATGATTAATCACTCGAAACAAAAACGCATTTAACATGAGTTTAGACACAACTGCAATCGGAAGAAAGTGTTCAAGTAAAATAAGTAAAACCAAGAGGTTCTCATCGAGCCGCGATTTTCGTCAGTGCAGCTATATAGACTCCAACTTCGAGCGGCATATCGGCAGCTGAGGTACAATGTAATGCTCTACGCGCTCGACCCGATTCTCCACTCAGCCTTCACCGAAGTAAAAGTAACACTTACGGTGCGGCGGCGGCGGCGGCGGCGGCGACGGCGGCGTTCCTAGACGAAATCACGCGGCCTTTTGACGTCAGTTAACAAATCAGCTGGAATATACACTTCGAAGAGCTTCGAGACTCTTTCACTTCACCTGGAAGCTAATCCGAGGCGCTCGTTGTCTTACGTAGAAAGTTGGCTCTAAGTGCGCGTCAGAATCAACAAAACGCCTACACGGAAAAACTCCTTGTCTAGTTTCACGCGCGCGAATCGTAAGTTATACGCGGACGAGGATTATCGGCGTAACCTTCGCCGCTCGGGAAATGTTACGCAAATAGTTATTTCCCTGATAATATCGCGTCTCTCTCTTCTTTGTATTTCTTTGCGCCTTTTCTCTCTCTCTCTCGTATTATTGAATAAATGATAGTTTGTTGGCTTGTTTCGAATACACGTTTCTTTGGTCAGCTGTCAACGATAAAGCGCCGAAAAAAAGAAACTTTCAGCAAAACTTAGATGATCTTCGAGAAGCTGACGCCGCGACGTTAAGATGATGATATCGAGCAGTGATTTTACGATACAGCATTATCGAGAATTCACTAAGAAATTCACCGTTGTAAAGATTCGCCACGCTAGATAAGGATGTATTGCGTTCGATGCCAGGAAACGAATAATCGCTATCGGCAAAAATCCGTCAACGCGTCAATCAACGAACGAGTTATTTTGAAACTAATTTGCAGCGAATATAGTGTGTAACATCACTTGCAAATAAAACGGTACACGCACGCCTCTTTTATCGTTCAATGAGTAAATGATTTAGGTTTTGTCATCTCTCTCCGTACCTTTCCTCGTGCACAAACAATAATAAACTTTCGATATCTACTGCGAGTGATAAACATACTCGTGTAAGTCTTGTGAAATTACGGAAAAGAAAACATACTGCAATCGACTGGCGGTACTTCACCGAATTTTCTGAGTCGACGATTGCGTTCGCGAACTTTTGTGAAAACCTTCTTTAACAATACGTTGTACGTTTTCGATAGCGTGAATTGCGCGGCGTATTAATTTTCTGTGTTAATGACTTCGAGTGTGCGTATATCTTGCATTAGGTCTCTTCAATTAATGAGCATATTTCACAGAAGCGAAATTCCTCTTTGTTGTGGGATGTAGAATGCACGCGCATCCTTTGCCTCGTCTAAGACGCCGAGTTAACGAAAACTTTTCTCGTGTCGATGAGACAATGAGGAGTTTCCAAATTTTTACGACGGTCGCGATGAAAACTGTTTTGCATTTTGTGCGTTTCACGCGGGTAAACGCACATCGGATTGTAAGAGTCAAAGGGAATGCTAATGAATCTTGAAAGCCAATTTAATTATTCATCGGAAAGCCAAGCGGGAATGCAACGCAAGTTTCCGCGAACGTTGTCGCGCGGTCACATTGAAAAATCTTACGCGCAGCGTGGAAAGCGGTAAAAATCGCGCCTTGGAAAATCAAGCGCGAAACGGAAAAAAAGAGCAGCCGCCATACGCGGAATCGCGGACAATCTTCGAGACTTTCCTCGATAATTTCATGCACACACACGCACACACACACACGTAGAAACAGCGCGCGAGCGCGTCGATCGTAAAGATTGCCGTGTGCGGTACCTTCGCCGCCGCGGCCGTTGGAAACTATCGGGCAAGGGTATCGCATCGTAATTTGTCGTCGTCGGCAAAGAAAGCGTACTTATACAGGCGTAATCAGTCACGGGCAAAAGTTTTTCGCGTTTTGGCTTGTTTCTTTATGCCTTGCGCTTGCGATCGTGTGCAGGATAAAATCAGACTTTTCCCTTTGACTGCTTTTACCCCCCCAGTTACGCGCGAATTTTCATTTTTTTATGGCAATGTTGCGAGATCCTGTCTGCAGTTGATTTATTTGTCGCGTGGTTTCGAGGAATTCAATTGGAATATATCCTCTGCATACAATACTTTCTCTTTCCACCATTCTGTTTCAATTACTCCACGTGTATGTGCCGTCTGCGAGTTTGACGTTTCTTTTATGCGTGTGCAGATGGTTCATTTTCACGGAATACTTCTTTGGCTAATTTGGCTAATAGACCGATGAGAATGAGATAGAATTCACTGAAGCCGCAAAAACGCAAATTATTCACTTTACCTTCAATAAAGAGCAACAAATCTTCGAGTGAAGTTGCTGGTAAAACGTATTAAAAGCCATTGTCCGTTAAAGACTAAAGTATAACTGCGCGTGCACGGCGCGACTTTACCATAAAAATGACAAACCATTAGCCATTACGCCACGCGTTGGCTAGAAACAGAAAAGAAAAGAAAAACCTGTCACGAATAACGCACAAGTCACAAAATTATTAATCCCTCTCCGTTCCATTAGGCTATCGGTTGGTCAATCGCTCATAACGCGTGCGTTGGTGGCAAAAGTCAGCGCACTCGCGCGAGAGAGTTCGAGATCCGCCTTTGCATCAAGATAACGAGCTTGCGCGCTCTCGTTTCGGGCTTCTATTGTGTGTGTGTGTGTGTGTGTGTGTGTGTGTGTGTGTGTGTGTGTGTGTGTGTGTGTGTGTGTGTAAGAGACAGAGAGTAAAAGTTTATCGAAGGCCTTGCCAACGGGTTTTTCGCCGCGCACCGCTTATCTGTGAAAGGACGCGATTGAGTAACGAGCTTCGCGTATAAGATAACCCGCCGTTTATAAGCCAAAAGGATTCGTTTTATTCATACGGATGCGTTTCCATCGCGGCTTTCTCGGATTTAAATTTTTCTTTTCTCTTCTCTCTCTTTCTCCCTCGCGCTCTCACTCTCTGATATTTTCACAAATAATTGTACCCGTGATTCAAGATCGCAAAAAAATATCAAAACTATTGAAAAGTCCTTGATCCTAAATATACAGACGGATGCATAGGGATATTGGACGTAATAGTAGTGTTGATTATAATTTTTTTTCCTTGTGTCTCGTAGCGAGAAGCGAGCCGGGAAGTCAGTGGCCCGAAACTAAAAGAATAATTAGTCTAATTGCGGCGAGAGAGAAGCTCGAGATGGCGCGATTGCGCTGATAGGCCACTTGGGGTATCCCCTCGAGGCAACGGTATTATAGTACGGCCCGCTCGATCTCTTTTTCTTTCCCTTCCTCTCTCGCTCACTCGCTACATTCGCCAAAGCGATAAGAAGAGAAGCCTGATTTCACTCTGTCGCCTCTGGGACTTTGCCATGGGCTGTTGTTAAATTTCTGATCGGCTTGGCCTATTCACTTTATCGCAGAGTGAAAATTCGATTAGAAAGTCGACGGGTCGCCGTCGCTGCCGCCGCTGCCGCCGCTGCCGCCGCTGCCACCGCTGCCACCGCTGCCTGCTTCTACCGTTGCGGTTGGAATTTCGGAAAATTGGCTTTTTTCCATCCTTACTTCCCGGTTTAACTGACCGCTTGCTTTCGAAAGTCAAGGTTTATATCTTGCTCGAGAGTGCAATTCGTGGGCCGCGCAAAAACACTTATTTCCAAATAATTATCCTCGCGCTAATGAATCTCGCCGCACCGTCGAAATGATTAACGAACTTCAACACTTCGGTAATGGCGCTTTTCAAGTTGTAAATTTGCCCGCGCGGCGCTCCAGTTTTTCAGTCGAGCTATAACTTAATCACAGCGCGCGCAAGGCGTTTAATTGAACGCGCTCCTCATATGCGGCCGCGATCATCAAACGAATTGGTTCGCATTAAAGACAAAATGAGATACGCACACGCGCATATGCTCCTCGCGGAGCTGCAAAGAGTTTCGATTACGAAGCGCCGTCGTAAAGTATCTCTTTGCACGCAAGCTCTCTGCGAGCAGCCGTGCAACACGGAAGCGACGGCGGCACAGTTCTGCCGCAATCGCTTGTCAGTCTTTGTTCGTCGGTTTGCTCGTCAGGTATACAGCTGGAAAATTGGGGCTAAGTTTTTGTCCGCTCGTCGCGATAACACCGAATCGAGATCGAAAGTTTTCTTTTTTTTTCTTTCTTTCTTTTTATAGAAACGCGTAATTACTCCACTTGGCCGGGCACCAATCGACTTTCAAATTCTTCTTTGGCATGTATAACGGAAGCTTCTCGTGGGAGGAGTGGAGACAACGCGATTGAGTGAGAAATGGACGCGACACGCTTTACATTTTTTCTTCGTTCGTTCGTTCGTTCTTACGTACACATATCTTTTATATGGCGCATGCCACAGGTGTTATACGAATTTTCAGCTTATCGCTGTATTTCATAAGTGCATAACCGTGTAAGTAATTATCAGCATCCAGAGTTTTCTATTTCTCATTTAAGTTTTCAGCTGCTGTTGAAAATTTACGTGTCAGACCTGTAACAACTTTATGCGAATGATGAATACGCAATGCATTCTCGAAAGTGAAAATAACGAGCTCGTTTATTAATCAAAAAGTTTTACAAGCGGCAAAGATGATGTGTTTTGCATAAGCTGCTTCATTTGCACAACCTCCGAAAAAGATTTATTCCGCGTATAGTTCAGACCAAAGGCGTACAAAAGCTCTGCGCAGCAGTGACTCACAACTATTATGAATACCTGGATTGAAAATTACTCTTAACGATAGACACTCTCTCAAATGACGAATAAAATAATGGAGGGTTTTTCCAGCTTCGCCCCCCCCCCCCTCCTTGCTCACACGATAGGATAATTATGATAAAATCACCGGCAATTTTTCCCTCTTTACCTACATACAACAGACACCGATGATTTGCATACGACGAGCTATTAAAAGCAGCACGTCATGAATATTCCTAGCTGCAGCGGTTCGGTGAAACCTTGGTTACTAACATAAATACGTTATTTTTGTCGTGTGAGAGTAAATAAAGGCCAAAAAAAATATACTAAAATAATAAACTACGCGGAGCGAGCATCGATCAGCGTGCACGAAACTACACTCGCGGGAGAGAGTCACGCATGCCGGAGGCGGTGTACAGAGAGAGAATCATCGAATCCGTTACGATAATGACTTTAGCCGCGCGCTGAGCTGAGAGAGCGCCTATGTCGACAAGTGGACAAGTATCCGCGGAGTACATAGTGAAAGGGAATCGCGTCCGCTTGCTCCACTGCTCTCCTAGCGGGGAGCTCTCTCTCTCTCTCTCTCTCTCTCTCTCTTTCTCTCCCGATATATACGGTGGATATATATAAAAGCCGGGCGAGCTTTTATTATTCGCGATGCGCGCCGAGAGACTTGCGTAAGCTTTATGCATGTTTCTGCCTTCGACACTCGTGCCGATATTTTTTCGGCAATTTCGCGCGAATGCATTTGTAATGAATTTGCTTTAAAGTTTAAGGAGGATGTAGTATAATTTTACGATGAGCTTGTAAATTTCTTGCTTTTTTTTGTTTGGCGATGGAGCGATAAAAAAAGCCGAAATTGCGGAGTGTGCATGTGTATACATGTATCTGGTGCGGGTAAATAATTGCACGTTTGTTTGCGGAACGCGATGTAGGACGCGAATCACGAGGCACGTTTTGTAGCTCGATTGCGGTTATCTGTTGCGAAAAAAGAACGAAATAATTAGCTTGGTCGCAGGATGTATAAAGCTGTTTTGATACCGTTTCTGTCAAATGCTTTTTCCAATGTATTGAATAAGGAACCAAGAAATAAAGCTATATAAGCTTCTATACGAGTATCTTTAACTTGGCGTAGATTGACAAGGTGAGACGAGTGTTTTTATTCAAGGTGTTTTTGCAAAGGCAGCCAAAGTAAGAAACGACATGATAAAGTTGGCGAGCTTGTTATTAACGAAAAAGTATCTGACAGAGGAATAGCAAACGATTCGTTCACAGTATGATCTCAGCTGAGTATCCGAAGCTGAAGCGAGCACCGCATCTATCTCGCCTATAGCAGCGCCCGCTCGCATGACGTAGGTTATAATACACACGCTCGACACTCACAATAGCCGTAATCGCTTTCTTTCGCGTCAGAATCGCGCGCGTCGTAGTCGTCATCAACGCAGTTGCCCAACGAGACTTTTTTCCGAGTATAATGCGTCATTGTCTGCTCTCTCTCTCTCTCTCTCTCTCTCTGTCTCTGTCTCTCTTGCCGATTCAGAAATTCCACTCATTGTTCGACTATAGCGCATCATCATCATCATCATCATCATCATCATCATCATCACAGCTCTAGACGGCAAAACAAAAGTTCGCTTCTATAGTCCTTTTTGTTGTCGCTGGTGGTCCTCTCTGTGTACATGTACATGTCGTACATTACGTAAATCTTTTACAATCGGATTATAGAGTGCATCTAGAGGAAAATCGTAAATTACGAACGAATTTCTATATTGCCAGGGAGAATTTGCAGATAAAAATGATGTATGAGTTCGAGATATATACAGAAATGTCTTTGCGTCGTCGAGCGAGGTAACCAGTTCCGCTTTGCGACAAGGATGCTGGGGTTGACGGCAAGGGAGATTCGAATGATGCATTATTACTGTGAGTTTTTTTCTCCTTTATCGAATGGAGATTAATTATTTTTTCGTAAGTTCTGGCTCTTTAGCTAATTAAAATTAATTATTAAACGTACACTCGCGTAAAAATATTATAGGTATTAACGGCGAATAAATTTAGACATGGTATAAGGAAAGTTACATTGCTAATGCTGCGCATTGCAATATAAACTTGTGTCAATAAAAATAGTCATCAAAGCGAAAGCTTTTTAATACCAGAAGCTCATCAACGAAGATTCAACGTATTCCTAATCTTGCAATAATTCACATGAAACACCACAGAAGCATCGACAATTACGAGCGCGCGCAAGCCTGTAGCTTCTCATATATATCAATAACAAACTTTCGAACAATCTAAGCAGACTTGAATCAGTCATGCAAAGCTACATTCCTCGACTATGATCATCCTCCCCCGCTTTTCTTTAAACATCTCTCGATGCGTAACGCGTTGTTGGATAACAAATGCTTCCTTTGTCAATTTTACAAACCATACTCTGTATTGGAGGCCGAATCCTTGTCCGAATTACAGTTACATGATGGATACTCCGATTGTTTACGCGCGACCTAGTAACTCTGGCAGACGAATAAAAAAACACGATGCTTGTGTGTGTATAATGGCTATACCTCTCGTTTATCATCCGCCTGAGGTATAAATGCGAAGTCAATTGTGTTGGCTTTCTCCTTATAAATCTCGAATGCATAAATCGATTGACCTGTAGATTTATTCAATCTCCCGATAAAAGATAGATGTACACGCCGAAAGTATACACACATGAGGTATTATTATGGGTGCCGAGGATGAAACGCGGATACTCTGCTAGCAGCTACTCTGATTGATCGCGTGTATTGACAAAAAGCTCGCATTCCTCGTTGTTCGCACCAGGCTGAGTTATAGGGTTCAGCCGTACTGCGAGAGACTACTGATTTATCTGCCGGAACTGCGAAGGTTGTGTGCGTATATCACTTCTTTTGCCGGAGTGTGATAATCAACAGGTACGCGGTAAATTATTGTTATTATTTTTGTCGGCGAAATTGTCCTCGTGTACTTATCCAATTTGCTGTGCATGCTACTCTTGCACCTTTTAATTCAACTTTCTCATTCGTATTCAGATTACGTGGATACTTTTTTTGATTTGTGCATGTATTAGCACCGTAATCGAGGCATTTTATAAGCGTAAACTACATAAATCCGTAGTGTAGCTTTTTAAAATGTCTGGATTATAGTACCTTTAAGATTAAGCTGTTATGTAACCGCATAACGATTTGCATTAGAGTAAGCCATCATCTTTCACTCCACGTTCTGTTGATACTCATCCGACAGCTCATTGGTATGTGTGCTTTACATGTTCATTTATTTATTTAAAGTAATCTAAAATTGCATGAAGCTCACGTAAGATATCTCTTTCTTTTTTTTTTTGTTAAAGAATTAACTTGTATTTGGGTCGTATAATCTATTTTTGGAATATAGAATTCCAAAGAGAAGACGAGTCTTGGCAAGCTATTAAAATGCGCGTTTGTAGAAAAAAAGTCAGAGACAGAATATCGGGACAAAATATTCAGCGCTTCGATGGAGGATACAGATCTGAAAAAATCATGAACGAGGATTGGCGCAACTTCATGATCAATGGATCGTTAAATAACTACAAGTGTCACAATTAATGCCCAAGTATTTCCTGACTTTCTCGCGGCGTCCAAGATTAGGATCACTCTTTTCTTCGCTCTCTGCGGCTTGGTAGTGACGATTGTGTTGCATAGTTAGCCATTGTTACAGTGTTCTTCGTATATACAATGATTGATTGAGATGCATCGCGGGTGAAACGACAAAAGCACTAAGATTTCATGCAAGATTTGATGAATGCGTCGTAGAGATTGATTAGAATGCGTTTTTTTTTCTTTCCGAGTGCATGCGATATTTCGAGGGATAGAGAGCGTATCACAAGACATTTTCGGATAATCATCGGCCGATAACTATCCTGGTCGCGCGCTTATATAAATACTGATTAGCGACTGCTCGGAGAAAGGAAAGAGAAAAAAGCGCCTATAGGCGCAACTCGAATATCTAGTTTGGCAGTCGGCCGTCTAAACGCATAACTGTGTATCAAGATGAATTCCCTTTTTTTCCCTGCTGGACGATAGTTGGCATGCGCGCGCGCACGCGAATTCGAAAAATGCTCAGTTGGAAATTCCAATTTGTAGCAGTAAATTTTGTATGCTGCGGCTATCGGCATTTTTGATTGGACGTTGATGTTTGACTAATTCGTGCAAAGTTACAACAAATTCACATCTAGTTCGTAAAGAGACTGTATATCGTGCGCGTATTTTTGCAGCTGATAAAACTGTAATTTTTATGATAATCGTTGCCTTGAAGGTTGCTACGGCCATTTTCAAAAACGCTAGCTTTTCATGACGGTAAAAAAATTATTACGGATATGCATTGCTCAATCGGCGGCTGTATGGACTTGGTTACTTGAAACAGAAATATTCAGCAACAAAAAAATATTTTATAACTCCATAATAAAATGCAATATAAAGTTGTAGGATAGAACAAGAATAAGCGATAAATTCCAATCTTATTGTACGTTAGCATCAACATACACACGGGTATACACACACACAGACACACACACACACACCTGCGCACTTAAAGGCGGCATTTTAAATTCGCCGAAGTAATTTCGCTCGACCTATTTATCCCTATAAACAGGTTCTCTCGAGCTGTTCGAAAGATCCGGGTTAATTGATTGTGTGCGAGTGCGCGACACGTCCAGCGTTATTATCATTCTCACTGCAGAAGAGAGAGAGAGAGAGAGAGAGAGAGAGAGAGAGAGAGAGAGAGAGAGAGAGAGCAAAACTTGGCCAGATTCGCCCCAATTTCTCTCTTGGTTTTTTTTTCATTTTGCCTCTCGCGCCCTGCGCCGCGGCGCCGATTGTTAAGTGCGTGCGAATGACGTCAGTGTAAATCGCGTTCTGTACAGATGGCGAAATCAGATTGCAGGTAGCTCTCTTTCTCGAGACTTCACCGAGTAGTTTATGCAATTCGATTTCAGAAAGTAAAGAAAATCAACAGCCTGCATAGCTTCGAGAAAGAGAGATTTACCGTTTGTTTGTGCATCGCCGGGGTAATTGATGGCCTCTTTCCACGTCGGCAGCTTTTCGAGAATTATCGTCCTTAGACGGGGTCCAAGTATAATTATCTCGTTGCGATAAGACAGATATTTTTTTCCCCCAATACGCATCGTTTGCGTCAATAAATTTCCGCGAAGTTCGAGTCCCTTATATACGATTAATATTGCAGCGAGGTGTGTCGCCAAAAGTCGTACGAAGACAACGATTAAACCAATTATTTATGTGAAATCCTTCCAATGTTTCCCACGACAAATGCCGTTCCTCCCAATTAATTTTTCTCCGTGCGAGCGTCATTCGCATCAGTGATAAAAAACAAAATCAAATCGAAAGCTCGCTCCCTTGTTACTCCCAATGTCATCGGTAGCGTGCTCCCGCATCGGTATTCGCGGTGCACGCGAAGGAGACGAGCATATAGCGTCAGATATCTTTTTTTTTCTTTTTTTGTATTTTATTTCGGGAATGAGAAACTGCCTTTTGGCGCTTGGTGGCCTTTGTAGCGAGGGTTAACTCGTACGATACGAGTTCCGAAAATGGAACAGCCGAGGTTCGCACGTACAAGAGGCGTGAGAGACAGAGTTTGCCCTCATTTATAGTTTTGTCATGTGCAATCCCTGCTGGAATTGAGTGCGAAGATAAAGGAAATTTAGAAGGTGGATGCTATGCAAAACATTTATTTATGTCGACAATCCGACTGTAGTATTTTTACGAAATATATGACTTTTTTTATAAGAAACTTGTAGAAAGTCGCGTTAAGGATGTTTTCCAACGGTGCTTTTAAAAACAAAAAGTATATTCATTAATTTTGTGAGGCATTACATGGTAGCACGGTCATCAAGTACGATTATTACACTTTGAGAATATAGAGTGATTATTTTTCTATAAACAATTTAAATTAGTTTTTGATGAACAATTAAACTCACATGACTACTTTCGTCTGTAGAAAGAAAAACCTGCTTTTACCTTAGCAACTCGATTTTAATTACAGTTCCAGTCCTTTCAAAAAAAAGTGTACACTAAAGAGCCTCAAGCTCGAATTGAAAATCCTGTTCCTCTGCTCGAAACATGTTGAATTACGTTAGTCATTGCTAACTACATAATTTTGATCGACACATGCGGCAATGTCAAAAAAAAAAAAACAGAAAAGCAACCAAATTTTCAAATGTCAATCTGTTTTTTGGAAGTCTCGCGGCATCGATTTCATTAAACGAGCAACGGCCTCGCTATATACCAATATACACACCTGCAGTTCGCTACCTCAAAATTTCGTACCAATATACAATTAAAATTGACGAAATTTTCGTGTTACCTTGCTGCAGGTGGAATAAAAACAAGTCATTATGGTGTTCGAGCGCGCGCGTCACTTTTATGTACAAACTTTCCGCGTTATCTCGCGGCGTTAAAAACGAAGATAATCCAGTTCTCTCGGACATTACGGTTGGAAATAAAAGCGAGACGCCGAATTTTGTGCTCGCATCAACATTATACTTTTTAATTTTAATTGATGCACGCACGTTACAGGAACTTGGGAGGAGGAACTCACGGTTTTCTGATTCGCACTAACAAGTATTCGAAATATTGGTAAATATTTAATAAAACAGTTAAAATATTTTTTTCTTGGTTTACCAGGATAATTATTGAAAACTTTTCTGGTTGCGCTTAAACTTTGAAGGAAAAATCAATTCTTAGAAGTCGAGTAGTTCGAATGAGTTTTGCATATGATAAGAAAAGACTGTATCAATTAATGTCATTCTAAATATTGACGTAAGTTGTACTATTAGTGACATTCATAGAATTGTTGTTTCCGCATAATTAGTGTGCTGATCATTATACCTTCGTTGCTTTTTTATTTTTTGAATTGGTATTCTCAAGAATCATTGGGAGAATTCGGTTAAAAAGTTTTGAGGAAAATAAACTTTGATAGCGTCGTTAAGTATTTTCAAGGAGAGAAAAAACACGAGCGAACTTTGCATCGTTATCTCAATTATATTTTTCTGCGCCAACTGAACAAACATATCGTTTGCTCTGACGAATAAAATTTACTTTACGATGTTTTAAATAAAAATACCAATTTTTTATCTTCGCCTTCGGAATTTTATATTTCAGATAATGAAATTTTCACTATAACTGGACTCGGTAAATATTCAAATGAGTAGATCTATCTCGTTGGCTCTTTGTGTAATGAAACAAGTTTGTGCTTTTTGCTACCCTCTTGAAAAATTTCGACTGCAATAACTTAAATTAAAATGGCAATTCAAGAAAACGGATATGAAACGCAGGCCTTCACCGATTAATTTTATGCAAGAGTCACACGCTTTTTGCACCGATTTACCATCTTATTTCATGAAACACAATTGAAAAAAGGCGTTTATTCATCTCACCTTCTTGTTCCTTACAGTCGAAGGTCTAAGTGCGACCTCAAGACGCGTACAATCGGCATATGAATCATCTGCAAAAACTACGAGGAAAGAATCTCAAGCCTTTATCCCTTATCTTGTCCGAACTTTTACAAACTTGACAAGAATCTTTTGCTCCACCGCAGCGCCAAACCAGTTTTCACGATTCGGCGTGGCATCTTTGCAACTTCGGCCCCCTTGGCTGTTGCTGCGATCGACGTTCGCTTCGCACATTAATTTTACTCGACAGTTCATAAAAATAAAACGAGCCAAAGTATTATTCTCAATAATAAAGTCACTCGTCTGTGCAAACATTTTGAATGGCAATTATTGAACGTGCATCATGCGCGTTCGCGTCGTATTTCACGAGCATTTCGTTTAAACAGCAGCAGCAAAAAGAAAAAGAAATACACTAGCAAAGACACGCGAAAGTTTTACGACTTGGCGACGGTGACGGTAATTCTTCCGTAAATTTTTCTATTGCTTGCCTCATTACTAGCTCGTGAACACAGGTGTTTTTCGCCAAGGTTCTCCATGACGTGAGTGCCCGATTCGTAATAAATGGCGCATGTCCCGCTAATATTCTCCACGGCAATTCATGCACACGCATGCATCTTCTGCAGCGCTCAATAATGGCGAAGCGGCATTTTCCGATTTTTCAATTTTTCTGTGGCTTCGACGGGATCGCCGAGCCTGGCGCTATTGCGAGACACGCGTATCGATTCTCATTATTCCGGAGACGAACCTTTTTTATCCGCTTAATCCAAGAGAATTGATGTGCCTGTTCGGAGGGTTCTAATGAGCGACGTTTGCACGCAATTACGTAACGCTGATCGATGCGAGGAAAATTCGATTGATTTTGGTCGGCTGAACTTTCACAAAGGAGGATTTGGCATTGAAAAGAAAGAAGGAAAAAACGACCCGATGGTTCTTGATGCTCGAGTTTTACGTAACCGCACGCGAGAGATGTACTCGCGTGCGCTGTGTGTCTTTTTTTTCTTTTTCGGGCTGCTTGCGCGCAGGTAAAAAGACATTACGAAACGTGCCGAGTTCAATTATTCATTTCGCTTCGATATTTGTTTTGTCTGCTTCATGTATACGAGCGTGAAAGAGGGGAGAAATAATAAAAAAACTATATCAACTGGGTAATTTACACGTTTGAATGTGTGTAAATTAAACGGGCAATATATATGTATATATATATATTTAAGTCGGAAAATATTTTTCAACGGCATAGATAGCGTTGTCATCTTGCCTGTTAAATATGATAATATTGCTAGACATCCTGTCTATTAATCCAGATATGCAATAGACAACGCAAATAATTTGTCGACTACTGTCGTAATTGATGTTATCAGAAAAATATATGACCCTGACGTTCGTCAAATATTTAAGTTTTTATTAATATTCTTTTTTGCAAACAGTAAGTTTGATCAAGTGTATTGACAGTTCATTGGTGTTGTGATGTCTATACAAAAATGATGGCACACGTGTCATTTATGCTGTCGAACATCTGAACTTATGTGAGTAAATAAATTGTTTTTAATTATGAGTATCTTTAATGATTGCTATCCATGGAATCGATTCTTACTGATAATATTTTCTTCCGTCGTTTTCCTCATTTTTATCTCGATAAACATATCAATTAAAATAGATTACATAAAATACGTTAAAACATGTAATAAAGTCACTTTGATTAATAAATTCTGCATGTAAATGAATATTGAATGCTATAAAATTGTATTTGATGCTCTTTTAACGACATTTTATTTTTATGTGTATCGTCAGTGGCACATAAAATTGAACTTTCACATCGAAAAATTGTAAACAATTTTAACAACTAAAACAACACCATCGTAAATTATATTGTCGCAAACATGTAAGCATTTCTTTCTCTGCAAAAGAGAGAAATCATGTAATTTTACAAACACGGTATGTCATCATTCCAAGTTTACACCTATTCGACAACGCTAAGAAATTCTATTTGAAATCCTCTAATACAATAAGAAAAAAGAAGAAAAAGCAAAGCTTCACGCTGTTACTAGAAAAATAAATTTGAAACGGAAATCCTACGTCCAGGCGATCCTTCGAAAAATAATAACAGTACGAGCCCTGTGGGTTTTGTTGCTGTTACAGAGGTGATATAAATCGGCGTTCGCCAGAGTAGCCGCAAGAGTCGAGAGAGCACGTGTATTAATCTGGGTCAAGGACCTCGGGGCTACCTCGCTCTCTGCGAACAGAGGGGGAGAGTTCAGCAGCGGCTCGCCTTTCCTTCCAGTGCACGTGGACGAGTCGAGCTTTCTTTTTTCTTCCGAGAGAGATTTCGTACAAAAAGCAGGTAGAGAGGGTGGCGTTTGCATTCGCACGTGTCGTTGGTACGAGTCCCCTTGCAGTATCTCATGGAATCGTGCTGCATCGCTATTCAGAAGTGAACGGCCGATCAAAACGATCAGCGCTCGTTTACATTGTATATTTTATATTCTAATGCGACGAGAGAAGCTTTTGCTTACGGTAGCCAATCGATAGACTGCCGAGGAGTATTTCTATTTATTTTTTATTTAGACGAATCGTTTGTTATGATGCTGCGTGTAAAAGTGTCACCGACTAGTTTCGTCTATTTCAGCTTATCTACGCGTAAACGCGCTAATAGCCAATAACGATGTCTTTCTATTTGTACGTTTACAACTCTGAGTGGTCGCTAGATAGCCTTGATCATTATACGACTTGTCAACGTTTGTTGTCAAGAAATGCGAAAGCTCACACATATGACACCTTTGAAAATACCCGTTCAACTTGAAATTTTATTGTAAAACCCGCGAAGGACAAGGTGTGCATAAAAAACTTCATCAAATCAATTTCACGAGGTACGTAAATCAGTCAAAGAGAAAATGATAAAAGTATCGTGCACGATGGTTTTTTGTTTTGAATTTCGAGTGCCCATGGCGTTATTGTATAAGCACAGTGCCAAGAAAGCCTTCGCGTGAGAATCACTACAAGCTGTCCCCACCTTCTTTTTTTTCTTCCGAGTAATTCCTCCTCGAAAATCCCTGATTAATGATACTTAATACGTTTGCCGAGGCTACAATAACCCAATAAGTCGGTGTGAAAGTCACGAATCCAAGTTCTTTTTTCGCTGTTTGGTATTTTTTTTTTTTTTTTTTTTTTGTATTGTGCTTACATTACGTACATCCGAAAGGAGTATTTACCGAGCGTAATGAGACAGTCCAGAGCGATATGGATAATTTTTCAAGAAGCTATCGTTGCCCGTGATGTGTTTGCTACTTCGAAATGTGCAGGTGCCTTTTCTCGGTAGTCGCGCACTTTTTTGCTGATCACTGCACAAATTACTGTTTGCAAAATATTTACTCAAAATACCAAATTTAGCAATGAAATGTCGCATTTTACAGCTGTAAACGTTGACTCGAAGCGCAGTTTAAAAGTAAAAGCGCCTATTGAAAATAAGTTGACCGTCAAAGTAATTTAATTAAAAAATATTTTACTCGCGTTCACAAATCATGAAATAAGCCTCTACACCTTAAATTGAAATTTCAAAATAAACGTACCATATAAATCGAAACCGAACACTTACTATAACGGAACAATCGAGGTACCGGAAAAAAAATTTCTCTACGTTATTTATATGCGTGCTCCGAAAAGTAATTGCATCCCGAGTACATTAAAGGCCAACTTTCGCACAAAGCCAATTGAATGTTAATACTATTGTCATTATGTTTAACGCACCCACACGTTCCGCTTTCGTAATTAATTGGATTTTTTCACAGTACTGAATTACGCGTATACATATGTTTCGTGTCGCGGTGTGTCGTCAAATATTTACTAGTTGCATTCTTTGTTGCAACTGAAAATTAATAATTATAAAAGCTATGCGTATCGCGTTTGGTTATTATTTTAAACGTCGTTGCGATCCTCAACCATTCGTTATGCTCTCTTTTTTTATGTAAGTGTCTACGATAATCGAACACGTATGGTTTTACTTCTTTTCTCTCTGGCTCATTACGTCATGCAATAGGCGACGTACCTGGTGTCGTAAAATTCTTTAGCTGGATCATTATGCAAAATGACTTTTCATCAGGGCGTGGAGAGTGATTTTTTGCCGTCGGCTAGTATCTGTCATTGGCTTCCTTTCTGATCTTCGAAAATTGTTACCTGAATTATATAAATATATATCCGTTGACTTTAATACAAAAAAATGAAGTGTTTATTGTTTGTATATGGAGTCGAGGTGTGAAAATTTGAAAATATAAAAATAGAACTTTCGAAAATTAACGCTGGAATATTCAAAACTCAGTTAGCTATTTTCGAAAGATTTATGATGTGGCTTTTTTACAATTGCAAAGTAGCTGAAAGCCACCAGCGATTAATTCACTTTATGAAACTCATGCAATAGTTCTTTTTTTTTAATTACGAAAATAGTATTTTATGCAATAATTCTATCAGAAGCGAGTGGACCTATAGTTATCCCAAAGCAAGCTACACCATTGTTACATCGTGCGCTCACATAGTTGCCGAAAAGTTAGCAAAACATCACCTTTGTATTCCTATAATATGTTGTGTTATTGATTAAATCCGATGAACATAATAATTTATGTCAGTCGTATTAATGTCGCACTCTTTAAAAAATAATTAGAAAATCATTGCTAGCTGTAGACACATATCGACCTCCACGTCTGACGTTAATTGCCATCTGAAATATTTATTTTGAGTGAAAAGCACGGAAGTTTCGTTCGATCGATCGATCATAATTATATTAATTATAGCTCAAATGAAAATTCAGCGGAGCATTGATTATGAATGAAATAGTATTGAACCGACGAAGAGGTAATAGAGATGACTAACTTTGGTATAGTAATAAACTTCAATGGAAATTAGTTATTTTTAAATCGTCGAGAGAATTCGCGAAATTCGCCATCAATCAATCAAGAGAGCTAATCGAGCCAGACAAATAGACACGATAAAACCAGCAGGAATTTGTGCATAATTTAGAAGTAATATATGTCCCATAATAAAACACAATGAGATTCTTATGCGCTGCGAGAGAGCGAGGCATTGTAAAGGCCCACCACCATTTACTAAGATTTGCGTACGCGAAACATCCTGGAAGCTGCCTGGCGGGGCACAAGAATTTTAATTTGCCGCCAAATAGTCTGCATCACGCCGCGGTTACGTAACCATCGTAGTCCGTCATTTGGCTTAGCATATTTTTGATGCGAGCCTTATCGTGTTGTTGTGTAACCGATAGCGCAAAGCGAATATTTGCACAATTCATTGAACTTGAAGCGAGCTGTTGTCTTTTTTCTTTTGCGCGCGTCTATCGCGCGCTCAAAACAAATCGGCATGCGAATCTTAGAATTGTAGCTCGCATACCTTTTTAATTAGATCAGGATCAGTAGACGTCAAGTACACGCGTCGGCGATAAGACAATGGAAGCGGCACCGTCGTACAGGGAAAAAGATGCCACGTTGTTCCGTTATCGCATTACCGAATAAAAATCTACCGAACGCAATGGAGAGAGGAGTGTGCCTAGATCTTTACGACGTGTCACGTGCCGTACAACATGGGATGTGCACAATGCAGCAGTTCTCTCGACCATTGTGTGCCGTGCAGTGTGAACACACGCGCCTTTTCCTCTTTCACTTTCCTCCTCGAGAGAAGGTTTCACCCCGCGCCATCTCCTTCTTTCCTTTGTTACGCGCTCCCATTTCTTCTCGCACCCATAATTTTTCCGGCTTTGTATTTATGTATTTTCCCTTGCAAGGAGCAAGATTTTTCGTGCGCCGAGTTCCTTGCTCGGTTCAGACGCCACGTTATTTAACCGCAGTGTGGATACATGCAAATGCGTTCACGCGCCAATGCTTAGAAAGTATAACCGAAACCTCTCAACTCATTAGGTTTCAAGCAAAATGAAATCAAACGAATGGAAGTGCGCATTATCTGCGCATAGGGAAGTCATTGATTTTGAAGGATTGCCAGTGATGCACACGGAACAGCTTGCGCGCATCTTAATCCCCCTTGAAAATCAGCAATCTGATTTTAAAGCATCGGCAGGTGAGCGACTCTTCGACGAGACATATAGCTCGCGTAAGCCAAACTTCTCGCCTCCCTTCCTTCGGACTATTCGAGACAACGTAGTTAGCCGAGATATGTAAAGCGGTGCTAGTAGTAGGAGCAACATTCGAGAGGAGAATGCCAGAACAGGGCGTGGTATAATGCATGTAGCAGCGGCAAGGCCGTTTGCTGCCATGGCTGCTGCAATCGAAGTGTATCTATGCGCATGCGTCCGGTTTTTTCTTCTCGAAAAAAAAGAGCCCTATCCCGGATTATCATCCGTGAAAGTTTTGCGCAGAAAACTGATAAACGATATATTATATTTCGCGCGAATAACAAACGAAAGTTATTATTATCTCCACGGTGAAAGTGCAAGCCGTTACGCTTCGAGCGAAACTACTATTTATATCAAATTGATTTTTTTTCCCTTCCGATCATATACACGTATATATCTATCTTTTTTTTCGTGTCGTGTGGCACAGCGAGATTGTATTTATAACTGCCATAACAAAGACAACTTTCTATGAGCGGTTGGAGAATTATGCTTGTTCATGCGAAAACTCGCGCGCGATCGCCGCTATCATTTCGAATAATTAGCTTCGCGGCTGCGAACGAAACTACTTGGTATGTAAGCCAACTGTTTTTTTGTTGCTTTTCTTCTCAATAGTTCCGTTAATCATTTTCAGTTTATAGCTGATTACGCCGCATGATTCTGAATTATGCCCACTGTTAATTATCACTAAAACTTGTCTTTACAAGCATTGAAAATGCTTTATTTTGCGGATTAATGCATTCATCAATTACGACGATTTCGCTGTTTATGCAAGATTACTTTTTTTTTCTAGGGACTCTTCGCGGCATTGTCAGCTGTGAGAGAGTTTGAGAAAGTTCAATGCGCAATTGCCGGGCGATGTCATTTCTTTCACGTGACATTTCAGATAAATGTTTTTTTCATACAACGTGTTCGCGATGTCTCTGTTTATAACGGTTTCAATGAAGATTGACACACAAATGAAACTGTACCGCTACACGTATTTTTCTTGAAGATTAGAACAACTGGATCACATTAAGTGTGTGGACGGACATTAAAAAATTTCTAAACCCAAATAAATATAATTAAGCTATTTCCAACGACAAATCAATGAAGCATTATCAAACAATATCCGCACATTTTGTTTACCATACATTACATAATTACAAGGAAAAATAAAGAATTCTTTAATTCTTTTTTCAAACAACATTTTTAAAGAGCCTTGCCCAAGCTTGCTCACTAGAATTGCAATAATTTTCATTTAAAATCTCCTCTAAAAAGCGCTGAATTTGTATAATGGAAAATGGCATATTACGAGGGTAGGTAAGTATGGCGGCAAGCCAACGAAATTGACACGTCAGTTGCGAGCATTTCAAGCGTGAACGCGCGACAAGTTAGACAAGCCACAAACTGGCCACCGCGTTCAAGTATTATAGCTAAGCTCACTGACTCTGCTAGACATATTTAAGTGTACAAACATCTGCGTCAAGCAGGAAAATTCTCTTACGTCAGTCGACGATGTTTGTTTAATTTGCGTTGAAAAATGTTCAACAATTGGTTTAAGGACAATGCATGTGCGTCCCCGATAACAATGAACCTGATCAAGTTTGACTGCTGAGCCAATTGCACTTGATTAGAAATTGGCGAAAAATCCTTTTAGATATCGGGGATTTATTGAATAAAGCGTTGGTCTAATTAGCGATATATCTTCAATGATTTGCGATTCGAGGCACATTAAAAAAAAAAAAAAAAAAACAAAAAAAAAAGCAATAGATGATTTCTCTCTATCTCTCGATAAACAGCATTTGTCGTTGAAAAATGTTGCAGTCGATTCGTTCAAATGAAGAAAATAAAACGCGACAATACTAATTAATATCATCAATCAGAAATAAGTGCTTGCGTAGCGCCCGGAAGCCGGTCGAGCGTCAATCACTTTTTGATCGATCGGTTTTCTCCACTGTTCTTGACACTCGTCTTAATCTTTATCAGGCTTAACGCAATATTGCTAACAATTTTCGATTGATAAAGATCACTCCGTGATCTTTTCTCTCTTTCTCTTTCTCTCTCTCTTAATTTAATCGTTTAATTGTTTGTAACACATATATACTCTCCTTTTTCATTCGCTTTCTAGTAGCCGAGTATAATTGAGTGTCGATAAGAGCAATCTGATAACGTATTTTTCGAATTTTTTCGTTGCACAACTGATTTTCTAATGGAAAGATCAAAGGTATATGACCAAAAACCAATTACACAGACTTTCACGCCATTCGATAATATTTCACTCCTCGCAGCTTTGCACACACACGAACCGTGCAAAATAAAAGGTAAAAATGATCGTAGAAAGTTCAAAGTCTATTAATAGCCTATCATTAATAGATTAATAAACGCGTGGCGTTCTTTTAAATCGAAGTTAATTTGCAATGTCGTAAACACACTACCGCGCGAGATCTCCGGCGGATGTGTAATTATATACACGCGGCCACGCTTTAATAGACGAGCCTTTGATAAAGTTCGCTTTATCAAGTGTTACCATTCTAATGCTTTTAATAACAACCTGTCGATAAGCAACGAATTAGAAAAAGGAAGTGCGGATTTTGCTGGCAAAGTCTCCGTTCCAGTTTCTTTAATTTTTGATTGACAGTTAAAAAAGAACACAGATCCAGATTTCTCGGATTGAATTGCATGATCCATTCCGGCTTCGAAAGTTTTATTCTCCGTTTTACTTTGGGTCAATATCAGACGAAATGTATGCCAAGCTACTGGATACGACGTGTATTTCAAATATCAAAATTTATTTTTATGGAGTAAAAAATTCAAGGTCAAACTTGAGTCAGATGCTGAATCATTTGCAAGTCGAAAAGAAAAAAAACTGGGACTTAGTTCATTAATAGCTTTATAGAGCGATAAACGTCTTCTTCTAATCGGTATTAATGACTACACCTTTCTGCTTAAAGAATTTTGATAGAATTTAACCAGTTCCAACCTTCTTATAATATCAATAACTTATATAGATCTAGCCGTAGATAGAGAAGAAATAATACGACAGCAAGTTCGTCCTAGGTCTTTTGCAAATCTTGTCGAAATACGATATATAAGTATGTGTGATAATAAACTTTCTCAAGATTGAAAGCATAGGCGATTCATCTAGTGGTAACAGTAGTATCGATTAATGTTATTCATCGAGCCATATTTATTCACGTACGGTAAAAGAATGAAGAGTTTGATAATATATTTTAAGCACGCGTTTCATAAACGGTTTTGTAACACCGTAATATTTTTTGGACCACCTGTATTACAGGATTTCTTTGTAATAAATTAGAATTTTCTAGAGCTTCTCGTTTTTGCAGACTTTTTTGAAATTCAAATTTGTGAATTCGAAAATCCTCGTTCGGACATTCTCTCTAAGAAGCCTCTCTAATTTTTATATTTTTTTGCAAAATCCTAATTAATATTCATTTCCGTAGGAAATTAAAGTCTGTCGCAATTTCTTCCAAGTGTTGGCAAATTTTGGCACTGTTTATTTTATGCCTCGTAATCGTGCAATTTGAACCCACGCACAATTAACTTATCACTTAAGGATCAGGCATGAGGACATATTTTTTTGGCCTGCAACGCGATACATAAAGTCAATTAAAAGCGCTCGCGATAAATTTCAATTACAAGGCAGATCAAACATCAACAAATATAGCGTGCGAGAAAGACGCGCGTGGGGGCGCGAGTTACCAACCTGGCAGCTTTACCGTGCTGCTGAGGTCATCAACCATTCGATGTTTTAACGATATGCGCGTTGGCCCCGAAAAAAACCGGCCGGTCGCTGACCCCGTACAGGTGTACGCGTTCCTTTATCGCCCACATTAGGCGACGCCCGATTTTTTTTCTTACTCCCTTTTTTCTGCTCTCTTTCGAGCGCCAGATGAATTTCTCCCAATTACCAGAGGCGTTCACGTGTAGCTTTCAAGTGTACTCGTACATACGGTTCTTTCGATGAAATGCTCCGAACTGAGTTTATTTGGATTATTAAAGGAGTTTGATTGACGGTTTTTAACGTGGCTTTCGCTAATTGGAATTGAGTGTAGGCTTTTAAAGGCTATATGCACTTTGACAAGACAGGAAAGGCGAAACTCTTCGAATTTTATTATCATGAAATTCGACGCGGTTAAGTATAGGCTGTGAATTGCGTAAGAAGAACTCGAAAGATGCAAGATGTTACTCGTTGAGCTTACAATCGACTGATAATTTTTCTGAATTAAGCCTGCTTAAAATTCTGCTTAAAATTAAGAAGATAATTGAGAAACGTGACTATGCCAACAATTCTTTGAGGTACGTACAGAGAAAAATTGAAATTAATTATACGGCCAAGTGTCTATTTGATATTGTCACCCTTCAACTTTCGAATAACAAGAAGAGAAAAAGAAAATAAATATTTGAAAAATAAGAAGAAAATAAAGCAAGACCTTTCTTTCGAGGGCGTTGCTCATCGAATGTAACTTTCGATGCCTGCTCGCTGTCCCTTCCATCCGCTTGGAACAGGTTTTTCATCAAATTCACACACGCGCAACCGGGAGAAAGAGACGGCGCCGCATCTGAAATTACGGCCTCGTTCGACTTGCAGTCGACATTGCAGAAAAGGAAGGAAAAAAAAACAGAAGAATTTACTGAAATTTTTGGGCTATTAAGACTTTACTCGATCGAGGGCTGCTGTCCACAGTACGCAAGGACAACTCGCCCCACGCGTCAATTGCAATCGCGGACAATCCGGTTCCTCGGCCTCGAGAAAGTAGGGAGGAAAAAGCAAAACAAGGGGAGAGAGAAAGAGCGAGCGAGGACTTCTTCGTTTCCTTTCGTCGTGTCGAAATCAAGTGGAAAGTAACGAGATGCAACTGCTTCAACGTGGTTGTCCTTTTGACTTACGCTCGTATAGCTCGATAATCGCTCTTATTTTTTGCTTAACTCTTTTATTTTCATATTTCAGAATTTCCAGGTATTAGCTTGAAAATGAGTTGCTGATTTTCGAACCACGAGAAGAAACTTGATGTCTTTATGATGTTAATATAGAGTGAGTTAAAATGGAAAAGAAGAAATAACAAAATTTCTAGCTGTTGCGTCTATAGTCGCGTAGTCGCGCCTTCGGCATTCATGCCGCAGGCCGCTGTCGCGACCCTTGATTACCATATTTGCCACATTTGCATATCTTTTGCACTGTGATAAATGGAAATAATGGTTAATGAATCTTCTTTGGTAATTTATCATTGTCTTCTGTATAATATAACTTTGTACTTTCGAAAAAAAGGAAATGAATGATTGAACATAAGTTTTAAAGTCAAATCAGATAAAGGAGTTCAAGTTCTTAAATATATACTCCATACGGGTATGGTTGTACGTCTTTGTCACCCGAAAAATTACTGAAAGTAAATTATGCAGTAATAAGTCATTTTCGAAATTATTTTTAAAAGGTTGTACTTGATTATGTGACTAATGAATAAGAATCTTATCTTTAACAGCCAGACTCTAATTTCGTGTAGAAATAGAATGACAGTACATCGTTGATGATAATAATTAAAGATCACATCATCTTGTGAAAATTGGTGTCTAACTTTCTGGTTGCATTCACTTCTTTTGACGTCTTAGTTACAGAAAAAGGAAAATCCACATTCTGTGCAGTCGAGCAGATAATCACGAAAGTGTGCATTAATTATCCTCTGCGGTTGAAAATTCGGGGCGTGTTACGTTTACAAATTTGGCCGCATTATTTAATTTGCTCCGCGAGCACATTCATCTAAGCGAGCGTGACCTACTGAGTGTACCGAACCATTTCCCCCGAAGAACAAACATCCATTTCGTCGCGTGCATCGTATTTTATTGAACCACAATCCTGCAGCAAATGCAGGTATTTATTTCGATATACCTCTTCTTCGTGTAAATTCTTTTGTCATTATCCATACATACTCGCTCCGGATACAGATAGTGTGGTTTTGGAAAGTACCATGTAATATCTGAACAAGCTACGCACTCGGCAAAGTGAGCGAAAGGCTTATAACGAAGCGATCCTTGAGTGTTGTTCTGCGAAAAATCTCGGTTTTGTTCATTTATTTTTCGCTAAAATTATAGTGGCACGTAAAGTATTACTTTACAACACTTCTCGCAGGTCGTAAAATTAAAAAAAAAATCCCAAGAAAAATAAGAAAATGCCCTTTTGCTCAATTAACACTATAGCCTTTTGAAAAACCATACAAAAAATCTTAATTTCCATAACTCAAAGTAAAGGTGTCCGCGTGTACGAGCTCTTCGCGTACAAGCTCAGTGACATAAAAGTTTCAATTAAAAAGCAACGACCAATCGCGCGCAATGCTCAATAAACTGCATTGTGGCGAACGAATATCCTCAATACAAAGACATTCTGACAAGCTGACATATATCGATCTTAAAAATTAGCAATACAAAGGAGTGGACAAATTACCACGATAAAAATCACTTCCTTCGATTATGAATAAAAAAAGGCGGAGCCGACGGTAAGTGCCAGCTAATTGAATGCAGAAAAAAGTGCATGTGTACTCGAGATGCGTTTCTGAGTTTGAAAAATTGAGCTCGTTGTTTTTACAAAAAGTCGCTTGCCTTTGATACCGCAGGTAATTGCGTATGGCGTATATAGCCGTGAAGAAAAATGCGCTCCAACTCGCCATTTCTCGACTTTCAATTGATTTCACCGCTACAAGAGACCGAGAAAAAAGCTTCATTTGAATATAGCGTTGAAAAAGTTAATCGTGCATATTTAATAGCGATAACCGCAGGCGATTTTTTGAACCAATCGCCAGAATTAGACTGGACATTTCTCTCGATGAGAATAGTCATTATACATATTAGCATCTGGTTTTATTCAAATGAGACCTAATTTTAATCTGCCCGAAGCTACAAACAGAAAATGGCTCGTACTTAAAAATAGTCTCATTCTACTTTCAATGAGGCATTGTCTACGATCAATAGATTGATTGGTATCGATAATTCCTCAATTTTGAAATATTTAAAGTGCAATATGACTTCAGTACTGTTAGCCAGTCTAAAGTTGAATCTACTTTCACAAATAAATAAACAAATTCTTGATGTTATAAAATCGTCCCACCATCATTCACGTGCTTGTCTTATCAACTATCAGCATTTCAAGGTTTTCAGAACACGTCCTGATATTAGTTTTGTCTTTTTGTGTTTTTTTCGTGATTGAAAATCATTCGACAACTTGATTTTTCACGTCGAAACATTTCCTTGTACTCTTCAATAATTTAATAATAATTTTCAGGTTAAGAAATATTCCTGCGCTTTCTTCTTAGTTTCCGAGCAGAGAAAGAAGCCGTCCAAGAAGGTCCTGAAAATCGCTTCGGTAGAATGGAAGCCGTCAAGATTGAAAATAAAAAAAAAAATAACCACATCGATTGTCAGCGAAGTTCATAAATAGCGTATTATCTGTACGCGCAGAAAATTTACAAGCTATACGCTGGAATCGCAGCATGCAGTAGCGATAAACAAATCTCGACACCTATAAGCAGCGAACCGCGCGCGGGTGTATCAATGAAATTGAGGCCCCCGCGCACGCGTGCATATGTACACGAACGTTATATAAATTTGGTTTGTAATAGATTGCTCGGTCACGCGCGCGACAGACCGACCGAGCTGTATAACGTCAGAGTGAATAATTATGCATGCGGGTCTTTATCTTTATGACACCGCTGTAGACTCTATTGGATTACACCTGCATTTGAACTTTTATTTTTTTTAGGGGATTCGCGAGCTTGTTCATTCGACGTTGTGGGATGCTCGCGTTCGATAAGAGCTACACAATTTTTTGCCGGCTCGTGAATTGAGGTCATACATCTGCAACTACACAAACGGCATTTAGCAAATATTCACTCGATACTGTAAAATTGCTGAGTAGACGAGATGGAAAATATATAGATCGTAAAATCGATTTCTAAAAGAAAACGCACACTGCTATCGTTTTTGGAAATCTGTTTGATATTTGGGCTATAAGAAAGCCAAACGCGCTTTCAACATTCGAGAACTACTTTCAAATTTACAATAAGTTCTAATAATTATCATGCATAAGGTTACGTAATCCCGAAAAATAGCGACAGATAGTAACATAATTAACTTTGGTATATTGATCATAAGCATGTCAAAAATTGCACAATAATTTTTTCATATTGCCATACGGGCGTGGATAATCCGGGCATAATTTGCGTTTGATCTGCTACTTGTACCAACCGAACTAGCTTATCAGTTTTCCGTTTTGCTGTAGTTAATTCACTATGTAGGTCATAAAAACAAAATTCATGTAATTGACGTGAATTTGGTTACTTGTAAAAAATGGTCGTTACACTGCATATAATAGTTCCTTTGCTTTTTAAACCATGCAAAATTCACATTTTCATCGGTTATTATATTTATTAGAAATTTTTGTAATTTTTGTAATTTAATAATTTTGAATCACCGAATGATACTACTTTTCAAATTCTTTTTAAATATTTTAATATCTGCCCTATTTCTGTTTGATCAGAGCTGCTTCTGTCTCTAATAACCTATTATGCAGTTCGTCCGCTTTTCTCGAAAGACTTGCATTTTCATCCTTCAAGCTATTTAGGGACTGCAAATAGTATGGTTATTAAAGTCCGGCTCAAAATGCAATTATAATAAAATCATACTATGTTAACCTTCATTAGATATTGCAAGTCTCTTAATAATCCATTCTGTGCGTTTCCAGCCTGAACCAAACGTTGTTGGACCTCTTTGATATTTTTGACAATTTCATCAATGTCGTGCCCAATTCGATTACTAAGATAACGAAAAAAAATGAGAAAAAGCGATGCGAAATCAAGATTTAAAAAAGCTTAGTTTTTACTTTAAATTAAAAATAAAACACCCATATCTATACATTGATATTTACAATTGATTTCGAAGTCCCTGAATCTTCTGTCTTACATCATTAGAAGTATGAATTTCATCTAGTATCCCTTTCGATATTGATACTGTTATGATAAAATAATTAACTGAAATAATATCTAATTAACTTTCGTACAGCTTGATTTTCAACGTACCATCTTTTGTGAGTTTCAATACCAATGTAACAATGGACTTGACGTCACTCTGAACCATAATATCAGACGACTGTTTGGTTGATTTATCGCTACTATGCGATGAAAATCGAGCACCCATCTTTTTAGAAAAATATCTGTAGTAAGCTCTTCCAAAAATACTTAATAAAACTCGCAAGAGATAAATAAATTTCTTAGCAAATGTCGGAGAATGTGTATGTAGTGCAAGACCGATACAAAGACGATACTGATAAATTGTCATTTCGCGATAACTTTGCTGAGGTTAAAAGAGGAGGTAGATACTTTATTTGTGTGAGTCATACGACAAATTCAAGAAAACTGACGACATACTTCATATTACTCACGAGATCTGCGGTGAAGGCGTATCTTTCCTGGTGCATTGCACGGCCATTTCTACGGCGTTACTTTCCAGTAGTAAACAAAAAAGACTATGAGATCAATAAGAACGCCTGATTAACATATGAAAACATGGCACTGAGTAATGAATCGTCGCGATGATTTTGTCTTTTTAACGTATCTGTCATATAAACACGCGCACGCACACTGCTAGCTGTATTATCTTCGATACAACAAAACTGAAATACTTGTAGATTTTTGCTTCGCACAATTTGACCGTCAGTCTTGTATCCTGATAATTTAAAAATGATTCATCACTGACGTGCTCGCACTTATCTGTACGCCCGCAAATGAGCGGCAATTTGAAATTCCTGATGACTGCTTCGCAGTCGAAAAAGTAAATGTTGAATTTAAAACTAGATTAAATTAATCCGTTGACTGATTGATAATGCGAGATTCGTTCGGTTTTAATTGCCAGCATATCAAAGTTGTAAACGTCAAAGTAGAAAACTAGCCGAGCACGCGAACGGACTACCATTCATAATGTGCAAATGCAGGCGTCTGATATATTGAGTTATTAATATTCTTGTAAACTTGTGTGTTTTTGTTTTTAATAAGCCGGATTGCCAAGCAACTCCCACGCACCGCCTAAATGTTTTTCTTGCTGCGTGTAGGTCTCTTTCTCTAACGTGAAAGTTAGCTCGATTCATTACTTTTGTCGATCCAATTCCAGATTAGATCCGTTCGAATTAGGCTTCGGAATCCAATCCAAATGACCTCCACGTTTTTACATCGTCATTGTAAACAACGCACGAGGTTGAGATAAATGGAGAGAAATCGAGAGATTGAGTGAGAGTGAGAGAGAGAGAGAGAGAGAGAGCGAGGTGCGTTTAATCGATTTCGGTATTGAGTTTCCAACGCTTTTCATTAATTTCGCTGCTACACAACTTTGGCGCAATTGTAAACATCTTGCGGACGCGTTCTGCTTTTTTCTCCGCGCGTCCATTGACTATTGTCATCGATCAATGTTACGTTATTGTTACAGCGTTCGGGCCCGTAACGACAATATCATTATAAACTCGAGCAGAATTTCGTCGTTGCGTAACTTCGCGTCTTTCATTCGTAATCATGTATCATTTGGCAATCAATCGTCGCGCAGTTGCAATGTTTTGCCAACAAAACTTTTCATCTCACATTCTTTTTACAAGTTTCACAATTATGTACTTTTCACTTTACATTGTTTATATTTGTTTTCCTGGAGTTCGCGGCATTCGACCGCATCGTTGTGATATATCTTTGCATTATTTACAAAACATGTGGACAGTGATAATTCTTCGGTAAATAAACCAAACTTATTTTAAATATACATGGAACGTAAAAATTGAAATATCACATCGATGGCAATAAATTTTATGAAAATTTAGCGAAAACAAGAAAAAAATCTCCATAAAAGTAAACAATTAAAAATGTTCACTTCCAAATTCCTGTGACATTACGAAAGATAATACCACTTTTTCAATCGATTAACGAGAAATACAATTTTTATTCCAGACAAGGTAAGCATCATACGTGCCGCTGTATAAAGCGTTTCTCAACACATAATTATACGATAATTGGTGTATACCTGCGAGATAAGAAAACGAAGAATGCCTCTGTCGCATCGCACACTCGACGCAAGCGGCAAAAAAAAGATGAAAATCAAGTAGTAACAGTCGAATGCGGTCAGCCGCGCAAACCTTTTCTCGCGTTGTAATCCGCAATTTGGCCGGGGATAATAACTCTTTCAACGCCATTACCACACGCAACAGGCACGCAGCGCGGCCTAATTGAAACGAGCTGGCGAGCGCGCGCAACAGCTTATAGCGATTTCTCGGATTCCTCCGACGCGCCGCGCGATATTAAGCAAGCCGCGCTCGCCTACTTAATTCGCATCTGGAGCCGCGGCCCGAACGATTAGAGGCGCCCGTCGTTTTGTGGGCCTGTCCTACGAGCCGACCGCGTAACGAGCACTGTCACGCGCGCGCCGTTCTATTTCGCCACTTGACTGTTTTTCGCGCGGCCACGCCCGGCACGCGCGCAATCGATTTACACTCTTCTGCGTTAATTAGACGCGAGAATATGCGCGACTCGCCGTCGACGCTGCGCGCCGAGATATTTTAACGACCGCGCGAGGGGAATTACGATCTCGACGTCGAATTCTTTTTCCAGCGCAAAGTGAAAATTGCGATGATTCCCTGTAGGCCCAGTCGGCTTTCGATTGATAGTGGGCAGCACGCGCCCCGGCTCATTAAAACCATGAAATATCTACGACTAACTACGAGTCTTCTGATTGATTTACCGCTATTGTTTTACGTAATCGGGAACAAGGCGCAGATTAGTATCTCGACAACTTCGGCAAGCTTTTCTTCGCCGTGTTGTATTTATCATATTGATTTCTATAAAGTTTCTTCATTTTTCCGTGTATCCATAAATATTGAAGCGTGTTTTCCAGTTACAGTACTCTCATTTCTTTTGCAGGTCTAGCGATATCGCTATCGGGAACATTGTTCTGATTCTCAGCTTCCGAGCGGACCGTGCAATCCTACAAGAACAACGAGTGGACGCGCCTGAGGAAGAATTCATTATTGTCACGATTGATAACACAATGGACAGCAGCTTCGAGCTGCATTTTATACATTAGTTTCGTTTGTTTCATCATAATTGGACTATCGAGAAGAATGCACTTTTCTTCCGTCGTAACGGCTGCGGAGAAATTGGTCCGATGTTTACAGGGCAACGCGTACTTTCCTCTTTTTTCATCGTGCTCGAGCAGAGCTACGATTACGAGCTCTTTATTAACGACTCCCGCAGATATTCCGGAAGCCGATCATTATTTTCGCGATGTACTTTTTGGTAGGCATTTATTAGCATTCTAAGGTAACTCGCGAGATCGGAGAATATAAAACACACCATCGAAATTCCTGGGCTTCTTCTCGCACATACCGGAGAATGGGATGCGATCGGAGATTGGCGACCCGACGCGTGAAATGGACTTTAACGGCCGGCACGTCGCGCGCGCGAGGTGAAATTTTTGCACGAACTTGAGTGAAAAGGAAAGGGTGAATTCGTGAATGATATCGGCCGCGCGCGGATTATTCAGGTCACAGGATTCGGCTAAATATTCTGATTTCGAAAGCGAAACCAAGTCCGCTCTTTTCCGGCACGCAAGTGCGCTGAAAAACCAATGTTCCGGGGCTTCCGCGAAAGTAAAATTTCCCGAGCAGGTATACACGCGTATCCTTATTAAACGCGTTTGCAAATGACGCACTGTAAAAAGGCGAGCTGGAAAAGTGCGCGCTAAGTGCGTTAGTGTCCGATGAAATTGGAAATCCGATTTACGTATGTAACACGTTCGCGGAATCCGGATGTCACCTCCGCGAAGAAAGCGGCCTGCACGCGAGCGCTCGTTCTATACGCGCGCTTACACGTCGCCGGACACTCGTCTCTGCCTCCTTTTCTTTCTGCTTGATCCGCGTATCATTTTTCGTTTTTGAGCTCTCGCATCGCTAAATCACATCCGACGATCGAGTTTCGCGCGCGGACAATCAACGTTCACAGTCGCTATGGCTTTCCGTCGATGTTTCGCGGATGCTAATCGTCCTCGCGGCGTGGGATGCCTTGGTTCTCTTTCGCGATCCCATTTTCCACGTGGGCGCGAAAGGCTCTCCGAGTTGCACGTAGGATGTGCACGCACCTTGCGCAATCCGCAGCGGTGGCGCATTCGTTACGCTTTGGACGAGAGATAAATAGTGTGGTGCATGTATATGCTACGGCTGACTGATATATTGGCAGTTATCTCGGCACAGATAATTGCTTGCGAAGAATGAGATTAATTTTTTACACATTAAGATGGGGCTTTTGAAAATCGATTAATTTGCCGTATGAATTTCCTTGTTACGCGAAGCTCATTATAAAAAGCACACGTTAATTGCATGCAGGTATTTCTTTTTATAGTTTATTAACAATATAGTAATTTCGCTGCGGTTGCCAAATATATTGGACATGATAATGTCTGTATCTGTTGTGAGGCATGTGATATTTTTATTTTAAAAAATATAAGGAAGTTTCTAATAGTTAGCGGTGATTTATGTCAAGTACTTTCGCAACAATTCGAAATAATTAGTGTTTTACAAGAGTATCGTTAAAGACTCGGATAATAAATATTAAACCACGACCATATTTTTCCATGAGCGCGCGAATCCTTTAGTCGGTTGTCTTTTTTCCTTCTCTTTCTCTTTCAAAAAGAGAAATTTTCCATTTGCGCATTTGCGCGGCAGTTTGTATCGACTTAAAAAATGTATCAAACTTGGGGAATGAGATTTCTTTCTTATTTATATGTATACGACCGTCCCGTGGTAATTAAATTATATGCAATTTTATTTTCCACAGCTTCATAATTATTATGCTTTAAAAGGCGGCGGTTGGGTTGTAACTTTCACCTCGAAAAAAGACATTACTCTTTTTCTCGAATACCCCCGCATAATTTACACTTCGGCCACAGCGCACTTGAATAATTTCATTGCGCGGTAAGCTCATTCTTCTGCTATACAGCTAAAATATGTTAATACGCATGGAAAATGACTAATTACAAAAGGCTCTCTTTCTCTCTCGTGCGCCGTTTGTCAATCGATAACACCTTAATAATTTTCGAATTTACGATGAAAACTTGCTAAGAGTTACGACGGTCCTTTATAGGCCAGTTTTAATCAATCGCGAATTCTCGTAAATTCGGACGTAGGCAAAAAAAAAGAAAGCAAAGCGCGTGGAATAATTTACGCATTGTATGTACGCGCAGTTCGTTCAACATTCTTCATACGTTCCTTCGCGCTTTCCGACGCTGAAATCTCGCTCGTCGTCTCGATTTCTCGCTGGCTGCTCCCTTTTTCCCTCTTTTCGGCGACACGGAAACGTCACCGGGGCCAACGATGCGTCGAACTGATCGCGGATCGCGTGAGCAATGCACTTATACCGCCGATGAAACATTGAATCAGCGCAGCTGCGCGTCAGGTGGCACGCAATTGCCGCGCTCGAAATGCCATTGTCGTTTGACGAAATGCTCGGGCGATTTGTTGGTTTGCTTCTTTCTTTTCTTCGTTGCCACGTCGTGCATTTTTATCGGCTGTTCCAAATTGAGATGTGATATGCGCGGTGACGCACCTGGAGGGAAAAAGGAAAAAAAAAATGCTTTTACGATCGAAGGTTTTCGTTGCGTCTCGTTAATAAAGCCCCGATTGATTTTGATCAGTGGCATAATTAATTGCGCGGAAAGGCGAACGTGTGTCGCCCGTGAGAGAGCGCGATTCTTTACGAGTGAAATCCGAATTGCAGTATCATCGGGCGTGTACTTTTTTCCTCGATATAACCAGTAATCAGTACTTTTCCAGCGCTATAAAACCGAGCCGTTAATTCAGAAAAGAGCCTTGATCTCTCTCCTCGCAGCAAAACTCGAATCGAGAACAATCGTCTACCAATTATTATTAAAAAAATGAAAAGGATCGATCACGGACCGCCAGCTTTTTTCTCAATTACAAGTATCTTTATTAGTCTCACTCAAGTGCTAGCTGGCGGAAAAAGAGAGATATATATATGTATATATATATATATCTAGAAGCAAAAATGAATTTCAGTGGAAGAGAGAGGGAAGCGAGTTTATTCGCGGAGAAATTCGATATTCCTGGCGAATGTTTGTGAGCGTGCTCGCCGGCAGATAAGGAATCCATTAAAGTGCGACCCGTCTGTCGTCGAAACACACTCGATCGAAACGTCGACGACGCGAACCGCCTCTTCGAGAGCGTGCAACACGCGTATACTCGTATATCTCATGCTCGCGCACACGGCGGCGGACTATTATTTCGGTAAACGCTGAAAATTCAGCTGGAACGATAAAACACGCGGCTACTGTATCATTTACGATTGTTGCAATCAATTATCCGATAAAAAAGATAATATATAAATGTATTTGAGCCTGAAATTCAAGTAGCCTACGCTAACTATAACATACGTTTCAACATGTATACTCGCAGTTTGACGGCCGTAATTTATTGGCTGTGAGCACGGAATTTCTTCCGCTGTATGTGTGCACGAAGGAGGCTATGGTAATGGTTGCTTTTTTTCTTAAAAACAAATGATTTATTCACTTCTTACCGTGTTTTCGAGGTTCCCGCGTGTGCTGATAGCGCGATAGTCCTTTATGCTAATTACACTGGTATGCTTAAATTTAAAATCTTGCCTGCGCAGTTTTAGTCGGCAACCTTGATGAAACATTATTCTCGCAATTTATACCATTACAAACTAAATGCAAATTTTGAGCGCGATGCTGGCAGATTGTAACGAAACGATGAGAGACTCGGCGCGCGCTTATCGAACTCGATTCTCATCGCGAGAAATCGCGCGCGGGCTCGTACGAGCTTGTAAGCCGAGTTACAATTATATCATCGCAAGACTGGAATGGTAAAAAAAATGACTTATGCTAAAAAGAGAGGTGAATTTCAGCCAGAGACCGATTACGAAAGACAAAATACGTTGCGCGGCGGCATAACCGATCAGCCGATTCCCGCGGAGTGCAGTCGTAAAAACTATACCGTTGTAATTTTCGGACAATAAATTTCAGTGAACAAATATTCGCTGGAGCATTAAGAGATTCTTGGAACACTTTTAAACATTCCGACAGCTTTTCTGCTCCAAAAAGGCTAAATAAAAAAAAGTCGAAACTTCCTACTATTGCAATGACCGCGAAAGTTGCGACGATAAATTGGTTAATTTATTGAACGTCTTAAAATCCAGGTAGCAACAATTGCACATGCAGCGGAGATAAGTATTTGCCATGAAATTGCCGATAAATAAATGTTGCGGCCGAATGTGTTGAAATTGAAAAAAATCGTTGGGGACTTTCATCTGAATGTTTCGCCTTAAAATCGTCGAGATTTACATGTGGTGCACCTCCCTTAAAATGTTAACAGCCAGTTAAGTATAGCTGACGTTTTTAAGCAAACATCTTGACGTTGCATAAACAGTTTGAAATTTTAATACTTGAGAGCATTCCGTTAAGAAAATAAAGAAAGAAGGAAAGAAAAAAGGCGTCTCGAGGGTAATGAGTTGAAAAAGAAAAATGTACACGGTCAGTCTCGCAACGACGACGGACGATGTAGCTCCGCGCGTAATCGCGAATCGCCGCGCAGAGAAAGTTTTCGCTTGAAAACAAGTTTATAAATGACGAGCGTCAAATATGCAAATCAGCGTGCGCGGAAGAAAAGCGCGAGGAAAATTGGCTTCGATGATACGACGGAAAACTCTCTCGGCTGTGCGCCGAAAGTTCAGTGCGCGAATTTTCGTTCGAGAGACAACGATTACGCATGCCTTTGACAAATTGCATCGCATCTTTTACAATCAGCGCGTCGTCGTCAGCGCTTATTAAAAGTCCTTTCAGATCGTTCGTCAATTCGCTCGCGTTGAACGACTTACAGCAGAAGATTTCCAATGGGTTATTGACCGCAATTACGTAAAGCGAAATCATACGGCCGCTGCGGGAATCAAGACACTTTGCTTATCTATCAATTTCACTTTGCCACGCGCGCGTAGCTTATTTAGTTGTATTATTACGTAAGCACTTGACTTTTTTTTCTCTCTTTTCGCCTTTTCATATTTTCTCGTTCTAATCCGAGCTATCGGATTACTTCGTTACATTGAAATAAACTGGATAGAATAATTAATATGTCATGTCATGACGAAATCGTTTGATCGATCGAACAATTGTGTTTAAACATTTATTTTATAGGCGCATACACACGCACACGCAGGTGAAAAGAGGAGTCTCAAGATAATGTTATCCATCGCTCGCACGGATTCCAAAAATAAACCAAGAGCGAGCAGTGTTCTCCCCTCTACTGTCAAGCCTACCATTTATGAATAAGCCTAAGTAGGACATGAGAGACCAGCAACTTGCTACGGAAAGCACGCAAGTCTATCGCAAATGCATTGCGATACAAATAGTTTACAAAACGAACTTCTGCCTATTTAACAATCACGAGGGCGGATGTGCGTCGTCAACTCTTGCCAGCAAACCAGCATAAAAAGGGCGAGGCTTTTTCGCCATCCAGGAGAGTCAAGCTCCAGTTGACAGATAAGCTACAAATCTCTCTATGTCTCTCCGAATGCTCAGTCAACCCTGGACTAACTGCCCACTCTTTTTGCAACACGTGCCCACGCGAAAAATTCAAACAGAGATTTGAAGCCACAACTACGTCATAAGTCTATTAATAGGATGTTTTCCGCGAGGATCATTACGTCCTGGTGCTTAGTACGCGATAAGTATTCGTACAACTCTCCAAGCGAGCTTCTTGATGCACATTTTGGTCAACTTATTATCGGTAAATCATCCATTAGCTTCAGCTACAACTGAATTGTAACCACGATTGTAGAAAACCTCTTGAGCGTTGCTTACACTTTGTTTTTGTTTTTATAACTAAAATCTTACAACGGCTTCTCAATATTTCATACGTAGTTTCTATCATCATGATGAAATATTCTCAATGCAGTTTCTGTTGCATCATAACGTATATTAATTTGAAGAAAACTTCGTAATACGAAGTAGTCTTTGCTTACGACAATGAGCCAGCAAAAAGTTTATTTGCCATCTTACCGTGTGCGCAAAGGACGATCATTCGTTGAATATGACATCACGAAGTAAGCTCGCGTGTCGCGAAATCAATAGCGTGCAGTTCAACGAAATCATCGTTATATCCCGTAACAAATGAAGCTTGATGGCGACGGAGCGTTGAGAACTACGTGCCTAGCCGATGATGCGATTTCCGAGCCGGTGACGCTGCATTCGCTCGCTCTCTCTCTCTCCCTCTCGTCTAATTAGCGTAATGGATAATTCCGCGTGTGTCCCATCGTCGTTGCGGAGAAATGCATTTGGCGAGTGGCATACAGCACAAATACACCGAGCGAATTAGAACGGCGGCCTTTATAGACTAAACGCGAGAGACACGTTTCGCTTAAAAGTTAAATATTGCCGAGGCACGCGCGCGTTATTTCCTCGGTTTTACAGCGCGATATTGCGCGCATGCATGTTAAGGCGGAAAAAAATATAAAAATCTTGCTAGCTATTTCGAAACTGCGATTCTTATGCATTCGATCGATTGTTTCATATCTTGAAATCTTGAATAAGAGGCACATTCACTTATCGCTTTATTAAACTAAAATCAGATTGATTTTTTATTTGGTAACTGGCCATTTCGTTAAAATCATCGTTAAGGCATTTTGCGTGCCTTTAAAACGAATAATAATATAAAAAAATAGATTACAAGCGTCCCACGAATTGCAACTGAACATATCACCTACGCCAAATTTTTGCCGTGCCAGACTAATTTCTGTCCGAATACTGAGGGTCGGAAAAAATCTCGCGGAGGCTAATTAAAGTGACGCGAGAGGATTACAATGCTGAAAGAGTACCTCGTCGGCAGTGCAGTTTGCCGAAATCGCTAAGGGTGTAGAGAAGAGAGGCTAATTAGTAAGTTTCAAAGGCATACATTCTTTACATATATACGTTATATGTACCGCCGCATCTCTTTGCCTAATTAGCTACGTGTCGACCGAGCGAATTTTAGGGCTCGATGACGATACCGGAGAAGATCTACATTCAAAAAACAAAGACAACTTTATTGTTACGTGATGGTTATGTGATTTAAAACTTGATTGGATTACTCTTCTATAGGAATAAACGCCAATTGATTAATATCCCGAGATCCCTGTGTAGTTTCTAAGTAATTAATCTGTTCGCGGCATCTGCGTTCCATGTGCATAGCACGAAAGTAGCGAGTAATAATTTATAACAATTTTTTTTGGCGGTTGTAAATGTGAAAGTTTATTTAGAGATTCGGTCCTTTGTCGCTTAATGTTTTCTCTCTTTTTTTGCGGATGGGGAAAACCCAGAATATTAACACGTGCGGCAGTTCCAGCGGTGCGCGCGCGATACAAAAGAAAACAGGCGGTATGGTCGTCCAGCAATTGTCGCGCAGGTAAACGTTCGGAGGGAAATTCGGCACTATAAACCTTGCTTTTTTTTAATTGTCTCCACGAACAGGCCCAATGCTGGAGAAAACTCTGATCCTTCTTCAGGAAGGAGGAAGCAGCAGTAGCTCTCGAGAACTCGATCCTTACACCTCGTAGCTCTATCTCAGCACCTCGTCGCATTATTTTCAGTCACCTAGTTGCGCTCAGTTAACTGCTGCTTTCAATTGTTACGTCGTTGTGTTAGTTTATCGTGCTAGCCTTCACGGGTAACGTGTGTGTTGAATGTGAGTGCGAGTTCCTGCAGTATCGTGCATTTTATCTTGTGACCTGTCGAACCCACGATCGCAACAAGGGCTACCGGCATCCGTAGGCCTAGCTGAGGATATACGTGATATCCTCTGAGGCGTCTCCGACCCTGGGCAGCTCAGACAGCAGCAACTCGGCCCTACTTTAGGGGCAGCATAGTGCGGGCCGTGCCCGTGACCAAGACGTTGGCACTGTGCTGCTCTAGGAGACGACCTTCCTTCTCGCACAAGGTGCAATTAGCGTCGTGTGGTAAGCGAGTAGTCTATAACTTGAATGGCCATTCACAGGCAAAGCGAGCCTGCCGAAATGTATTAACTATAATAAGTAGCATAACTCTGTACATTCGTCGACTGTATTTGCTTATATTTAGATGGCTTTTCCCTACTTATGACTGGGGTTTTTATGCCGGATAAATACGAGCCTAATTATATTAGATAAAATTATAATAAAAAATAAATCCATATCTTTTATTTGTTCACTATTCACGCACCATATTAGTATTAAATTTCAAATAACTCAATATACATGAGACTTATAAATTCTTTCTAATAGGGGATCCAAATTTCTGTGTTAATTATATTTAACTTGGAATTTCTACTAAGAATTGTCCAATTTGTTCATAATCGTTGAAAGACATTTGGTGTCGAAGAACGCATAAACAGCATGATCATCTAAAATAGGTATCAAGTAATCTCTGTTAATTCCTTTATATGTTGCAATTTCCATATTACTGCTAAGGTATATTGTTTTACGTATCTCTCGAGGTATTTTAATTTACAAGTCTCGATTTCAGTAACGTGGGATAATTAAATGAACGTTACGCATAAGCGCAAAAATTGTTTATTTGGCAAGGCTTTTTAAAGAACACGATGAATTTTTACAGTCTGATAAGCCGACCCTTGTTAAAATTGCTCACGAAAAAAAGTGCTGAGTTCGTTATGGATAAGAATTTCGCTTTATCCGTTATAGATAGTTGATTTTGGGGTAAGAACTTGTTCAATTCTGTGATATAATCATTAAAACTCATTACTCCCAAATCTTTTTCTTTGAATCATTTGATTTGGATTCCAAATGATTCTATATCCGGAAAAACTAATAAAATATCAACGTGATTGTAAAAGTTGATAAAATTGGTTGTAATGCACAAGGTGGGAATTTTTAAATGTTGCACGAACGATGTTAATAAGTGATTTTTTTCAACTAACCTTGAAGGAGGTGTCCGTCGATCACGTAATTAAATCCGTTCTCAATGATTTTTTCCAGAATATACACGAAACTTGAATTGTTGCAGAGGTTTCATTTCAGCCGCAAGGTTGAAATTTTGACTTTAGGAAGATTGACAGTGATTTGCAGGCGCAAAGATAATTAATATAAGTGAGGGTGACCGACGTTAATTCAACGCAACGTCGCTGAGTTGGAAAAAAACGTTTGAAGGGATTATAATTAACCGCTGAGAAAAATTTCCGAACTCAGCATGTGCAGGCGATATAAACAGAATAGTAACAGCTGACGCCAAGTTAAGCATAAGTTTTGAGTAGTGCATTGTCCGAGCTTACGATAATCATCAATCAAAAGCTACTTCATATAGATCACGACTATACGTACGCCCGCGGTTTTAATTTTGCAAAAGCACACGGCGCAAGGCCACACATTGACAAATTTGGGCTAAAATTTAGCTTAGATTACGCATGCAACGTACGCTTGCTTGCGAAATTCCTCTAAGAGCGTAGATAAACGTACGAAGGCACCTTTCCCTCGCGCGCGCGCAAGGATTCCGTTTCCGCGAGAGAGGTGAAAGGTGCACGTACATACGTATGGCGTCCTAATTTCGGTTCGTGCGCACTGCTCGGTCGCTCGCTCGCCTGCTCGCTTGCGGAGCATCTTCGATACAGGCCGATTGCGATTTATGAGCGCCGGCTAATTCGACAGATTTCTGCACACCGCGGAGTCGCAGTGAAAGTTGAACGCAAATTCGCAAAGTGCGCCACAGGACTTTTACTTTGTCGTTTTACTACGCAAGAAGGAAGTGATTTTCGATGATTGCTGATGGCTATTGATTGATCGATTCTCGTTGCCTTTTTCGCAATTCATATCCATTATTTTTCTTCAAACTTGCTGTTTACTTACGAGTTATTGAAATTTTCTTCTCCGACTCCCCGACGCGATAATTTGAATAGCATTTAATCCAGAAGATTGTTGTGTAATTGTCAAGAGCATCCAAGTCTAAAGGATTTAATTGAATCGAGATGATTTTTCATTACAACCTGTAATTGTCTTTCCAGACTGTTATCTTCCAGTCATCAAATTAATTCCTCCCGTGATGTCAGTCAATTACACGGAATAGATAAAAAAAAGAAGCTTCAGATTTTGTGTAGCACTTCCAAGAATGAATAAAAGACAGTCTTTTAATGTGTCTATCTACAAATATTAGATAAGAGTTTCTCTAGAAATAAAAAGTGCAATGTATCTGCAAATTTTATCAAGACATTGATTTCATTAGTTTGTCGTGAAAAAATAACACTGCTCATGAAACCACATATTTATCAGAAATAAGCCATTCTACAATGCAAATTTCAAGAAATGTCGATCGAGCTTATCGCATAATTCGACACAGACAAATGTTAGACCAGATACATATGCAGTTGATAAAGTTGATAAATATTATGATAATCTAAGCCTTAATAATACAAAGCTTTTTGCTATCTGTCAACCGTCATTCGTCGGCGTCACATCTCAAACTAGACAAACACAACCTTGTTGACAAGATTGATTAGTCCAATTCAACAGAGCAATCTAAACTATATCGTGTGCAAAAACTTGTCGTCCGCAGATGGATAAATCAGCAAGTGTCTTATAATGCGGGTGTTGACGTAATGATTACTACAAGGACCGCGACAGAGGGAAAACCCAGCTAGGTAACAACTCATCCGCAGGTTGTTTGTTTAATGACAATCATATACAAAACGAAATAGATAACGGGCTATTATAGACGGTATCGCCGCGGGGAATTGGAGCGATTTATCATGGCGAAACGTGTTAAGCGAGAGAGTGAGCGATGATTTATCTGCGTTGCTTTTGTTTAATATTCAATGAGAAACAATGTGCGCGCGTAGATAGAGTTTGACGATCGGACAGCTTCGCACTGATAAAGATTCTTTTTTCAGCACTTTTTATTTGCTCGGAAATGGAAATATACGGGAGCTTGAGGAGACGGCGTGTAAGTTAATCAGGAGATAAGGTGCGTTTGTTATGGAAAATATTGCCGACGGTTTTGACGATTCACACTTGACGACTTATCCTCGTAATCAATATCCAAATGTCGATTCGGAATGCTAATGCGAATCGCGCGAACCGGAATTGCCATCTGGGCTCTGCCGCGCAAAATATGTGGGTCGCGCACGAACGGACAAAAGCTCGTTGAACATGTAGGCGAAGACTCGGCGGAAAGTTGATTTGCGCAGCTTCTCCTCGGCTTGTAGCTCCGCGCCGAGCACCGTAAATCAGCAGTTCGTATTCCTCGCGGATCGGCGCCGTGCCCCTCTCTCGTGGGTAGCTTTTAGCACAAGCTCGCTCTCTCTTTCGCAGCCGCATGCAGAGCATTTTTGACCCTGGTTTCGACGGCGCGCACGCGTGTGCGCGTGTCGGCTCTCTCGATTAGATATGCCGTCTCGCATTATCGAGTACGAAAAAGTGCGCTGTCTCTAATGCGATATTGATGCTCGAATTATAAATCGTTCTCAAAATAAAATCTGACACGCCGACCAAGTTACCGAAACGAAGGAAAGACGTGCCTCATTTGTCAATTATTACAGCTGGCAAGTGAGGCGAAAAGAAAATGATAAATCTGCGATAAGCGCGATCGTGACCTTGATTCACCTTACACACGCGCGCGAGATTTTCAATTTTGGCGAACGCCATGTTTGTGAAAAAATTAAAGACCGCCTCATCGCTTATGTGCATTATAAACAATCAGCGCGACCTTTCTCTCTCTCTCTCTCTCTCTCTCTCTCTCTCTCTCTCTCTCTCTCTCTGCCTCTTATCTTGGCAACGACACGTGCGCAGGTGAGCCGGGAAAATGAAAGCGAATCGGCACGAGATAATGACGGCACAGAGAATATTTCGACCTTCGAGAAATTTCGTATGCTGGCGCTCCGTACGCTCCGCTAAATAAACAAGATATACGCTCTGCTATCTCAATCTGCGACAAGGCCATCGCGCGCTTAGAAAACTTCAATCTTCTCTCCGTGCAATTTGCTTGCGGATCGTAGCCGTGGCTCTAAATCGAAATGCACGCACGCGAAGGCAATCGATCAAGGGCGCCTTTGAATCCATCTTCTGGATCGAGAACAAAGAACGAACACTGTTTGTCTTGGCTTCAAATTGAAATCTTCACCAACGCGCATCTGAAACGCCTCCTCGAAACTTGGTTGATAAGCTGCTCGGCTCTTCATAATTGTCTAATTAAACTTCTCTTTGCTGCCAAAGAAAAAACTTGAAGTGATTTACTAATCACCGAATGTTCTGAATGCCGGATGGTGAGGCTTAAAAATAGTCGGCGACTCGACCTCATTACGAGAAAGTGATTTCGCGGAGATACACGGCGTTTAATCTGCCTTGGTGCAAAAACGCCGCCGCTCGCTTGTATAATGAACACATGCACTTACGTGCTTTAACCGACTGAATGTGCAACGAACCAACTCGCCGCCGCTTCTCTTTCTTTCCTTTTTGCGAAGAGCTGTACGTTGCCCAATAAAGCGCGCTCCACGCATTCAACTCCGCGATCTAAATTTCTTTCTCCCGTTCCCTCGGAAGTCAGCGCTGTTAATGGTCGTTTAAGAACGCTTCCGATTGAGAGGTCCTAGACTTTCATCGGGTCGTTCTGCCGACAGCTCCAAAAGAAATACGAGTACGCGCGCTTGACCTTTCCTCTCGTCTCCTGAATTCCAAAGCGTTAAGAACGTTAAACGAATCGTTTGCCCTTTTTTGGCCGTCGCTTCTCCAGTTATAACACCGCGCTATCATAATCGTCCAAATGTGACGAAAAAATAAATATTACTGCACCCGGCAGCTTTTTTCTTCAGCTGTGGAAACGATGCGATGAAAAATACGAGTATTAATATTCATCCTTGCGTCGACAAAGTTGCATTAAAAAATTTACAGCAAAAGGTTTAAAAAGGCGAGAGAAACGGCAACGCTTCGAAACGCATAACGTTCGACGGCAAAAGTGCCAATTCGAAATTGACAATCGTCATTATCGACAGCGCAGTAACGACGTAAAGAAAAAGGAACTACCGAAAAGAAACGGCTAACGGCTCTTATTCCCAGCCAATTAACATTTTTGGCGTATCGAAACGAAAGCTCTCTTGCTGATCGACACACAATGAGCGCCTCGGCATCTCGCGAAAAAGCGACAAAAGAACAGAAAAAAGAAGCTACCCTGCGTTAATTGGCGGCGCGCGTGTTTAACTGTATTCCGCGCGTGCACACCGTGCGACCTGCGCGCAAAATCATTTATCCGCGGATTTATCGATCATTTTCATTTCCCTCAATTGAATATTTCACGCGATGGTTAATGACTTCATTTTTTTATTTTTTTTTATTTTTTCTGGTTCGCGAATAATTGTCGATTCGATCGGTAACTCACTCGGCACTGTATAATTTGCTCGCGTCAGGTCTTCATCATTCGATTACGATACAGTTTCTCGCTCGTGAGAGTCGTACGTTTTTTTTCTCTCTCCGGATAATTTGGCCGATTTCGAGTGTGGATTATGACTCGGTTACTTTAGGCAGATGCAATTTCATGTGTTGATTGCATGTGAGCGCGAGTGAAAAAAGTAACTTTCTCTCTCTTGCACGTCACCACGCCGCGAGTTTCATGTTGATACCGTAAAAATTATATTTAATGGACGATGTGTGTTCTACGTCTGAGAGTTGCGGGCTTCGTAGTTTCCATCTGAAAATTACTGTATAATGGGCAAAGAAAGTCTTTATTTCCCGAAGAAAGCATTTTTTAACTTTAACGTCGCTTGAACTTAATAAAACTTTTTTTAGAATTCGGCTATGCATATAGCAATATACTTATGGACGACTAGGAAACGTGGAATTCTAAAAATATACACTTAAATTATATCAGAGTTGCATTTCAATGTTCGCGATAACGGATAAAAGCAAAAAATTGTGCGAAAAACTGCTTACGGTATATACTCAAGATAACGCGCTGTACTTTATTATGAAAAATCGTCGTCAATTTATAAGTAAAACATTGAGATTTACGATGTCAATCGCGTACATGAAATTCGCATTTATCGAACTATATTTGTATAATTTCTATTTCCCAATCATTTGAGCGTGAAATAAAATCTGTGAATATGATTTACATGAAACTTACAAGAGGCATTTATATATATTAGACACGAAGCCGTGTACTGGTAAAAAAATTTTTTTTTTCGGAATTCCACAACAAACATTGTATAACGATAACCCCGACGACAGCGGCAATGTAATGGTAACGGAACGCTATGTGGCGGCTAAGTTAGGCAAGAAAACCGATATACACCACATGATTGAGAGAAAGCTCGCGCGCGCGTTCTGCAACGTTTGATATTCGATCAAAAAGCCCAAGAAACATTGTATGTTTCCCTCTCTATCTCTATCTCTCACACACACACTCTTTCGTGTTCTGCAGGAAAGTATGAAATAACTAAATTCCTTTTTTACACAAGTCCAATTCAGTTTTGGATATATGCTGTACACGGAAAAAAGTTAACCGGAAAAATTACGGTAAAAGACTGATAACGAAGAAATACGGTGACGAAGGAACTTTTACGATGATGAATCCGTAATGTAAAACAGCAATAAAAATTTAGTAAAAAAAAATCCTAACAATTCTGGAAATTCGTTGTAATTTATATCATGTAATTAGCGAAAATTGTACGACGACAGTTGCATATTTTTTACCCTTACCTTTTGTTGCCTGAGGTCAGGTGATCAACCACTACAGCTAAACTCGGTTTATGTTCTCGCTTTCGTTAGCAGTTTTCTAGTTTTCTGTAGCTTTCGTAATAACAAATAACTTTAAAAGTGTTAAATAAGCTTATAGAAATATTAGATAGTATTTGATATCTTAATGTAATAGCATGATATCGCCGACCACATGAAACATAGCCTCTTGCATGACTATATTTTGAACTTTTATTATTTTTTTCTAAATTCTGGTATAATTTCATAATAATTATAGTTTGTTGACCAAAATTGATAAAACATTCATTGTTAAGAAATTTTTTATGCTTAAAATGTAAAATTAAACGTTATAATTTTAATAATTTTATAAGGAATTCCACAAAGCAATTTAAAAAATCTTTTTAGTGAATGATTATTGTAAGAACTGTACCCTTTCAGTATTAGTTTCTTTAGATAATTTATCGCTCAATAAATAATTCTTTAAGTTAAACCTTCTCATATGAATAATTTTAATTAAAAACATTATGTGATTTGACGAAGCTTACGTTAAGGAATTAATTGAAAAATTATTGGTACAAATGAAACTAAACAATTACATGGAAATTTTACGATAACAGCTCCAAAATATTTGTAGGACTGACACCGTAAAAGTGGTCCTGGCACACTGTAATTTTTATAGACTCGTTACTCTGGTCCCTGGATTACGATGCATCATCGTAATTTTTACCCTGACCGTCTCTGTAAGTTTTACGGGCAAATTTTCTCTGTGTAAAATCAGCATGGCCGCTTTGGTCTCAAAAAGGCCGCGCTCGCGCGAGTGCATTGCTATATAAAAGTATGTTTCGCAAGCGCATATGTGCCGCAATCGATGGATGTGCGCGCGCGAGTATTATGTATGCGGGTTTTCTCGATGATTTCGCGAGGGAGAATTCGTGATCAAAAGGCCTCCTTTTATTAGCCGTTTTTTTTGCGATCGGAGAACCGATTTCCTCTTTTCGAAGCGAATACACACTGATGTGTGCGCGCGCGCGCGCGCGCGAGATTTCGTGTTGCGATATACGGGATTTTTTTTGTCAGACCTCTGCGGGAATTTGCAAGAGAGGATCAGATTATTCATGCGTGTTTCGCTGGTATATAGAATTAAATCAGATGATCAATGCATCTTCGTTTCACAATGCGCATTTTTTTTCGTTTGCTTTGGATGTTGAATTTGTTTTCTTTTCGGCAGAATTTTATCCGCTAGATTTTATGGCTCTCTTCTTCAATAACATATTCCGAGGGAAGACAACCTAAGTAATAGTTTAACGCTTGAATGGGTAGTCTTACGTATAGATTGAAGTTCATTGTTTTGCAGCTGATGAAAGAGTGTCTGCGTGTGATATGAAAGTTCCGGCAATTGATTATAGACATTATGTGCTTTCATTACAGCACTTACACGCATTTTAAACGTTGCGTCAACTTTCTCTGCGTGCGTTACGATTCGAAAAAAAGACTGTTAGCATTCTAGGTCGCTGTAGGTTATTTTTGTGATTTGTATTTATAAAATCCATTAGTTTATTAATTCTCTTATTTACATAATTGTAATTGCATGTTATATTTCGTTGCAGGTAGCGACTCGATTTCACTGTCACTTATTCACAACCATGTGGTTTTTCGCACAGCCCATTAGAACCTGCTGTCATCGAGGAGTGGATATTTTTGAAATAGAATGCCATCGTCGGGGAAAGCAAAGAATAATAAAAAAGTTTTATTTGAAAAGACGAGAAGCTGATGCGGAGAGGTCGCTAGTATCCGGAACAGATACCGACGGCAGTTAACGCCGGCTTATCGACCGCGCGTAACTTCACACCAGCAGCTAAAGAAACTCACGCGCGCCTTTCGCTTTCCCCTTTTCGTACAAGCATCGCACCGAAATAGTGGACTCAGTCCCAACCATGTATGGGCATTCAGCGTCCTTAATTTCAACTGATAGGCCAGCGAGGCCAGCAAACAAGAAGTAACGGGGCAGTGGGCACGAAGCTCGGTTTAAGTCTAATCTTGGCTCGGCACACTTGGCTCTGTTGGCTCCGTCGAAAGATGACTATCGACGCGCCCTAATCTGACTGCTCGAGTCGGCATGCGCGCACGCAGAGAGACAAAGAGTTGCGCGCGCGAAAAAGAAGACAGAAGACGATAGGAGAGGCATGGGCGATGCCCATAATTTGGCATGCGCGCGCGCGCGCGCGCGGACCGTATATCGTTATGCAAGGGCGTGGTCAGTTGATTATAATGGGATTAGTTCGAAGCTCTCCGCTAGCTGGCGCGAAATCGATTCCCCTTCGCGACTCGCGCATGGCATTAATTCATTCTCCGTCCGTCTCTCTCCCCTCGGTCGTGCGCTTTTGTGGACTCGATGTAAATAACGTCGTCTTTTGCTCCCACGGAAAACAAGATAATATAGAGCTCTGGGAATATTGAGAAAAGCCGGCGGAAAGAATGGAATGAAAGACCGATCGATCGCTTTAAGCTTTGACTGAACGAAAGAGAGAGAGAGAGAGAGAAAGAGAGAAAGAGCCCATTTCAATGTAGTTAATTAACATTTGATTTTGTTTTGATGAGACTGGGCGTCTGTAGTAGCTTCACGATTTCTTCTCTTTTTTGTTCCCGTTAGAAGGAGGGGAGAGGGGGCAGGAGCATTTGCATAAACGATTTCGCTGAAAAAACTTCTCTGGAGCGTGTGCTCTGATTGATTTTCCGTGCGGCAAGCTTTGCAGAAAGGAGTCGCGAGCAGAGAAAAACTTTTTTAATAAGATAATCGAATTGAAATTTCGCAGCTGAGATCGATTGCATCCATTCGTCGCAAGACAATACTTTTCAATTGTACGCCAATGAGTTGGAATGTTCGGCTTTGGTGGCGATCACCGAACGGTCGATTTACTCATTTACAACTGTTTCTGTTCGAAAGCGAAGAACGTACACGGTGCAATTGAAAGACGCACAACGCTCTTGCGAGAAAGCAGTCGCAGTCGTCGTCGTCGTCGTCGTCGTCGTCGTTGTTGTTGTTGTCGATGAAATAGCCTATGGGAGAGGGATAAACGGGCGGCAGCAGTGGCGGACATCGAGGACTACAAGTATATCCCCGATGCGCGGCTGCCACCGCAGGCGATTGACATCTCTGTCTCTCGGACGACTTCGATCAGTTGGAGATTAGTGGTGTGCGGAGGATGGAGACAAAGAATGATCGCTGCAGCAGGCGCGCGACAGCACCGCAACGAGCGATCAACCAAAACCGAATTATGCATTGACGCGCCATAGCGCGCTACAGTTTTAATTAGCGAGGACCGTTTCTTTGTTGTTTGGCTCTCGGCTGACGTTAATTAAAGGCTAAATACGTAATGTAACCTTTTGAACTTGGACATGCGCGCGCAAACCGATGAATAATTGTTGACCCAATAAGGAACTGCGTGTATACGTACGGCGCGGCGTTGGCGCAAACAATGTCCTTTGAAATTCATCCCAGATACAGCGCTGCTCGTTAATATTGCAACGCGCGCTCTCTTTTTCAGCGGAAAGCTGGCGAATAATGAAATTTTGGAGCGCGCGACGAGCGTGGAGGGATCATTCATCGGCCGGCTCAAAGGAAAAATGTACTAGAGCATGACCGCAATCAAGAGAGCTTTCCATCGGTTTCCCATTTCCGTGGACTTTTCGGGCAGTTCGCTCGCTCGCACGAAGCTTTTAAAAAACTAGAACAGCCGCTCACTCGCAAGAGAGTACATACCATTAACGGCCATCTGATTGCAATTATACTCGCAACCACATAGCTCCTTTGTGCCGATGCATCCACCAGTGAAATTCTCTCTCTCCCCTCGAGGCGGAAAAAAGGTTGGCGTTAATTCAATAATCCCCCTTCTCTCTTTGCAGCCACGTACGTATACGTACAGGCAGCCGCCCAGTTGTGGCACGTCAAAAGTCTGCGACTTTGCTCCTCTCTCGCTGCGAAATCCATTATACGCACGGAAAAATCCAATGCGGCGCGATGAACGCGATAAAAAGAAAGAAAAAAAGAGAAGAGGGCCCGCTGCACACGGAGTGGCCGCCGCTGGTGTCGATTTCCAATGAAAGCCGTGCGCACTCTGGTCGAAAAACTCGGCGTGCTTTTTACACTTTTTTTTTCTCGTGCGCGCGCGCCCAACGGCCCAGCGACCGACAGGAATTAGTGTGTGCGTGAATGTGCGCACCAGCGATCTCGAGAGATCCCTTCTTCTTCCTTTTTCTATATACGAATGCAATTGAACGAGAGCAAAGTCGTTTACTTTTCTATGAAAGCCCCATACACGTTTACTACTTCCTCTCTCTTCTCTCTCTCTCTCTCTCTCTCTCTCTCTCTCTCTCTCTCTTTGTCTCTCCTTTTTTCATCCCCGTCTACAGCAACGTGCTCGAGCGTGCTGATTTTTCAATGAGCTTTTCTAAACGTGCGTGTACGCTCCGACTTTTCAAATGCGAAAACAAGTGTAATGCCTGGCAAAATTTTTCTCATTTCCGCTGTCGAGAGTTTTCTCTTAGGATCACTCTTTTCACCCTATTTTCTTTGATCAACATGCCAAGTACACACTCTTTATCCGCGCACCAAGTAATGAACGACTTTTATTTTTCAATGAAACAGTATAACTAATTACGCGAAATGAATGGGCTTGAAAATGCGATAAATGCGCATTGAATTATGAAGAATTATAGTGCCACATGAATGTCTGAAAGAGAGAGGATGAGATTCCATTAATTAGCATGCGCATTTTTCGCATTTTTCGTAATAATCCAATTTCAGAATTAGTTTCTTATAAATAATTCATCGTATTGATCAAGTTCGCAATGATAATAATGGCATAGCAAAATTGTCATTCACATATACTTGAATTCATTCAATAATATAATTCACTGTCGTTCTACTCATCGAAGTGACATTCCTGCAGAACATGGACAACAACATACGTTTCTACAATGGAACACGTCATTTAACGAAAATGACGCTGAAGTAACACGACATTGACTTGATTTGATAAACGCGCACGTGCCACTGTCTCTTCACAACAAATTTAAATGCATTAACATTCGCCACACAAAAAGCCATTGAAATTCCTTTAAACCAGGCGCCCACGTGTCAGCGCAAATATCCCCAAATGAGTGAGAGGAGTGGACCGATAAAAAATCGACAGTTGAAAAAAGACGACTATGTACATCCGCGCGACAAGTGCCTCGCCGCATGTGTCAGTCCACGCAACTTCTATTCGTGTCCCTTTCCCTCAGGGTATACATGCAATATCCCCCACGAAGTTTTTTTCGTCTACGAGGATTCCCTGACGGGAAAGAGGCAAAATTCCGATAAAGGGAGGAGTTTTTAAAAAAAGAGATTGTTCGAACTTTTCTTAAAAAACAGTCATTGGCGTTGAAAAATATATATTTATACGTGTATGTGTGAACGTCAAAGCGGCGAGACAGCGAGAAAGAGAGAGAGAGAGAGAGAGAGAGAGAGAGAGAGAGAGAGAGAAAACTTTAACGACTCTGTCAGTCGCAAGGCAAGCGATTTTTGTTCTGTCGCTGAAGGCTTTTTAATTTGCGCGTGCTCCGTACACAGGAGAGAGATTGATTCATTTAAAATAGACGCGCGCTGCGACGGGAAATTTTTTCGGAGTATGGCAACTCAAAAAAAAAATAAATAAAGAGCACAGAACATTCTCCGAACTTACATCGCCAAACGCAGCTTTCGCGCTCAGCTGCACATTTCCATTGGGAAAGAGAGTACGAAATTTCAATTTTTAATTAAAACCTCCGCGCGGTAAACGCTTTTCCAATTTGTCCGATCGAATTGTTCATCACTCGATATATTGTATTCCAAGCGATTCCAACCTACTGCTCGTGCGGCCCCATATTTCTCTCTGTGTGCGGCGCAGCGCGTTTTTGCCGTGGATAATGCCTATAACGCTTTTGTACAATAATTTCCTATGTAACGGAGCATGTATATTGCTTTCTATACTTTTATTATTGAACAAGAATTTTACAATCGTGCAGCTACTTTGCGGCAGTCAGTTGTTTTCTTCAAAATCTTGAAAATGACAAGGGACAAACGGAGTTTTTTTTAATTTTATTCAGCGTTCGTTGTCGATAATTCGAACTTGGCTAATTGGAAGTTCCGTATGCCTTGGGAGCTTTTAACCGGACCTTCATATGAAATCAGTTGATTAACGCGATTTTCACGAATTTTTCAATCTCTGGAGTTTGCGGTCGTCGATAGCCCACTGTGCTGGTCTTTCTTTGCGCTCTTAAGTATAACAATTCCGCGTCTTGGAATATTTGGCTTGGTAAAAAATGGGTAGGAAGAATCAACTGGTGGCGAGCGTCGATAGATAAAGTGTGACCGAGGAAAGAATGAAATCCCCCATCGAGAAATCATCGAACACGGTAGAGAGAAGAAATAACAGGGCAAGAAGAATGCTCGAAATATATTTTCATGACGCCCGATTGTTCGTCGCGCTCGCGCCCCTCGTTTATCATCCCGCGCTCTCCCTTGATGCGTTTAAAAGGGGCCCTTTAGCAGCACTACTTCGCAGCGCGTCGCCGATCTCTTGACCCGCATATTCGCTTGAAGGTGCTCCTCATCCTCTCGAGTTTCGGAAGGGCGTCTGCGGGGTAATACAACGACAAACCTCGAGGCCACAGACTGGATGCAGCTGGAATGCGAGAGAAGAGGAGCTATGCCTTCGAGCTATCAAATTCGACTGGAGAGAGATACGAGCCCTCCACTTCCCTTTTTTTTATGTCTATACGCGCGACGCAGGGATTAGCGGTCTTTGAATGAACGGCATCCTCTGAGCGCTGGGAGGGCAAGCTTTAATGCTCCGAGGGGGAGAACGTATCCCGCGAGCGCGAGCACAAAGAGAATTAATGTCTCGAAAAGCGGGCGGCTTTACTTCGCGGTTATTCGTTTTGCTGGCTACCGGCCTCTCACTCTTGCATTGGCTTCAAGTCAAAACTGCTGCTGCCGCGGCGGCTGGCCTTTTTGCGCCACTACTCGCAACATCAAACATTCAAGCTCTTGAATTATTGAGACCACTGTATTTTCCAAATTTCCCAGTCAGGCAGGAACTCGGCTCATTTCATTCGGATCGCACGGAAACCCGGTGTCTCTTCTTGTTCTTTTTTTAAAGAAGTGCTTTTCGGAATTGACGCTGCACACTCGAGATGCCATGAATAAAGAACGCCAAGTGATTTTAGGTCGATTGAATGTTTACATGAAGAAGCTTGCTTATCACTTATATGGGAGATAGAGTGTCTTACGAGAAGCGAGATTCTTAACGCTCTTGTCAAGATTAGTCAATATGAAATTTCGTTGTCAAGGAGTCACGTGACGAGCAATAACGATAAATATCTAGCGACACTTTCTATTGTTGCTTCATAATTCGATTAAGTAAGATGTTCCGACTCCATGAAATTGTGGTTGGATTCGTTTATTCGCAGAATCCGTATCTCTCGAACTATGCAGGTTGAATTTGCTCCTGAATTTGATTTGTCTGGCGTAATGTGACAAGGCAAATGCAATTTTCGTATAATTCAATATTAACGCAACTCAACGGAATAAAGAAAAGCTGCGAGCAGCGTCATTCGAAAATTACGAGTAGCGCGTCAGACCATAAAAAAGCATCAGCCTGCAAAGTTTGCATTTCGTGTGACATCTATGTTGAGTAAACTAGCAGGGCAGTTTTACAACTTGCAAAAGTAATTGCAGTATGTGCCGCGAAACGTCGGCATGCAGGCCGACAAATGAGCTCCCGGGAAAGACGTGAAACACGAGAAAAGTAAAATGTCACTTGTGCCTTTTTATTGATAATTCTGTTAAGGCCGCGTACGTGTGAGTTTCGGTAGCGACGCTACGCTCGCGAGAGAGAGACACTTGGCTTTTATGCACTTAGCGTATACGTGAGATGGAAGCTATGTGTATTTAGTTTGCCGGAACTCGGCGATTTGGTTGACGCAACTGAAACTTTGCGTACACCGCACGTTGTTAGATGTGTTTGTGAAATTTACAACACAATTTCGAGACAAATTGCTTTACACGCGCACGCCCACGTTCGCTCGAAGGCAATCGAGCATTTTGAAAATGATTTTCTAACCGTGGTTTGCGCCAACTCATAGGGTGCTCACTGGGTTTCATCGAATCGCTGGGACCGAAGAAATTATTACCTCCCGTAATAGAGAATCGTTTATTAAGTGGAAAAGTGACTTTCGTAGTTGTATTGGGGTGTAACGAGGTGCAAGCTTGAATATCGGATCACCCTCTCTCGAGCAAAGTGTATAAGTCCATTAAAAATAAGAGGCCAACACTTCACCGCAACCTAATTTTTGCAATGAAATAGCCTTTTCTCTGAAAACTCGTTTACCATCCCACCGTTGGCCTTTTACAGTTTTTTACTCTGGCCTCTGAAATGTACTCACTAGAGGCAAGTGTGTTGCCGGCACAGCTCATAACGGGCCGTCGACGAGCAAGCAAGGAGAAGCTCGTGCCGCATTTTGGTATCCCGATTCCCTGAAATATCATCTTACCCGCGCGCGCACCCGAGAACTCGACCAATAACTCAGCAAAAACGCAGAAATCGAGCGGCAGGCCACGCGGCGAGATTTTTATCGGCCAGCCGTCGTAAAGCAGAACAGAACAAGTGGGCAGCAGCGGGAAGCGGCCGTGGGCGTATAATAAAAGATGTGCTCGGCGCTTGACGAGCGATCGGCAGCAGCCCCAGCCGGACATCTGGGGAATGCCGAGAGAGCCTCGGCTATGCGCGCGTCGCATTCCGGCGCGACGAGCGCTCTCGCGCTCCGCGGCTAATTAGCGTTTGTTGCGCGCTCTCGCGCGCTACGGGCTCCGCCGGCGGCCTACTATTCGCGCCGACTAATTAACTCCTCGACGCTCGCGCTCTCCCACGGCGACCTTACCGATTATTCCGACGCGATATCCGGCGCGAACGATGCGCGACGTCGGCTGCACTCCTGCTGCTTGCTTTCGTTTCCCTACGGAAGCCAATTGGATATTCATTTCAATACCGGCGCGTTCGCTGCTGCGCTTGCCTGTCCGAAAGACACCGTATGAACAAACTTTATAAACTTGCCAAATCCAATATTCAAATACGGATATTCCATCACGTTTCACTATTTTTCAACATCGACCTACGAGACTACACGCACGTATTGATTTTACGACGGAATAAGTGAAACTTTTTGTTCGATGAAACTACTCAGATAGTAAAGTAAATAATAAAGCCTGATCAGCGAAATGGTACTCAGAGATGCGATACTATCTGCCTTTGCTTTCAGTCATAAATATGCATTCGTTCATTGGATTCGACGTTGACAACGCAAACGAATCGCATTACAATCCTTCGCGGTGCCACGGCAATAAAACTATAACACCGCGCGGATCGTTTAATACGTGGAACGATCTGTCGTTCGCGCCAATGAATTCGTCGCACCGAGGCCGAAACAAAGCATTTTTAACGGCGTGCAACGATGATTTATCATTTGTGTAAAGTTATTGGGATCGAATAATTATTTCGTGAAGCGTAAGTCGATACAACGATTGTCTCGCAAGTACAACGCTTGCGGGAGAGAAGACTTTGCGAGTAGCTCAGTTCAAAATAAGCAGACGTTGATTAAAAACGAGCTCGACTGAATGCAAAACGAACTTTGAGCGCAATTTTCTCGTACCGAGACTAAAAGCTCTTTACCTAAGAACCTCGACAACAGTTCGCGAAGAATAATTGAGAAATGGAAACATTCGGGGTAATATGGTGACGGAACACTGTCCTCGCACTGCTATTGCACTCAGTATTGTTATCAGCGTTACCAATATTTGCCTGGCTCTGTATAAAAGCTGAAAGAGTTACACCGTGTGCTCGACGAAGTGGAAAGCCGCTTAGTTTCCTAAAAAGCAAACATTTTTGTTATTGTAGAGATGCTCTCAGTCGTGCGAGGGTGTGCGGCCTCAGTTTATTGTTGATCGACTTTATCTTGCGCGCGCGCAAAGCCAAAGTAAACTTAGCGAGCCTCGATGTCTTCGGTGGAAAGTTTAAATTAATAGTGGCTACGCGAGAGAGAGAGGGAGTGAGCATCTTCCGTATATAGAACCAGGTCAATATCTTTGGACTTTGTGTTGACCTATTCAACGTGAAATTTTACCCCCATCCCGAAAGGTCAGACTTCATTGTTAATTAAATATTCCCTTTGTCGAAATATTGGATTTTTGGGGCGTATATAATATCGGATATCCGAGATCTCTTAATCAAATTGAATTTGGCCTACTCCGGGTAAATATCATGTTCACTCACGTCATTTTGCAGCGGCTTCGAAGAAGAAAAAGTAGGCAATTTTTCAATTTTGTTAATGATCTTACGCAGCGCGCACATGAGGCAATGAATAGAAATCTTACTAAAATTACCTGCGCCATCCGCGGGCATTTTCTTCCTTTTACGGAGAACAAAACAAAAGTATATATCCAGCAGAGCCAATTATAAGGACTCTCCGCGCGACTGCAGCTGCGCAAATAGTTGTTTCTTCTTCTTCTTCAACGTATATAACTTTCACGTACACTTATCTACTTTACCTTCCACGTACTCTTTTATTTTCATCCTCGCGCACATCATCACTTATATGGCTTGCATCATTGCCGAGTTTGCTGTATGTAATGTGTAAGTTTGTGAACGATCGCCAGCAACAACAATGCAGCAGGACACACTAGAAAAAAGTAATTTTCGTCGCGCAGATACGATTCGTAGGGTGCTCGAGAGAAAGGGGAAGCCGGAAGCGAGCGTCGGACACAAAGCAAGAAAGCAAGAGACTAAGGGCCAATTCGCGGCAAAGGGTTTTCAGAACAACATAGTTCAACGCTCGACAATCATGGTTCTAGAGAGAGAGAGAGAGAGAGAGAGAGAGAGAGAGAGAGAGAGAGAGAGAGAGAGAGAGAGAGAGAGCCAAGAATAAGAGGAAGCATGCGATACGTGTGTCCGAGAATAGTAGCAGACAGACGCAGCGGTGCGCACAAGAGATGTGTGTACTAGCTAACACGGAATAATTACGGCGAGTGGGATACAACCCAGAGAGAGAGAGAGAGAGAGAGAGAGAGAGAGAGAGAGAGAGAGAGAGAGAGAGAGAGAGAGAGAGGAGAGAGAGAGGGAGAGCGGCTTATGCCGCGTGCGTATAAATAAGTCGGCCATTGAAAATTATCTCAATTAGGCGAGCGCGCACTCCAGCTATCGCTACTTTATTATCGAACTACTCTCTCCTGTACTCCGCGCAGCTTGATTATGGATTCATGAATTATTAGCGTCCGCCGTGCCGCCGAACGCGCTCTCGCTGCCGCGCGCCGGATTAGACAATTACAATCAATTATTTACGAGGTCCGCTGCAATTACCCTTATTGTTTATCAGCTCAATACTTGGCTTATTTAAATAAGCAATTAGCCAGAGTGCATCACGCGATGCGATGCATACGCTTTCTACAACCGGAGAGTGGGACAGAGGGACGCGAGTGTATTAACGGCATGGAAAAAGGCTTCATCTTTTTTTTATTTTCATTTCAATGTTAATCTCTGTGTGTAAACCCACGAATTATCGCGCCCGAGTTGCCAGCTCTCGCTCGCGACATTTTATGAAGAAGGAGAGATTGTCGCGGTGTCTGCCTTTAAATTGCAGCCCTTTAGATTGCTTTTCCATTGCAATATAAAAAGAACGAGAGCAAGATGAAGTCTTGCTCTTGTTCGTTTCAATCCGAGTATGGAATCTTACCTTATTAAATGTCTTGCCTTTCTTCGTTGTACTTTCCCCCTGAGAAACGTTGAAAACGATCTAATGACTTTTAATCGGTTTCGTCAATTCAACCTCGCGCGTCGCAATAAAACGTATAATAACTCTCGACACGCTTAATTAAATGCAATGAATGCGCGCGCGCGCGGGAGACCGCATGCGAAACCAGCTACACAGTAAATCAAACAGCCCGAGATAATTTACCATCCCTCGGCGGCAAACAAATAGCAGAAATATTACGCGCCGAGAGGAAAGAACGAGCGCGACCGGCCAGCGTATCGCGGAAAATATACGCGAGAGCGGAAGTGAGGTTGGCTGGAAAAAAAATCCGCGGCCTGTGCGCGCATCCACAGTCGATCGGGAATAAAGCAGGCAGCTCGCTCGCCGAAAATACACGATGATAAGCGGAGCGCGCCGGCGAGCGCGATGCAGCTGCAAAGAGAGGGAATGGCGCAAGACGAAACAGTTTAGCGCTTCTGCCGTATAGCTTTAAGCTCCAAGACGCAACTCCCCCGTGCGCGCGAGCGTTATTTCCATCTCCACACGCATATACTCTCTTTGCGACTGGCTGCCGCGCTGCACGGAGATTAATTGCGAAACAAGGGGGCTGCGCGCAATATATGCACGAGATATATGTTTCGGCCCCCTATCTTCTATACGGCGTTTTGGTTTGCTCAGCCGATTGAGACGCGCCAGTACTCTTGCTCTCGGGCTTTTCAACTTTTTTTTGACTGACGGTTCTTTTGGATCCTCTGACGGTTTTATAAATATATGCGATGCTCGACAGTCACTCGGGATCAACGTTTTTCTCTCTTCTTTCGCCGTAAAAAAATCTGTCTTTCTTGGCTCGACAGTTAACCTACTTTTGTTTTCATGTTTATTCAAGTATTCATAGTGTTACATACGCTGATACACCATTTTTCACGTTTCGTTGCTCGTGCTTGTCTAAATACACGAGCAGCGGAATTTCTCTCATTAGAAGTTTTCCTCGGGAGCTTGATTTTCCGAATGAACAATGAAATGAACGAATGATGCCAAACCGAAAACTTGGTCGTTAGCTCGCAAATCCCTCTGCGTCGCTCGTACCGCGAGTACGCGGGGAGCGTTATCGAGGCAGGTAATGCGCATCATCGACAAATACACACGGAAGTTTGATACGTGCCGTGTGAATCATATCCGTCGCGCGCAGTTCTTTCGCACGCATACGCGGAGGAGAAGAAACGCGCGCAGCGCAATCTCACGCTCGATAAGGAAAAAAGTGCATTACTCCGCGCACAACGAGCAGTCGATAATTGGAGCCCGATAACCAATCAATCACAAAAGCCAGTTACACCAGTCGCGCTGTTCCTCATCGAAAAGCAGAGAAAGAGGTATAGGCAGTCTATCGCGCACGAAGAAACGAGGCACACAAGCCAATATAATGATTATCTGCGCGCGGCGATCAAACACACTATGGCTTTTGCGCTGCGCGCTGCGAGATTGCGCCTGCAATTTTTCACGGCTTCTAACAAAGTGAACGAGAGAGTTCCCGTTGCGCTGCAGCGAGAGAAGTCTATGGGATATAACTATACGCGCGCGGTAGCCAGCGTTTTTTCTTTGAATAATCCCCGAAACGTGACTCTCTCGCGACATCCGCGCCAATTCAATTAATAACCTTTTGTCGTTGAATGGCCCAGTAAAAAGCCCACAGATGTGTGTGTGTGTGTCTGTGTGTGTGTGTGTGTGTATATATACATACCGCAGATATTATAAAAGCTGCTAGTCTTATGCGTACAAACGTTCCAGTTGCGTGAGGAGTTTGACTGGAGCAAGGATCAGCTGTTGATTTATTGTATTGGACGCGCGGTATCTTCTCTTCTCTTCTCGTCTCTTTTCGTTTTCGCGCCGCTCGCAGGTAAAACGCATCCGGTGCGTACAAGGGACACGGGAAAGGCGTGTTTATTAATTCCCTTTGACGCGTGTCTCTCGTTAGATGCGCCCGATTTATATACGCGACGAGTGCCTTTTTTACAATTATTTTTTCTTTCATCTTGACAAGCCAACTGGATTGTTTATAGGTGAAAGCCAGCCGACGTCGTCGAGGATTCGTTATCGTCCGATTGTGCTTTGTTGGCGAAAAACTTTTCTTTTCCTCGTCCTCTCGTGTGTGCGATGCGTCAAAGTAACCGACCGGGAGAATAACTGTTTCCGACGCGGCTAGATTTTCCTTGATTTTTTCCGTTGCGTTGAGTGGGTTTGGCTCGTCGCTGCGCGACTATGTATACCTCGGATTTTCATGCAAATGAATATGCAGCTTTTCCCTCAGATTTTCTATAAATATCTCGTTCTTTTCGTTATTGCTGTGTGGGCTCAAAAGTTAAGCTCAATTCAAATTCCCTGAATACTGCATCGATCAATCTTTCAAACTATGCCATTAAACTTAAATTGACGTTCATGACTCGGCTTCTTTTTTCTCTCTCGTAGTCTCTGTTCATAATTACTTCCTATTTTTCCTAGTAAAAATTTCTATTCGTCAGCTTTTTATATATATATATATATATATATACACAGACGCAGACTTTCGCGTATAACTTTTACTTCGGGCTCGCTTAAAACTCGCTTAGTGTCACTGTGTAACGTATACTGCAATTTCATATATACGTGTGTGTATGTATATGTGCGTGTATCCGCATAAAATGCACTTTGAATTCCAAGCGCGAAGGCGGCGCGACACATTACGATTATTTCTCAATATAAAATTTATGCGAGCATTTTTCATTAGGCCGAGAATATCAATGCAGACACACGCACAAACGCACAGATCGCACAATTTTATTATCACGAAATACGAAGGTATGCATCAATACACAGTACATTTCTTTTGAAAGAGGCATCGACTGCTCCAAATGACGCCGTCATCGATACGCTCAAACACCTTTACACAAAAGTCGTTAAGCTTCTCACACTGTAGCGACAGAGGGTCAGAAAAAATCGGAGCGCGTACAAAAGCGCGATGACGTCTAATGACGTGGGGTGAGTTACTGTGAAAAATGCGCTGTCGTCCCGTGCATTCAAAGAAACTACCTTGTGTTCGTGTGCGTTGTTGGCTTATTGTCGGCCTACGAGTCGCGTGTCGCTTCTCTCTCTCTCTCTCTCTCTCTCTCTCTCTCTCTCTCTCTCTCTCTCTCTCTCTCTCTCTCTCTCTCTGCCTTTACCCCTGAAACCGCGCGCATTTTCCAACGTAGCGTCGGAGCGTCGCGACGTCCTAATTCGCTATCGCGCGCGAGCTGCTCGTAAATCGCGGCGAATTGTCGCAGAGGTGTGTTCGCCGCTGCAAACAATCTATAATTACATATATTGCGCGAATGACATTCCTTGTAACAGCGGGCTTGATTTTGGACTTGCGGTCTAAATCGATGTTTTGACGCCGCAGGTACGAGTCGACCGAGAAGAAGAAATACCATCCTGATTCCTCGAACAGATAAGGCGCTAAGCGTCTTTTTGGGGCCCAAGGTGAGCGCGCGCGTGGTAGCCGGCCACCGTGGGACAATAAAAATTCCTTAATGCGTGTCTGTGTGTGTGTGTGTGTGTAACGAGGCGTCCATTAGCAGCCGCCATATCTCTCTCTGTCTTTCTTTCCGAGCTTATCGGTCTTACGCGTGTTTCTGTTCTACAAAAGCCCATCATCGCGCCGGCGTGTTACACGAAAACCACTCGGCGGCGCCATTAATAATTTCCCAGACTTTCCAACACTTTTCAATCCGGCTTGGCGTTCCAAGCTCACGGCCTATCATCGTCGGTGAATAATTGGAATAACGCTTATCGAAGGGCCTAACTTTCGGGCGGGGCAATTAGCAACGGGCCGAAAGTCTCTCGCGGAATGTAATTAGCGGCTCGTTATCCCCGCAGCTAGCGAGCAGTTGACTACGGCGAGCCCTCGCGTCAATTATGCAGTGTAAACACGCGTAGGCGGCGCGCGGCGGAGTACACGCGTACTCCTTGGCTTGCGGGGCAGCCGAGTCAGCGTCGACGCCGCTCGCGAGGCGAACCGTCGATTGGCTTTGGCCAGAGAGCAGCGCCGATCGCCGCGGAAGAGCCGTGCCCGTCGGAGAGCACCGGAACATTGCGCTTAAGGCGAGCGCGCGGGATGCGATCACGCGCGCCTTCTCAACTGGATAATCGCGTCGCCGCTGCTCGTCAAATTGTTTGCGCGCGGGCGGCCGGGCAGCCGGGCGGCCGGGCGGTGGCGAAAAATCACGCGGGTCCGCGGTCGCGTCACCGCCGCCCAATTAATTAGCGAACGCGCCGCGCAGCGCCGCTAATCTCGGGCTGCGACTTTCCAATCGCGCGCGACAGCCACGGAGAGTGGCTCGGCTAGGCGGACAAACGGCATGCATATACCTGTGCAGGCCGCGCAGGCGAGTTAGACAAAGACGAATAAAATCAGATAGTCGGTCTTTCGTGTCCGGACGATCGTGGTTCGCTCTGTCTCGCGCACGTAGCGCGTTATGCGCGCGCGCGCGCGCGTGTGTGTCTGCGTGTATGGGTGTATGGTAGGAGAGCGCAGTGGCGGTAAAGCGCGCAAGCGAGTAAAAGCCCATTGGTCGGAGCTCGCGGCGGCTCGGCGAGAGAGTCGCGCCCGCTAGACTCGCACGACCAGTTGAGCGCGGCTCCTCGTCTCGGCAGGTCGCTCTTGTTTCTTTGCGGTATATATACATATATATAAATATATATATATATATATACGGCCGATCCTGTCGTTCGCTTCGTATTATTTTACGTATCGCGCGCGCGCATCGCCTCAAAACAGATTGATTGCGATTTTCAAAGAGAAGGAGAGACCGAGAGGGCGAGGAGGATTGTTTTGCACGATGAATCGAACAGTTGTGTCATTGTTGTTTTTCCGAGATGAATTGATATAGAAAGTGCGTTGATTTGTTAGTTATTTACGAGGGATACGGTGTTGTGCAGGTTGCTTATACATGTATACACATATATATACACACACGACTGCTAAGTGAGTGAGAGACGCGGTGAGAGAGAGAGAGCGCCAGGAGGTTCAACGCACCTGGGGCGGCTTAAGCGCTCACGAGTGTGCGCCTGGCTGCAGCGCAAGCGGAGCCGGTGAAAGAGAGGAAAAAGGGAGAGAGGATGCTGCCGCCGCCGCCGCCGCCGTTGATGCACCGAGCCTGCTGTTGCGGCGGTGATCGGTAAGAGTTTCGCGTTTAGCGCGTAAGCATATACGATACGTGCATGTCTCGTGTGCGCTCCAGCATGCCAAGAATCATAAGTTCGAGCAATTTTTCGCTTTGACAAATCTCACGATCGAGCCTGACTTACGTAAGAGCGAAGCTGCCGCTTTTATCCTGTCACAAGATTATCTGTCTGTCGTTTAGCATTGGGCAATCCGCGCTCGTGCCGCGAGATTTCATAGACTGCAGTTGGCAAGGAAAGGAAAAAAATCGAAGGGAGAGCGAGAATGCGCAGACAAAGGAGTTTGAAGAAGAAGAAGAAAAAAACGCGCAAAGCGTCCAGTACATATTCGAAAGAGCGTAAAGTCGCTCTGAGAGAGGGTTCACCTTTGTACTCTCTCTCCCAACTGGTCGTCGCAGCTTGATTGCATTTCGCGCGCCAAGTAAGAAACAATTCCACCGGTGGCGCTCGACAAAGGGGCCCTTTTCAATCGAAAAAGCTCGTAAGCTATAACTAAGTTTATCGGTCGGGACAACGCGCAGGCTTCATTGCTAATTGCCATTCGAATGCTAATGCAACGCCCGTAGCTGTAGGCATCGGCGAGCTTGTAAAATCGACACTTTTTTTCATTTGGATTGATATTGAACCTTCCCTTCCTTTTTTTACGACTGAGAATGGCTCTATAACGTTATGACTCGATAAATTATATCGAAAAGACACTTTCGCGCAAGAGCCTCGACTTTTCTCTCGTTTCTTTTGTCGTTGTTGTTGTTCAAGTACCAAAGTTTTATATATTTCGGCGTCGGAACAGAATTTCTATGAAATTTATCGACTCGAAGATCATAAAAGCTTGTGTATGCCAAGGATTTATATACATGTACGAATTCTGACGTTTGGTTTTATACATATATATATATATATTGAGAGAGGTAGAGAGTCAATCGGCGCAAACGGTGCTTACTGGCACAAGAAAAGGTTTCGCATACTGCACTGGCGCACCGCCCGCAAAACCGCACGAGCGACATTCCAGCAGCAGCGGTGGCACCGAATGCACCGCTCGCTGCTGTCAGCGGCAGAGTCACCTAAACAAATCCGCGAAAAATTCAATTCCTTCCAGCAGCTTTGGCGGCGCGCGAAAATAATCGATGCGGCGGAGCTCGGAAAACCATCGGATTACCGTCAAGTGCGACGCGCGACGTCACAGCGACAGCCGGGGCAAAGAGCGAGAACCAAAGCAGTCGCGGAAGCTCCACACCGTCGCTTACTTACCAGTTTACTCTCGTCTCGGTGTCCGGCCGCCGAAAAGGGGCCGCGACGGAGAAACAATTCGGTCGAGCGCGCGTGGCCCCTCGAGCAGCTCGAACTGTAGAGCCACGCACGCCGGAGGGAGAGTCCGAGCGCCGTCTGGAAAGGCGAAAACTCGAATCGGCGAATCGGCGAATCGGCGTTGCATGACTAGCGGACACTCGTCGTGGTGTCGCGCCGAGCAAAGCACTGTCTTCGCGCCGGCGACGGCCGCTGCTCGCGGCTCAACGGCGATCTCGCGTAATTCTGCGGGGCGCGCCTCCCTCGCGCGTCGTTAATGAATAAATTCGGCGCCGGCGACGATTTACCGAGCGACGATCGCTCGCCCCACGAGAACGCGAGCGAAACTGCCTCGCCAAGCTTATCAAATATAAAGGCCGTCGCGCATAGGTACACCGCGGAAAGCGGGAAAACGGGGCTAAAGTATGCGGCAGCTGCAGCTATGCATAGTTTGAAATTTCCGTGGCGGGCTGTTTGTGCGAGTTATACCACGACCGCCTTCGAGCCTCCTGTGCTATACTTTTAATTTTGTGAAATTAACGAGGCTGCGCTACCTGCACTTTCGTCCCGCGGAGCAGCTTCGTTGGCGCGGATGCAGTTCGTTGTTTTTTTTATTCCGGGAGCGCTGGTATTTTTCACGCGCGGCGTTTTAACTGATGGAAATGTTGATTGCCGCGCGCGCGAGGCAAATGCTCGCGTACACACAGTCGCACCCGCCAAGCACTGCTGTGTGTTTCATTGATTTTGTGAATTATGGCGCTGGCATGTAGGCGTTTTGCTTACTGCACGGGACCAGAGGAGGGGGATGAAGCGAGTGGTTTTTGTTGAGCGAGCGAAGTGCTTGGAATTTGCATTTTTGCGTTTGAAGGCTACTACTTCGCTTCTTTCTTACTCTTTCTTCTTGCATACAAGTTTTCCGTTAGAGCTTGATTGTAGGTTGCCGTGCGCGCTCAGCGACGAAACAGAGCGAATACGAATGTGCGAATTTTCAGGAAGCTGTTGGCTTTTCGAAGCTACGAGTATAATTAAAACAAGTCTCTTTTGCGAGCTTTCCGAAGAAAACATCAATCAAAATAAAAGAGCTTGCAAACGATTTTCTTTTGACGCCGCGTTTTTCCTAAAATACAGTGACTCTGCTGAAGATCGTTCTTGGCGGAAAATTACTACCGAAAGCAAATTGCACACACGCACGTGCGGAATACTACTTACTCAAAAGTATCATCATTCGCTTCAGAAGCTCTGAATATTTTCAGGACTTTTAAACGCTTAAAAATGTCAAAGCCGCTTCATAACTTTTAATTGGTTTGAAAATTATCAAAATTGCTTGTTACAATTTACCCAACACTCAAGCCGTCTTATGCTCAGCTGTAACACAAGCACGGTAAAAAAAAAGAAGGAAAATATCCGCATGGCAATTTTCTATAACGTTGCTAATGTTCATAAACGACATTATGATTTTTGGACATTATGATTTTTCGACATTCTAATTGATTTTAAATTGAGTGGCAGTTGTCTGTCTCTTTTTAGAGAAATTACCAGTTGATTTGACTGCATTACAACTGTTCATAATTGTAATCAATAAAGAACTCTGGTAAAGTTGCGAGAGCTCTCGGAATCTTTAATTGAAAAAACTTTGTTTATGAAAGATTTGTGGAAATAGCCCTTTGACATAGACCGACGAGTACAAACGATATGCTCATACTTGTTCATACAAAGAAATAATCCGGGCGAAAACCTCGTAGAGAAAAATTGTAATCAGAAGATCAAACAAAAAGCCTTGGCAAAAATAGAAGCAGGCGTCTCTGTTGCCGCAGGGGGAGGAGGAAAAAAAGAATGCGCGCACAAGACGTGTCTGCATTCAGAGTTAACAAAGTATTTATGAGAGCACGTCGGTGTACCTACAGGCTGCGCGAGAAAAATGTAGTGAAACACACAGACACGGAGACCTCGGGCAGCAGCAGAAGAAAAGCGCGTGCGTATGATATATAGTCTGGAGGTGTGCTTAAATATTCAGCCGCAGCGAATCAATAAAATAATCGCGAGTAGCGTACCGCTAGACGCGGACCTACTTACTGGCAGGCCACTACTTCTCTCTCTCTCTCTCTCTCTCTCTCTCTCTCTCTCTCTCTCTCTCTCTCTCTCTCTCTCTCTCTCGATGTGATTGAGTGCTTTTTTCCATTTGTCTGCCTCTCTCTCACTCTCGAGGGGATCTTTTTCTTATTTGCCCAGGCGAGCGACGCTTTTTATTGTGTCCTGCGGGAGTGGTTTCCTCGTGATAGAGAGGATTATTAATAGAATTTTTCGTTCCTTTACGACTCTCCCCTACCCCCCATCTATCCTTTTTTTGCTTCCTTTGGGCTTGTTACGATGCTTATTCTATCATTGATACGCGCTTGACGTATGGCAAAATTATACCAACGGCGCGTGTATTTTTTACGGGAAATTGCCATGACAAATGCCATTTTTAAAAACGATCTCTTCTCTGCCGCCTCTCTGTATGAGGGTAGCATGTATTATTTCGCGACGAAAGAGCGGGAACGAGTTTTTCTCGCTTTAGAATTCAGTTTGGGATGCGCGATTCCAGTCTCGCGGGCGTGGGAAAAGAAGAAGAACATGTCAACTTGCCTATGCAACGAGCTCTCGTCCTTACTTTACGATGACCCCGGCGAAATTGTTGGTCCCTTTTCGAGAACGAAAGTTCCTTACATATAAAAGTCAAATCAGCACGGCACAGACAGGAAAAAAACAAGCACGAGTATCTTGTGTATATTTAGCGTTTGCTCTACCTTGGCCGGTCGCTGTTGTTAGGTAGATCCTGTAGCCCGGGGCCAGCGGATATCGACGCTCCGCAAACAGGTCTAAAGCCTCTCGGCCAATCAGCGTAAATAAACAAGGAGCTTTCTTCGAAAATAGCGAGAAATGATCCGCAGCCAGCGGAGGAGATCGATAGCCGAGTTGTGCTGCTCCTCTTGCTCCTCTCTCACGTCGATCAGGAGAGGGAGAAAGAGAGTGCGCGCGCGCGCTTGGCTGTCAAACGCAAAATCCAATAAGCGCGCTCACGCCTAAAAAACGCGATTATCCGCGGACTAACGGCGTTAGCGTCAATCAAAAAAATATTCCCGCGGCCTCTCCGACGGCCGAGCGATAGAGTGAGCGTGTTAAGTCGATTAAAATACGTTTTCGACGGCGGCGACGGTTCCTCTTCCGTTCTCTCGCTTCTCGGTCCCCCTCTCACGCGTCTGCGTGTGACTTGTTTTTTCTTGTTCGCTTTTTTCAACGTTGACGACACAATTACCGCTTTGTCCGGCCTAATTCCCCGCTGCGCTATATATTTCCATAACAAGCGCACGCACACTCGAAAAAGAGGAGGAGAAGGAGCCCTACAGTCGAAAGATCATCCAATTAAATCGACGTGGCAATACACGCGCGCGCGTTTGCGGGAATGCCGAGGATCGCAATAAAGCTCGCGCTCGCGAGCTTGCCGCGCGCGTATGAATTTCCGGCAGCGCGCGTCACGCTAGCAGCCGACGACGACAACAGTCTGGAGAGTAGAATTCCAAAACGCGAGCAGCTGTTGTTCTCTGCAAATTGAATATTTTGATTAGGCTTCTCTCTCTCTTTCGCGCGCGCGCGCGCTCCTGCACTCGTGTCAAATAGTAATTGACATTTCCATTTAGGTTGACTTGCAATTGGACCAAAGGTGTGTAACTATTTAGTCGCGTGTAAATAAATCTCGCTATAAGGGATACACCAAATAACAATACGTCAGATCTATTATTTCGACGTTTGTTTTTTTTTTGTTCTTTCTCTGTCTCTCTTCCTTCGCGTATTCGTGTGTTCTCGTCGAGTGAACAATTTTTCTAGCTTGGTCAGAGAGAAAGAGAAAGTGAGTGCTTTACTTTTTTCGAAATATACAAAGCCTACAACAATAAAAAAATAAATGAGTCGTACCAAAGTACAGCGTATGCAGCTGGTGCTACGAGTAGATGTCTAAATATACGCGAGGGGAATTTCACTGGAGTGCATTTGCATTTTATTCTATTCGGATTCTTCCCGTGGTCGAGTTTCGTTTTTATTTTGCCCTCTTGAGCGTGTATTTAAACGAAAGCGGCTCATTTGCAGAAATTGCGCCAATTTATTTTAAAAATCACGCGCCGCAATTGAAAGTGACATTTATGACTTGAATGAAATATTCCGGTCTGCGGAACGAGTTCAATCTCTGCCCGTATAATGCGCTTCATGTCGTACGAACGTCGCGCTTATGAAAATCACTGTAACATTGATGAAAGCGCAAAGCCTTTCGGTTTTATTCGACTCACCTGCAGCTCGCCGCCTTGTATATTTGATCGCGTTTGGAAATGCGGGCAGCTGGTGGTAAAACCAGGCGGGAAATACGATTATTCGATCGCGAGGCGCGCAGAGGCGCGAAGAGACGCAGCGCTGCGGAGAACACAAGAAAATCCAGGCAGAGCGGCATGGATTGGCGGTGTATCTCGGCTCGGGCATCGGCCGACGCCGGCGGCGTCCGCTCCCTCGCCCACGCGAGCGCGCGCCGCGAATTTTTCAGCGTCAAGCCTGCGCAGCCAGTCCTTTATCCAGAGGCTCGCGTTAGAGCGCAAATTAACTATTCAAATTAATCTTCTTCACTGCTCTCTCGCCCAGGAGTTGAAAAAATGAAAAAGAAGGGAGACGACTCGAGACAGTAAAGCAGGCGGCGGTGGCGGCGGCGTCGGCGGCGTCGTCGGCGGCGCTCCCGAAGACGAGGGAAAAACTCGTTAGTCGCGGCTGATTAATCTCCCCCGGAGAGCCAGAATTTTTGCCCTTCTCACGGCTCTCTAATTATTCGAATAATCCGAGTTCTCGCGCACATACCGTGGCAAAAATTCATGCGATTCTTTGTCGAGTGGGGCCAACAAAAAGAAAGAAATCTGTCCTCGCGCTTCGCTTCGTATGTCTCGCTCGCGCGATAATTCATCGGCAAATTTTCGTACTCGGACCGCTCTGCTTGGCCCTGCCAACCGAAAAGGGCCACTCTTAAATCACTGGCTCGGCCCATTACGCGCACTTTCTAACGACTGCCCTCGCCATGCTCGTCTCCGTCGCGTATTAATTCCTCCCGTAATTAGCGCGCGAGTCATTAATTCGCTCGTTACGTTACTATTGCTCGAGCCCTCGGATGCGAAAGTACAAATTGTGCCAAGCAAGCGTTTGTATATTGTTAAATGGCCTTGCTGGTGCTGAATAATCGCGAGAGCGCGCGAGAACCGCCATCCCCTAGATCGCTCTCGCCTTGATATTAATTCGAAATGCCCGCAAACACATTACGCGCGGCCAGTGTTGACGTGCTCGCAGCTGAACAACAACCGTCGCGGACGAGGTCGACGCAGCGCGCAATTTTCAAGCGCTTTTAACGCGTTACCCGATAACTCATCGCTGATAATTCAGCCCGACTGCCAGTTAATGAAAGTTGCTCGAGGGCTAGCCCAGAAAAACTTGATCGAGTTTGATAACGAGGCGTGACTGGCCAAATCGATAATCTCTTAAAAACTCGATAAGGATACTTTCCGATTCTCCGTGATCGAGTGCTGCTTTTGAGAGCCGCCCGCCTATCTGTGCCGAGGCTCATCGGGCATTCCTCGAAAGCATAGGCGTGCAGCGTCGCTAAAAGCGCACTAATGAAAACTCATTGCGAGCACTTATTAGCTAGTCGCGGTTATAGCCACTTCGAGGCAACTTCCTTAAAGTCCTCGAAAACAATAAACGAGGCTTTGCGGATTTTTCGCTGCCCGCGTGTTAGTCTGGGCGGTCGTCGAGCATCGCGCAACACACAAAGTTTTCTGAGAGGGCGTGTAGCGACTATCCAATTATCGTAATTAAGCGGGCCGAGAGAGAGAACTTCGCCCGGACTAACTTCCGGCCGTTCAAATTGAATTTCATAGCCTTACGAGAGAGAGAGAGAGAGAGAGAGAGAGAGAGAACAGAACGAGCATTCTACAACGAAACGTCGCGCTCCTCTTTTTTTGTTCTTGCGTGATACCAGCAACCCTCGAGCCTCGATATGTATATAACTGGCAATTGACGCTCGTTTAGTTGGATGAGTCGACCGCGACAGCAACAACTTTATCGCTCTTTCCTCTTCCTCTGACGCGCTATATGTGCGTGTTTCTCTGAAGAATGCATTTTCGAGACTGCGCCCCCACGGAGCGTCTTTACATCAATTACAAGGGGTAATTTGCAGTGCTTTTGTGTCTGCAACGGAAACGGCTCTTTCATTAAGAATTCGTTATTGCGGCAATCGCGAACACAATGCCAATTGGATGCGTCAGCGAAGCGCGCAGATAGACAAACGGATCGGAAAGCACCTTTTTCTCTCTGACGAAAGACTTTTATCTATATATCCTCGGCTATCGCCAGAGAGAGAGAGAGAGAGAGAGAGAGAGAGAGAGAGAGAGAGAGAGAGAGTGCTCACAAAGGAACGCTCGTCGCTCCATTAAGGCGAGCTTGCCGACGCTGCCGAGCGCGCGCGTAAGACGGTGATTCACCAGCGTGTGTACACACGTCGAGCCCCGCGGCGGGCCAGATCGAGATCAGCGCAAGCAAGCAGCTCTCCTGCGCTCCTTTATTATTTCCCCCGTGCTCCTTCGCGCGAGCGTATGCCCTGCGGGCGCGCGAATCCTCCTTCTCCTCCCCGTCGCTGTCGCCGGTGTTCGATTGAATTATAACGAGACAGATGCTCATTGGACTCGCGCTCGACGCGCGCGCGCAACGGGCTTTATTGGAGCGTCATATCATGAATATCTAATGCCGCGGGACGCGCGAGGCTGGAATGTGGAGGTGCGCGCGGCTCGTAAAAAACAAAAAAATGGCGCAGAGAGCTTGTGTCGTCGCGACAGCGCCGCTCACTAGATGCGACAGCTTGGAAATTAAACTATAGTCCAATATCGCTTTTGCTGATCGCGCCAAATGTCAATAAATGCGAGTTGAGCGTTACACGCGTGTCCATGCTTTTCAATTGATGATGTCACGTGCGTTAAGCCGCGGCGCCGCGCGAAAGTGCATACCGTGGGCGTGCGGATTAGTTTCACTCGCTCTCTCTCTTTTTCTCTCTCTCTCTCTCGTTTAATAAAAAAAGGTGCTTTAGCTGCGCGCAACGCCGACGATAAGCGTAATCTTATCGTGTCGCTAGGGCGCGCGCGCGACGATTAAGCGGTTTCGACCCGCATATTACAAGGATTCGCTTTTAAAAGTTTCTCGCGCGAAGATCCAATTATAACGTAGCAAATAGCGATTAGTCGGATTATTAATGCTATATATAGGAGATGGGTTTCGCCGGGAACAAATAAAACGCGCGCGGGGGCAACTTTTGTTGACAAATTGGCTCGATTTAGAAACTAGTTATCGGCTTTCCGTCGACACCCTGCAATTTGACTTGACAACCTGTACAGATGCGCGCGCGATCGATATCGATGCCTTTTTACACTTGATGAGCGTACGCACCTTATGCAGACGAATGATTTATGCGCGCGCGGTGCTTGAACGACGAGTGTTGTGCGCCGTGGCGGCAAACGGGGACTCGCGCGCAATCAATTATCAGCGTGTCTCTCTCTCGCGCAAGAATTTTCATGACGACATTGCGCGCCTGCTATTCGAACGAGTATTTCGTCAGCGAGAAATTACATTACGAAACTTTGCAGCGCGAAATGAAAAATCAATGTTATCGCAGGGCGGGCGACTTCCATTGTGCACATCCCCCCGCGCACGGTTTGCCCTACCGCTGAAATAGGCGGCCTTCGCGCACGGCGCGACTTTCGTTCTCTCGCAAAGAAAAAAAAAAATAAGAAAAATTGTACCTGGCACGAGTACTTGATATGCACTTGCAATTTCACGGGAAATTTCTTCGCCGGTTACACGCGTATCCTCGGCTCTCGGTAGTCGTCGCCGATCATCAAAATTTCACGAACGCCGGGGTACGTGTTTGCACGGCGAAAATTCAGATATTCGCAAGAGAGAGATACATACGTAATATTCAAGGGTTGAGGTAGGCTTTGATCGCCGCGTTAATTACGGCGCGGTAAATACGCGCAGACACTTGCGCAGGGCGGTTTATATTAAAAAGATGAAGAAGCGCGCTTGCCGCTGCGGATCCCAAGTTTCGCGTTTGTTCAAACAGCTCAGCAGCTCCCCGGTAATGGGACGCACGTGCGCACGAGTGAAGGAAGGTAGAGAGCGAGAGAGATGAGAGATCTTGCGTAATACTCGCTCTTTTTTTGTATACAAGCACTGGCTGTGTGTTTGAGTAATCGCGCGGATACGGAGGTTGCCGCGACTGTTGCGCAACGGAAGGAAATTGCAGGCTGACAGCTTCGACAAGTATATTACTTGCGGTGGGCGAGAGAAGAAGTCCGAAAAAGCCGGTGGCGCGCGCATTAGAAAGTATAATGCGGTGTGCGCTCGTCGCCCGCGACAGATGGCCGGGGAAAACACTGCGCGCGCGGCTAGCTTCCACAAACACCGAAATAGAGAAGAGCGGAGAGACGTGGTGATTTATGAATGAGGCTAACATCCGCTGCTAGCACTGCTATTCGCTGCACGCGGCTTTATGTCGTTCGCACCTACTTCTGTCGTCCCGGCAATGTTAATTAATCCGACGACGAGAGGCTTTGATTTTTCCACCGGATGAGTTTCGATGTGACGAGGTACAGCGCGGACCTTTGACGCCTGCCGCGACATGATATTTCATGTATGATCAAATTGAATCTACCTCGCGCTCGTTAATAAAGAAAACGAGCGAAGTGGCACGTATTGATTTCTCAAAGGCAAATCGCATTTTTCAAAATGGGTAGCGAGTGTTGTTTCGCCATCGAGTGTCCGTCACGTAAAAATATATAGCATTGTACATCCATCATTCTAAAATAACCCGTACGTGAAAAATAAGTGTTCTTTTTTTTGCGCCAAAGAATACGTTCTAGTAGAAATGAGAGTTACAGGTTGGAACGTCAAACATCAAAAGACATAAGATCGGACGTTTCGTGCAAGCTGTTAAGACAGGATATAACAAAAATATACGATTTACATACACACGACGAGAAGCGAGCCAGCGAGTGAGCAACAGCAGCTTCGTCTTGTAGATTTATACGAAGACGAAGGCTGTTATCTCTCTCTCTCTCTCTCTCTCTCTCTCTCTGTGTTTCTCTCTGGCTTCCGCATTTCAATAAATTCTCGCAAGAAGCGCATCCTCTTCAACAATTTAAGCTCTCACCTTTATCTCTCTTTTCCTAAATAAAGAGGTAACGAAGTTGGCGCTAGCTGGAAGGATGTATCTGGGTCGAATCGTTCGCTGTTCAATTTCCAAAAGAACGAGCGAGAGTCGAGCGGGGGTTGCAGGCGCAGCTGTCAATAAAACAACGACTACGTCAAAGTTCTCCCTCCGACGTCTCAATAAAAATTCGCTGCGCCGAGGCAGACTTTGAGTGAAACGTCTTTTTGTGGGAGCGAGCGAGCACACGAATATTCATGTCAAAGCGACTTGGCGATATACGCGCTCCGTTCGTCTCGGGATTTTCACATTCTCATACCGCCGCTGTTTCGACGTTTCCTTTAATATATGGGAACTCGCATTCTCGTATTTCTCTTACTCTTACTAAATAAACGAGTGTCTATCTAGCTATCTCTCTCTCTCTCTCTCTCTCTCTCTCTCTCACTCTCTTTCTATCCGGCGACTTCTGCGATTTTATAATTGAACTGGGCTTCTGTGCGCGCGTATAACTCTTTGATAATATATATGCATACGGCTTTTATGGCTCATTCGTCGATTGAGACGTCTATATCCGCGCCGCTCGTTCCGACCAGTGTCAACTTTATTAGCGTGATAAATTCCATTTTCCACTTAACCAGATTCAAGTCGCGGGGAAATTCTATGATGTGATTTATACGCAACTTAATTGGATTTAAAGAGGATTAAAAAGCGGCAATGGAGCGACTGTTGTCTTAATTTGCCACGATGCTCCCGTTACAGTTTCATTTCACGCATATACCAAAGCTCTCGCAAAGGCGATCACCAGCGCAACTAGCGCACATAGCGAACCGCGTCGAATTCGATAGTTTGATAGCTTGCCGCTTCATCGCTATCGGGTAATAATATTGCTCGGCTAGGCTGCGTTCACGACGAAATAACAGAGCGACGAGTACACGCAGCTCGACATTTCCAGGGGACGCGAGTCCTCGCGCGCGCGCGCGCGTGCGCGTCGATTCACGCACAGCAGAGCAAACTGCAGAGTGCAGTAAGACGTCGTGCTCGGCGGAATCCTTTCCCCACAAAAGATAAGAAAACTGGGCGACAGATAAGGCACCGAAGCGCGCGCGTGTTATTCCACGGGGTAGTCCCCCCTTCCCGCCCCAAATCACACGAGAAATACAAGCCACGCAGCTTCGAGGTAGGTACTAAAGCCTCGCGAGACGCGGTTGGTGCTAACTCGAGTAATCCGACTACACGCGAAATTGCACAGCAATTCCAATTCAAATGCGTATAGCGCTCATAGCTCGCTAGCTGCCGCCCTGCAGTACAATGCTCATCACGTGCCGCCTCTCTCCGCGCGTGCATGCATATATGCGCGCATAAAGATCTTCCTCGCGGACACAATACTCAATTAGCGCAACGCGCGCAACCTGCTGCTGTTGTACCTGTGACGCCTTCGCCGAATGTAATACGACTCTTAGGCAAATAAATTTGGCGGCTTATTCGTTATTTTTTTCCCCTTCCGGCCGAGAGAAGAGTTTATTAAGTCTCAAGTGCACGCTCGCGCGTAAGCTTATTTTAACTCGTCTGCCGCTGGCCTACCCAATGGCTCGCCTTTGATTTATCACCACTATACCGCGCCGAGGCAAAGCTTCTCGAGGCTTCTCTCTCACTCTGACTTTTTTGTTCGCAATGGTATATCGAGGCTAAGAATAACGAGAGCCGCACGGAGCGAGCTTTAATATCGTGCGCAGTGGGCCAAAGCAAACCCAGACACAATGCAATAAGCCCGGAGATGCGTGAACTTAATGAAACAAAAGTAAACAGCACGGCTGGAAAAGAGAGTGGAGTTTGGTTTTATTAGACGCGACTCTTTTTCCCCGCGTTGGCTTTGCCAATATATACCTACCCCGGGCTCTACTCTGCTGCGGACAATTTATTTTATTGGACGGAGTAAGCGAGAGATACGTTGATGCTGTGTGTCTACGCGAATCCCGCGCGAGAGCGTCAGAAAGCTCGATGTGTTTTAGCGATAAACTCTATACGCTTAATTGAATCGTTAAGCTTTGACTGAGTGAGACATATGCGCATTCCGCGTGTACTTTCTTGTCCGGGAGCGAGAAAAATTGGTTGCAGTTATATGGTGCATTGTCTGCCGCCGTCCCAGTCGCCGTCGAGCGTTCGCATTCAAATGAGACATCAGCGCTCTCGTGACAACTGATAAAAGTCCGATTCGCCGCGCCGCGCAGTGGGACGCTTGATTGATCGCACGATTACGACGGAATTTTTCCTAATTATACGATTTCGTGCTGTCAATTTCCGTGCACGTCGAATCGAGCAGTGGGCGCCTCCGTTCTCGAAAGAAAGAAAGAATCATCGTACGCGTATGGGGATAAAAAATGATTGCGGCAACAACGCAGCCAATTTAATAAATAGCCGGCGATAAATTTTTCCACGGAGCATTCATCGCTGCGGTCCATTCGAATGCAGCACAAAAGGTAGCGCAGGCACGAAAAATCGCGCTGAAAGAGGCGCGCAGACAGGGACGCGATACGGAAAAAGTGGCCAGTAGGTGTGTGTTACATAGGCTCTCGCGCGCGGAAGAATCGTCGTCGTCATACGCGCGTGCGTAGGCGAAGCTTGATTGGTTATTACGGGCGGGCGAGAGAGAGAGAGAGAGAGAGAGAGAGAGAGAGAGAGAGAGAGAGAGAGAGACAGCGTGGGGATGGGGGAGCGCGACACGAAAAGTGCGATAACGAGAACAGCCGCGAGGATATCGATGCTTCGATCGAGCTCATTACGCACACGCCTCTTCTCGCGCGCTTGACGGGAAAGTTCTGCCGGTTTTGCAAGCGATCTTTCACGACGAGGCTGGCTGTTCCGTCGATGCTTCATTTCGAAACAATAGTCGGAGTTCTCACGCTGGCAAATGGACGCTCGTCTCGATCAATTCGGAAACGTGTGCTTGAGAGACGCGGGATACGCCGAGGCCCCTTTCGAAATGGAGACGCGCGTGGGCTTGAAAATGCGCGACGCAACGATCGAACACGTTAATAATTCTCTCTCTCGGTCGCAAGAATACCCATTAATTAGCCATAGGCGGTTCGCGACTCCGCGCCGGAGGAAAGTAAATAGCTCGACGTAGTGCTAATAATAATTACTCGCCCTGCACCCCCCCCCCCCTCACCCCCTCACTCCACGACCAATTATGCCGCCGAGGTCTGTAAAATAATCAGGCGCAAGGGAATTAATTGCGCTCATCGATATTTTCGCAAAAGGAAAAGGAGATTCGCATTCGCGCACTCGTCATAAAACCTGCTGCGCGCGTTTACCTCCAATTAAGAGTGCGGAGGACGTATGGTAGAATCCGGCGCGAGAAGCAAGGAGTCGCGGTGAAAGGTGCAACTCGTTACGTCGTTTCCGTTGACGCGCGAGAGACTCTCGCGTCGACGTGTTTTTCTGCCCGCGAGGCAATATTATTTTAGGCCTGAAAACGATAATACACACCGAGAGAGGGAGAGAGAGAAACAGCGAGAAAAAAAGCGCGCTCCCCCTCCCCCCTCCTCGCAGACGGATGCCCCAACAATCACTTCTGACATAATAGTGACGATGCGCGACGCGCATGTATATTTTTGAAATTTGTTTACGCGGGCGCTCGAGGGCTTGTCGCGCCTGTTTGCTACGTAAATGTTATTTCTGCTCTCGTGCGCGCGTACGAAATCGTCGGCGCTTGGATTGCAGCGTAATTTTTCTCGAGCGCGCGCGCGCGTCACAATTGGCACACATTGACACTCTCGCAGCGAGCTGTCCGCGGTGGCGGCAGCAAAAAAAAAGGAGCCTCGCACCAGCGCCCATAAACAAGCACTCAAAGAAAGTAACGAGGATCAAAAATGTCCATCGGCACTTTGCTGCGCCGTAATTGGCTCTCGTAAAAGACAAAACTCGGGCGCTCGGGATTACGCATCACCTTGGCAAGCTCGTAAAGGGAGAAAAGCCGCGGGAAAAGAAGGAGGAAAATTTCATCGGCTCTTTTCCGTCTCGTTCGGCACACGCGCGAAAACGCACGCGATTATTACGATTGCCGGTCGCGTGTTAATTGGCATATCGAAATTCGAGGCGCAGTCGCGTGTTATACTTTTTCCGTCGCGATGGCGATCTCCGTGTCTAATTCCCGCCCCGCGCGGGGCCGCCGGCGGCGGCTTTGATTTATTCGGGCACAAATTTTCCCGGATACTTTTACAAGGCGCGCCTTCGCCCCGCGCCCTGCGCCCTGCCACTCGCGCGACTTTTAAAAACTTGCCGGATTTACATAAAATTCAAGTTTGTCATTCTCGGCTTGACTTTTATTACTCGTCGCGAGCGAGACGCGTGCCCCCGATATATTTCTCCTATGCCTGCGGGAAAAACTTTATTTCGCGCAGATGTCGTGAATTATCAACTCGCGGGTCTTTCTCCGATATGCCATTGCGAGTTGAATGGCTCTCGACGTCCGCTGCCGCAAGTTCTATAGAATGCGAAAGGCTTCGACGTGCAATATGCATGGCGTAGGTATAGGCACAGAGTAGCGCGCGCCAGAGGCAGGTGACACACAAAGTGTATGCAATAATTACACGTCACATTGTGCCACCGCGCGGCACACGCGCGCTATAGTCGCCCTGTGTAATTGCGCGCCGTGCTTGTTCCGCGACATTTCGCAGTCAGCCTAGGCGGCCGAGAAATTTCGATCGCCCATTAAAACCATGAAAAGCATTAAAAGCACGTCGATGCGGAATACTTTGGACAGTGCGCGCGCGAGTTATCGAAAGCGAAACGGGCGGACTAATCGTTAGTCCAGGCCGAGCGAGAGGTCTCGGCTTGGGCATCGCTCGGGCGCTGCTTGGCGATCGTTTATCTTATCGGGACTGCTCCGTTCGCCGAGCAAGCCGCAAAAATGTGTCCGGAGCACGGGGCTTCCGAACGCCGCGTGCACACGAATGTCCCTCGATCTCGGCGGCGGCGGCGGCGGCGGCGGCGACGGCGGCGGCGACGGCGGCGTTGGCGGGGTACGATTTTTTCCTCCTTCCGTTGCGTCTTCCCTTTCGCCTGCTCGCAGTAAATTACTCTCCGCGCGCGGAGGCTTAAGACCGGAAGGACGTAACTGCTGCCGGGGACTTAAAGCCCCCGCCCGTGATTAGATTTCCCGCCTTGTCGCCAGAACACAAAGACGCGGCTGCGGCAATTTTCCCTGCCGGCGAGCTCATTTTTATTAATTCAGCCGACTCCCTCGAAATTAGCATGACAACAGAATCAATGGGTCGCTCGCACTTGTTTGTACTCCTGCTCGCACGCCCATTGTGCTGTGCGGCTAGGCCAAGTTCCGTCCGGTCTTTTTCCTCGACTCTCGGTCGAGCCAGCTTGTCCTCTCTTTTCGTCGAGGCGATCACGGCTTCGAGTAATCGTGCCTGGCTCTCTCTCTCTCTCTCTCTCTGCTTTTCTTTCAGACGAGTGATTTTTCTTGAGCGATGCGACCACGGAGACTTGACCGAGTTGCGATCGAGCGACTGGCTGGTGACAAACGTCTCTTCTTCAGCGACTCGCTCGTGTCTTCTACGAAGAAGGCCTTTTGTGTGTGCGATTGCTGTGCTCGCGCTGACGAATGAGTGCTTGGGAGAGAAACAATTTTTCGGTTTTCTTTCGAAAGACAATTCATGGTTTTCCGAGGTTAAAGTTCCAGAACCTTGGGGGGTCTCTCTTTTGTTTGACGTGACATTTTTTACGATCGAGATTTTGAGATTGATGGATTTTTGTCCTAACGATCGCTGCTCGGGGTAATCGATATGTTTCGAAGAATATCAATTTGTTCGCCGCCAGCTATTCGTGTCGGGATGGATCACTTATCCGAATTTAATTTACAATGTTGTTATTCCTATCATTTTCGATTGGGCAGTGTGCTGAACAGTACTCGCCACAAAGAAAACGAGCACACGTACGAGGGAAAAAGTCCTCGTGAAATAAAAACAAATTACGCAACCGTTTCACGCAAATGTTTCACATTGACTTTGTCTATCGTCCGCAAAGCTTCTAACTTTTGCTCATTAAAAATGAAAAACAAATGAAAGGGAAAAGCTCCCGAGCACAAAAAAAATTGTTAGCTTTTGCGTTGCGCGCGTAGCAACTGGAACTGTTCCCAACGAAGGATTATTGTAATGAAATGAGAAAATTTGCTTCGTCCGCTAAAACGATTGATAGTCCCAGGTAGGTTGTGATTGCAATAAATATAAGCTGGTGGAGTGAAAAAAAGGTATTGAAAAAAAAAAACAGCGAGCGCTCGAGTAGTGGGGCCACGTGTGTCCGCGGGCATATCCGTAAAACAAACGAGTGGCCATAAACGCGCCAAAGTAGTTTTCTCTAGCACATTATTTATAAAAGCATTTGAGCCACTCGGAGAGCGAGTTAACGCTTTTCCATCTATCTGTAGGCGGTTGTCCTTTTTTTCGTCTCGAAAGCATATCTAACAGTAAAGCGTATGCTTTTAAACCGTTTGTCCTTTGCTATCGGATTTTTATTCCTTCGATATTTCTGCTGGTTGCAAAGTAATCCCTCCCCCGTTCGCTGTATCTGGGAGAGCAGCGCGAAGCGTGACAAAAAAAAGTGGCGGAACGAAAGCCAACGCGCAGCGGCTTGGTAATCCGCTTGGGCGTCAGGTGAAGTTGAAAATCCGGTCTCGCGATTTCGATGAGCTCGCCTCTTGGTCGTTTTTTCAATAACGATTTCATCCCGTAAATTATATGCTGCACAGATGCTCTCTTAAAGAGTATCTCGGTACAAGCCGGGGTAAAAGGCCCAATGAGTATGAGGCTTTCTACTTAATTAAAATCTTCATTCCGCTGCTGTTCTTTCATCGAACTTTAATGTATGCTTTATACTCGTGTTTTCTCCGAGAGATATCTCGTAAATATACACTTGCGCGTCGGGGCTGCGACGAGAGTGGGATGCGCTCGTTAACGTTTTATTCGTAGGCGCAAAACTGTCCATTAAGACGATATTAGGAACGAGTTTGCGGATCTTGCCGCGCGCAATAAATGTCCGTTGCGCAACGCCAATTTCCTTCCATAATTGCAGCTCTCCTCTCTTCGCGTAATTAACTCGCTCTCGACTTATTCTTCTTATCGAGAGCGCGATATTTCATTCGCATAACGTCGAACAAATAAGAGAAATTCCCGTTGTTGCTCTCGATTAATTTCTCGCTGGCCGCTCTGGGCCGCGCTGGGCCGCGCTGGGCCGCGCACGCGCGTTCGCCTTCTCTTCCTTCAGCCGCGAGCTGTGCCCCGGCAACCCTCCATAAATCCACCCCTAATAAACCCCCTCTGCCGTCTCTCCCTCGACTAGCTCTCCGAGCGATATTTCTTAAAAAAAAATCAATCTTCCGCCCAAAACGAAATTCCAACGGCGCGCGTTATCGTCCACTCCCATCGCGAGATTGCTTTATATTTTCTTCGGCCTCGTCGCGCACGCGACGGTTGAGTGTCCATTAGAGTCGAGTTTCGAAAAAGAAAACCTGCCTCGGATTATATTCAACGGCGAAGCTGCGCCTACGTAGCCGTCTACGTACCACGAGTGATCGTGTCAGCTTCAATTAGCCGAAAGTTCAGCCGACAAAACGTACGAGGTAATCGCTTAATCAGCGCTCGCTGCTCTCGCGAATGATGGTCACGCGAGGACGATTAAAAGGCCGTGCGTAGGCGTGGATCGATCGCAGGCCACGCGCAGAAAGCAAGGAAATCGGCAACAAAACGGGTTCGCGCAAGCGGCCGGAGGGGGAAGGAGTACAGAGCGGAAGGGCCAGACACTAAAGTGGAAGGCTTAATCCTACGGGAGCCTGCGCGCAGTAACCCTTTGGGCGCTGGCGGAGCTCATTGTTCGGCTATCTCGGGGCTCTCCGCGAGCATTGTGGCCTGATAAGTACGTTAGTTCGCGTAGCCCTCTCCCGGCGCTGCTGCTCAATAGGTCATGTCGCTCGCCCGACGCCTGTTTAACCTTGCGATACGCGACGTTAAAACCATTGTCTCGTTTCTCGTTTACCGTGCGCCGCCGAGAATATTATATTTGCGTCGTGCTATGCCGCGCCTTCGATGCCAGACCCAAACAGATTGGTTGTCTAATTAAAATTATTCGACGCTCGCCCACAATGGACACATCAGCGGGGCTCTACTTCTTATTATGGGCAAGATAAGCCATCGAACATTTTCAAGAATGTAAACGCTTGGCTATCCTAGCGATCACCAAAGCAGATAAAAGCGCCAGTTATTTCTCGATGTACCAGTCGTAAAGACAAAAATAACGAGTCCAAGCCGTATCCCCTTGAAACGAAACGATCATTTGAGCATTTCCCAAATAACTTCCAATATATCTGCCGCGACGGGACTTTCATCCTTTTCCGAGCTTCGGAAGTAGCGAGAGAGAGAGAGAGAGAGAGAAGAGAGAGAGAGAGAGAGAGAGAGAGAGAGAGAGAGAGAGAGAGAGAGAGAGAGAGAAACCTTCTGACATTCAATACATACGTAAATATTCAGTGAGCCGAGCCGTGCGCACGGAAAATTTTTCGATTCGAATGCACGATCCCTCGGTCCGTCCCGCTGTATCATGACAAAGTGTCTTTTCGAAACGCGAGCTCGCGTGAAATTTTACTGTTTAATTAAAACGCAGCCTGCTCGCAAAAGCCAGTGAGAGAGGGAGAGAAACCCGCCTAATTACGGCATCTGTATCCCAGCCGCACTGCACGCGCGCAAACAACTTTTTACGTGCGCCTCATCAATCTTCCGGCTCGGAAGCATTTTTCTTTATTTATTTGTTTATTTATTTATTTATTTAATTTCTTCGCAACTCGCGCGCACGCGAAACGCTCGATGTCGCCTTTGCACGATCGCGCGGCCTTATCAGTCGCGTAATTGACGCGTCAGCTAAAGCGCATAGCTCATTAAATTCCGTCGCCCCTCCCACTTCTCTTCTGCCCGGCTCGGATGGCGCTGGAGGCTGGTGTTTGCCTGCCCGGCGTTCCCTTTTGCACTCCGCCAACGTAAAGACGAAAAAGAAAAAAGAGAGCTGCAAAGAGCGCGATCCGCAGGAATGATATGACGACTGCTTCTCGCGAGATAGCTTCTGCCAAAAGACGAGGTGGAAGAAGACGAGGAGGAAGATCGCGTAGTGGTGTGTACACAGAGAACGAGGCCGCCGCGAAAAAAGACGCGCATTAGGAAAAAGAAAACGGGGCCTCGGCTGTTGTGCACGATCACTCGCCAACACACACCCACATGCAAAGTCACAGACGGCCCGTGAAAACGTGACCTCCCCCTTCCTTAACTCTATACGTGCAGCGACCTCTCGCCGGTCCATGAACCATACTCTCGCTCTCTCTCTCCTCTCTGTGCAAAGCCTCGGTAGAGTACATACTCGACATTGCATGCATCCTTCCGCGCTTTATAATATACCTGCAAGACGAAGCGCTTGAAAAAAGAAGAAGCGGCAATAATGCGATGACACCGCGCGATAATGGGAGTGTGAGCGAGCTGGAGGGAGAGCTCGCTAAAGTTTAAATGGGATTGCGGCTGGGAGATCCTTGGGCGTGAAAATTCCCCAAGAGCGTTTTGGCCTGATTGGAGTGGACCGATTTTCGGGGGCGAAAGCAAATGCGAAACCCTCTCAGCTCGATTGTAGTGCAGCCTCGGCCACGCGCCAATTATTATTATGACGCGTCGCGATGATTTGCAAGCTCGCTCGCGCCGGCTCATTTCGGCTATTAATCGACGATCCGATGAGTTTTTCGTTCGACCGAATCGCCTCTCGCTAATTGCCGATCTTGATTTACGCGTCCGACGATACGTACAGCCCACGAAGAGCAAGGGAAAAAGCTCTGCGATGCGCGAGCAATAGATTGCGTTCGCGGCGCAAAGGGACGTCTTTGACCGCTGGCCCTTTGTATCCTTTGGCGCGCTTCCGAGCTTCGCCATCGTAATAATCATAATAATTGTTTCCACTGTCATGGATATTAATCCACCTGGAACATTTTCACGTCGATAGAGAGAGAGAGTCTTATGATTGCATTGTTTCGGAGAAAACAACGAAAAATGCACGAACACAAAAGGCAAACAAGCGCATAGTCTGTCCCCTCGATTAATCGTCGATTATTCAAGCGTCGCGCGAAAACAACGTGCGCACAGACCTACAGCGCTAGCCACGGATTAAAACGCGTTATATAGGCTCTCGTTGTAAATCAATAATCCCGAACAACCAAACGAACGAGAGATAGAGAGAGAGAGAGAGAGAGGAGGGAGAGCGGGAGAGAGCACAAAGCGAGACATTAATAACGGGTTCGAGAGCCGTATACATCGAGTATAGATAAGCATCGTGGCAATTAGCATAGAGTCTCGCGCGCACGCACCAAAAAAAAGAAATATTAAAAATCGCTTTCTACTTTTCATTCATCGCAAGAGGTGCGCGCGACAGTAATCGAGTTGTACGAGGAATTGGATTTCTTGTTATAAGGGTGAAATTTGAATTTTAACTGTGAGCAGTGGCGCAGCGATGGGAATTGCATATATCCCACTGCTGCAAAATTCGTCTCTCTCTCTCTCTCTCTCTCTGAAATGCAGATATGTTTTATTACTCGCTCGCGTTCGCGCGAGAGCGTAATATAACTCGCGATAACAATGTTCATTTGCAAGGGATAAAGTTTAAATGCCGTTAATGCATGCGCGCGCGCGTACGCTGCCCGCGAAAAGTCATCGTTTATTAAAGCTTCGTTCGCAAGTGTTTTTTTAGTATTCGCGACTCTCTTGCCTGACACTTTATGGCCGGCAATGCGAGGGCGTTACGTCGGGATTTCGCGCAATGCATCCAAACGTTTTTACGAGCGTGCATGTGAAATTATCTATCCGAGAGAACAAAAGCCAATCGGAAGGCTTAGGTCCAAGTGGAGCAATGTATCCCTTCTTTCTTTGTAATTCATGATTGCGCTCATTTTCATTATACTTTTACGAGTCTTTACGAAGAACAAGACGCTGGATGAATAATGTTTCAAAGAGCTCGACTCTCTTAACTGAAACAAAGCTAAAGTAATTTTTGCACTTGCTTAAAAAAGTCTCTTACGATTGAAGCGGTCTACGGTCGTGAAACCCGTTGCTCAGTTATTAAAACCATTTTCATTCGGACAAGCTAAACTGATTATATGAAGGAAGCGAACTCTATTCTTTCAATTTTCTTTCCTTGCACACCTCTACGAAAAGAACATTGTACTCGTTTCTTTTTGTACAAAAAGCCCCCACGCGATAATCCGACTTTCAAATCCTAAGGCTACGTTAATCGATGCAGCTCGTTCGTAGGTGATGCGCGCGGTAACAGGTGAAAGCCTTGCACAGCAAGCTTTCTTCTCTCGGCGGCTACGAAGTCGAGGCAGGCTCGCCGCAAACTGGCTTGCCACTGCCATTCTGCGCACTGATACATGTACAGATGGCTCCGAGCTACGATAGTAGCTCCGATACGCATTGTAATTAAGCTTGATTAATACGTCTCAAGTTGCAACTGACGCAGGCGCGCGAGCGCGTTCACCCGTGGGATTCACTCATTTCATGCTTGATTATGCACCGCGGAGGGTGAGAGACGACCCAAAATTTTCCTCTTTCTTTTTGTCGACCTCTTGTTCGAGAGAGCTTCGGCTAAATCGTGGCGTCAACATTTCAATGAATTATTCGAAATCTTTCGGCTGTTAGAGAGAGAGAGAGAATAAAATGGTTGATATCCCCGAGAAAGTGCGCGCTGGAATGATCGTTGCGGCTTACAATAAGAAGATTATCATAAATGACGAAAAGAACCGGTCCTGCCACTTAAACTCCTCCGTTCCTTCATCAAGTTTTTAAGAACTTTTCATCGAAATTTCTAAATCTCCTCGACGTCAGCTCTTCTAGCTCTCTCTCTCTCTCTCTCTCTCTCTCTCTCTCTCTCTCTGTCTCTCTCTCTCTGTCTCTCTCTCTCTCTCTCTGCAGAGCGCGCACGAAAATTTCCGAGCGTGACCCATATCCTGGGTCTGTTTGTTGTTACTTTTGCGAAAGTGGTGGCTTTCAGAGTAAGCGAGTGAGAGAGGTAGAGCTATCGATCCTGGAAAATGAGAACCGACTGCTAACGTCCAAAGCTCGCTTTCGCTAGCTTAACAGCATCGAGCGTCTCTATAGCCTCCTCACGAACCACCCTAAAAATTAGAGTGTTCCCGAAATCAAGTCCCGTAAAAGCTCGGGCGAACTCGCGACGACACAAGCCCTCCAAAGGAGAAGCACGGAAAACTCAAGTAACATTTTTCTCTCTTTGCTTTACTGTTGCAGCGAGAAGCGAAGAAGGAAGAAGGAGCGAGGAACCGAACGTAGAAGCAGCGACTCGTAAAGGGGATCAAGCTGCCTCTGGAGTGCGAATCCCGAAAAAGCAAACGACGAAAAGCCAAAAAGAAGCCAAGATGAAGCTAAGAAGAGTGGATATCGTCGTGGCGTTCGTTAGCCTACAACTGCTATTGTTGACGGGCGGTGGGGCGCTAGGCGAAGGTGGCTTGGAGACGGCTCTGGCTGGTACCATTGGCAATCACAATGGGGTCCGCTGCCCGTGGGCCTGCACCTGCGGCGGCCAGGAGCTCGATTGCGCGCTTCGCGGACTCACCCAAGTGCCCGGCAACCTGGCCGCCCTCACTCTCGCCGAGAAACTGTGAGTATGCGTGCCTTGAGTTTGGATAAACCCAAGCCGTGTCGCGCTCTCAAGATGTACGTGGTGCAATTGGAGAGTCGGCAAACGACGTTACTCCTCCGCCGCCGCCGCCGCCGCCGCCGCCGCCACTCGACTCGGTGCTTCTTCCTGCAGCTAGGCTATATACAGCCACGGCTCGCGTTCCGCGGATGTCGCTGTTATGCGGTCTGCCTGTGACGCGGATAACCCAGCCCCCTCGCCGGCTCCTTTGCTTTCTTTCCTCTCCTTCGTTTCGGCTACAGACAGACGCGCGCCAGTTATTTGTTGTTGCAAAGTGTGTGGTGACGCCTCGTTAAACTCTGCCTCCCACTTCGATTTTCCTCTTTCCCTCGCGCCACCAGCCCGCACTTGCGACACACGCTTCGAGTGGCGCGCAACGATACGAGTCGTTTGCCGAAGCTTGCAATTTCGGACATCAGCAATTACAAATCTTGCAGCTCGATACCGAGCGGCTTCCATTCCCATTTTTGATTTGTTTTATCGGCGCCTTTTATTGCCTAAGCTAAAAGTGACCGGCGGACCAGAGATAAGGCCGCGCAATATTCGTAATGGAAGGTCGAGAGGACATTTCGATTAAAGAATAATGCCCGCGCGCTTAATGCTTCGGCGCCAAAAATGGAAAATTGATGACTGCTCCGCGTGGCGATAATCGAAAACGGCCTTTCTGCTCCGGTAATCATTTATATTGTTCAGACGAAAACCTCTTTTCGTTATATAGCAGCGGGTAGCACTCGCGCGGTTTCGGTATCTCTATCTGCTATCGCTTATACACATAGAAAGGTGCGCGTCTAACGCAGTGGAAGCGGGAGAGAAGCGAGACGATAAATCGGATTTATCGTTGGAAATCGATCGGTTAAACGTAATGAAAACGTGCGGGACAAGCGTAAATAAAGGCGTAATCGGTAGTGGTCGATCGCTCGCTCACCTCTATAAGCGCCGTGTTGGTTTTTACAAATTTTTTAACGCGCGGAGAGAAATCGGGGTCACAGACCAATCATTGCTGTACGCGGTGTACAAATTACAGTCTTTTCCGCGTGGCGTTCGATTTCCGAACCGCAAATCATGTAAAGTCGCTGGTTACGAAGAAAAAAAAATAGAAAAACAGAAAAACAGGAAAAAAGAAAAAAAGGACAAAGAAACAAGCGGAATACGCGTACGAACGGCTAAAAGCTGCAAGGAGGAAAATGGAAGCGCGAAAGTAGCATCGCCACTAAAATCCCGCCGACAGATCCGAGGAGAGAGCGAAAACTCGATAAGATAAAGGCGGAACGGCTCGTCGTCCAGACGGCTGGCGTCCATTTTATGTATTGGTGACCGTCGTCTGCGGGGGCAGAGGGAAAAAAATGAAGCTGTTTACGAAAGAATTTTCACCGATACCAATCGCGACACACTACTTAGCCGCCTGTAAATCGGAGAAGCATCGCTAATGGCTTCGTAATTATGGTCCGAACTACAAATTGCCTGATATACTTTTTCCGTGTTAGACATCCACTTGAGAGTCCATGGTCGTTTCGTCTTTTTTTTACGGCTTTGAATTTTTGATGGCTCTTTTCTTCCCACAAGACTTCTTAATGTATTTTCCTTTTTCTCCTCTTTATCGATGCTCTCAACATTGTCGCGCGTGTTTTTGTCATTAGCCTGCACGTGGCAAACTTGAAACACATCGTCGAACTTGCCTTGACTTTCCTCAGACGTGGTATGGAAAGTGTCTCTCTGTCAAAGTTAAATTACGCGTGACGCGCGCGCGCGAAAAGTTGCCGCGAGGAAAAATCTTTTGAATTGGAGCCTTCCCCCCATTTCCGCCCCAACGACGGAGTTCAACATTTCATCTTCAGAGTTTATCCAGCTGTGTAAGAAGGAAGGAGCGTCAGAAAAAAAAAAAAGTCGTCGCAACTCTTTCCACCGAATTTTTCGCCAGAGAGAGTATTTTTGCAGACATTCGACACCGAGTTCCCGAATAGTTGCCTTTCCCAGTCTCCGCCTCGTAACGAAAAGTCCAACAAAGGGACCCTGTGCTCGCGCTCTCGGGCATATTTTTGAGAAATTATTTTTCTTTGGAAAATTTTTCTCATTACCGGTTTCAACAAAAACTTTTTTATATACGCGCGTGCAAGCTCTCATGGTTCACCTACCCTGAATTTAAATTTTAAAACGATGTCGTACTTTTCGCGCAAGGCTGTTAACTTCCTTTCTTCGTTCGTGCCTTTGGACTTTGACGTTTTAAATGTACCATTATTCCGCTGATAAAAAAAGACTAAAATGAAAGCGCCTATTACTTTATATTCTATGGCCTTTTTCTATCGTATGCGCATTAAAAACAAGTGAATTATAAGGTCGCGATCGTTAAGGAGGCATATTTGTCAAACGTCGTCATCTGCTTTCCAACTGTGCCTCTTCAATAAATAACTTATTTTAATAAGCGCGTCGTCATAAATTTTCGTATTAAGAGAAAAAGGAAAAAAGAAAAGCTTGGCTCGTCTTTAAAGTACTTAAAATTTTTAAGCTTTCGACGAGATATATAACTCAAGCCCTTTTGTTCGACAGTCTTTTAACTCGTTAAAACGCCCGACATTATTCGCGTAATGTCAGAAAAAAGTCTCGGCCGAATAATTTATTATACATAGATTGGAGAAAATGTTGATAAATTTGCGGCATATGCCCGCATGTTTGCATCCCCGCAAAGCATCCAATAATTCAGATTGATCATCTGTCGCGTCTGTGCGCCAGTGCTCGGTCTAGCAGTCTCTACCCTAAATTATCCTTATATCAAGTCGCCCTATACCCACGGGAAAATACGTTTTTTTAACGATTTCCACGTCAAGTTTTAAATTCATTGGCCGAAGCTTACACTTGCAACACGCGTAGAAGAAAAATGAGCGCTGCAGAAAAGATCCGAGCAATTAGGATTAAAGGCGTTTATATATCCAATTTGTCGGGGGCAGGGAGAGAATCCCCGTGTAGACTGCAATTCTGAAAAGATAAAACGTCTAGGCGTCGTACGGCCGAGTGAGGGCCGAAAAACGTCAGTGAAGAGAGAACCCCTTGCATAACACATGCGCACATGCGGGCAGGGTAAACACAGACGCTCTGCGCTCTCTCCTCTCTCTCTCTCTCTCTCTCTCTCTCTCTCTCTCTCTCTCTCTTAATCCGACAATGAATTCAGCACTGCTCTCTCGCTCCCTGGACTCTACTCTGCCAGAGCCGAGCTGCTCTTTCTTTTCTTCCCCATATTCGAGTGTGTGCCTGTGCTGCGCGCTTCAGTTTGTTAACGTTTTCAAGAGCCACCTCACCCCTTTTTTCTTTCGACCATGCGTATGCACAAACAAACACGTGCGCACGCGCACGCGCACGCAAAAAGATATCGCTTTTATTATTACGGCTACTTTTTGGAAAGAGAGAAAGTTGATACTCTTCCGTGTATAAAATATAATGTTTACTCACATTTGTATGAGCCTTAAGGTATAGGATTTGAGTCCTTCCATCTTCCGTAAGCTGCTCGCTGCAAGTCTCGCTCTCGCGATAAGTATGCGGATTTAAAACCTCTTGCTTTACGCCAAATCCGCTTAGGCCACCTTCAAGATTAACCTTTTTCTCTCGTTGCAAGGGATTTTTTTTAAATCTTTTCTCTGGTCTGAAACAAAACGCCACGTTAGGTGTAAGTAGGGTTTGAAGTATATTCGATAAACCAACGGAAACCTACGCACATTTATACACGGCTGGGAGATTTCATGCATATATGCAATCGGTTTTCTCGCTCTCTCTTTCAGCTTTTTTTTGACATCACAATGTCCTAATGGTTAAGCAGCGCTGATTGATCGGGGCAATCGGTCACGTGACTTGTCCAATCAGGTTACGAGGCTTTTTTCTATGTGTACGCGGACGCGACGCGCCAAGGGGAAGATTAAACGCTTTCCATTTGCATACGTAGATTGGATTACACATCTGTTTAATAAGGCAAGAGCACACAAACTGTTTATTTACGTGATAACGCGCAATAATTCGATATATACAAGCGCAAAGCCCTTCGTGCGTGCGCCTCACTGGCTCTTGATTAAAAACGAAAAGGCTACATTATTGACGCATTACGTGACGCAACGTATGTTCATGCTATCGATCGACTTTCTCTCTCTCTCTCTCTCTCTCTCTCTCTCTCTCTCTCTCTCTCTCTCTCTATGTTGCACGTGTTTCAACATAAAATTCTCGTGCAATTATAAGTAATTTGTAACGCAATGCGCGAGAGCCTCCCCTTTTCACACGTACATACGTCTTTCACCCCTCCTTATATATATGCAGTATATAACAATTTGGGGACGGGCGACATATGCGCCGCGCGGAGCGATGTATTAGGATATGCGGCGATTCGATATATCTCTCTGGGCGAATACATATATATCTGTACGTGTGTGTATGCAGTAATGTGCGTGGGTTCTCTCTCTCTCTCTCTCTCTCTCTGTCTCTCTCTGTCTCTCTTGCTTTTGTTGTTCGTGCGTGCCAAAGCAGTATAGCAGGGATTAGCGACATCCGCGTGAGCACGTACGATATAACCCATTGTTTTCGCTCTTTGTCCCCGTATATACACCTACAACGATGCCGCTGCGCATTTTTATTCTATTTTTGTTCCCGCCTGCCCCGCAATGCGATAACGCGACACGCCATTTTTGTCATTCTCGGGGGCCCGGATTTTAAATGCGAACTCGCGACTAACCGAGCGCTTAGCGCGGCGCCGCGCCACCCGTGCGCACATCCGCGCGACGCGCCAGACATTGCTTGATTTAATTTGTCCGAGCTCGTAGCTAATTGGTCAACCTGGCGCGTTCTTGCCGCCGTCGTCGCTTCTCTTGCGCGCGCGCGCGCGCCAATTTGCATTCAACTTCTCACATTCAGCTCCCACCTGCGCCGAGTAACGCCTTGATTAAGTCAACGCTTAAACGCTTAAATTTTAATGTCGCGGACGGCTGGCCAACACACTTGTACTTTGTTTTTCTAAACGTCGCGCGCGGTCGCTCGATCACCGGCACTTCTGGACTCGAGAGAGCCACTTTTGATTTTTACGCGCGAGAGAAGCGAAAGTGCGCCGCGAGGACGTGAAATGTTTAACTTTCAAATTTGGATGTCGCGCGAGCGCGCGAGAGACTCGCGCCAGCACTCTAAAGATAAAAAAAGCAAAAAAACAAAAAAAAAAATTTTTAACGCAAATCCCCGCGCGCAAAAATAAATCACAAAGCCAGGCGCGCGCGCGGAAAACGTTCGCGTTACAAAAGTTTGCACTTTTGCGCTAATCTCCGCGGAGCATTGTCGTCGTAAAAAAGTGAGCGAGAGAGAAAGAGAGAGAGAGAGAGAGCGAGAGAGCGCGCGCACGATAGTGGAGAAGAGGCGGGCATAATTTATGCGTCTGCTCGACGCGATCGAGTGTCTAATCGATATTTCAATTACTTTCTATCAAACTCGCTTAGTCAGATGTGCTCGAGCGTAGATGCGCGCGCTGATGTTTGCACGTCGCTCACCATTTTTCGATGCCCACTTTAGTCCCCCCTCTCGTTCCTTTCCCTCTGGCCGCGTTAGCAGCGGCAACCCTATCCCTTGCGCATGGGAAATTAGAAGCCCGCTACACGCCATCGTTCCCATGTATATTGGACGAACTACGGGCTTTTAGCAAGCTTGGCACGGATACACCCCGTCGGCTGCTACGTGCGTCACGTCTTCCATGGAGGAGAGCGTAGCGCGACAGCGACATGGCGAAAAGCAAGAAGAGGGAGCAGGAAAAGAAACGACGTAGACGTATTGCGCCCTCATCTTTATATATACATGCACTTTGTTCCCGATATTAGCTTGTATTATATTTTTCACCTCGTCTCGCTCTCTGTAACATTGTTATTTGCGCGCGCCGTCTTTGCATGCGACAACGCCGTTTCGATTTCGATTCGATTATGCTCATTTCGTGTTCCGTCATTTTTCGCCAAACACATTCCATTTGCCAGTTGGAACTTTCGATTTCTGCAATAGCAAAAGTATAGACAAAAGCGAAAGAAACTCGCTTCTTGCCTGCAATTTCGTAATCGTTATATTTTATCGACAGCATTCATACAAAATTACGAGTGAATGACAGTGCAAATATATGTTGCACACCTGCAATTTACACTTTCATCAATGACGCGTGATGAATGTAAATGTCCTGTGCGCGCAGCAATATTGGATTTCCGGAGGAGGGAAATTTGCTGAAATTTTAATAGAACAAAAAAAGGTGGACGAATGACAGACAGAGAAATGTTTGCTAGGAGCGCTATATGCGCCACGGTAAACAGGACTTTTACGCTCGGAAATCCAGCACGAGAGAGAGAGAGAGAGAGAGAGAGAAATACTTAGGCAAAACTTTAATATTTTTTACGACTAGCGCACGCGTAGGTATATAGCGTGCCCGTCGTATGAAAAATCATAAACAGCGCGGAGCGAGCGCTGCTTTTCCTTATTTATCCTCGAGCCCTGGGCAGCGAAAAAAGTAAAATAAACGAATTCTCGGCATTTTAGCTATTTGAACTCTTTCATAAGCGGCAAAAATGTCGCTCGCCGAGTCCACCACTGCAAAAAGAAGTAGAATAAATACAATTATTATAGCCTCGACCGCGCGACCACGGCTTCGTTCCGTGCGGATATCGATTCTGCGCGATTTCTTAAAGTTTCTTTACTTAGCATCATGCTGTTTTCACTCAACAGAAAACCTAAAATATTGTATATTGGAAAAATTACCGGAAATTCGATTACAAAATAATTGCTCCAAGGTGTTCTAAATCAAATATTTTTGTAGGAATTATATATTTCTGAGCAATAATATTTGTTAAAATATCTGGCCTTACGTCTTTTTACAGATGTATTTGTTAGATTTATCTGTAGAAAGACGTAAAGCCAAATATTATTTTGTTGTTCAAGATAGTGGTATTTGATTGTTCGCGTTCAACAGAAAAGCATGCACTTGTGGGAAATTGATCTGACCATCTGTTAGTATGAAGACATTGACGAGATATACTCGATATATAGAGCCAAGTGATCCGCCAATGACAGTCGCCAGTTATTGTCTTATCTCTTTTCGTCGCGCCGAAGAGTTTGGCGCCCAGGATATCGATTCGCCTCGTCGTCTGCCTCCGTGTACACATAGGACAAGTCGCACGAGCAAGTTTGATAACGCAATTACCATCTCTTTGCCGTCGTTTAGAAGCTCGCCCAGAAATGGGACATTTTTTCCCCTCTTCTCCGCGGGGCGAAACTCGTTTTGCATAATTCCGTCGCGCGGGACGCTAAGAGCTGGCTGCTGCCGAATGATTTTCGCGCGCCGTTCCGAAAAATTTTTCGGATGCCAACGCCGAAATCAATTTAAAAGTGTATAGGTATATACACGCCCCACCGAGTCGCGGGGGCAGGGGTACGTACAGTATTATTCCTAGCACGTAGGCTTTCCTCGTCTTCTTTTTTTTTTTTTTTCGCGTGAAAGCGCGTTATTGTGGCTTCCTTCGGAATGAAGCTTCGATCGGCGAACCGAGCTTTCATTGTCGCCCGCTTCGAGCGTGAGGCTTTTATCGCTCCCCTGAGCTTCGCTTTTTTCTGTGCGCCCATTGTGTTCATCTATCTCGCGATCTGGTACTCCACAACATCCCGCGCGCGCGATGAGGCTACTTGCTAATAAACACGAACACTGAAGTTGAAAAAAAAGCTGAAAGCAAATGGTGGCCCTTGAAATTCATTGAACAGCGCGAGTTCGCTCGAGAGAGAGAGACAGACAGATTCACAAGCCGCTGAAAATCAATAACCTTCATCTCCCTTGCAACTATATATGCAATATCATCGCTCTTAATTCGTCTCTCTCTCTCTCTCTCTCTTTCGCTCGCTTCTAATTCTAAATGCAGCCGAGTCGAGAGTGGAAAGAGCTGTTTACTCTCTAAACGACTACGGCAGCGGTCGAAAGTTTTTATGCTATCCGCTCTTTCTTTGGAGATTCATAAAGTGGCGCTTGCAAAAACGGAATCAATAATTCGATAGCCCCGCACATCACTTCATCGTTTTCCTCCTCCATCCAGCGGTGGTTGCAAACCGTTATTTTTCTCTCTCTCTCTCTCTCTCTCTTTCTCTTTTTTTATTTTCCTCAACGTTGCCTCGAAAGCGACTCGACGTTGCGGTGGAGGAAAATAGCAGAGCACCGCTTCCGGAGGGTGTTTAAATAATTTTTCGCCGCGGAACTAAAAGGACCGGCAAGATGCCTCCTTCTCCTTTTCTCCTTTTCCTTGCCACGCACACAGACTTTTTATCTGATCTCGCGATACGCTCATCTCGAAAGCTGTGCAGACGTTGACTTTTCCGTTGATTAATGTACGCCGTAAACACGCGCGTCATTGAATTAAACATTCGGGCGAGCTTTGGAGTTATGCGAGAGACGACGACGAGGCTAATTAGCGCTGATTCAACTGCTAGACGACGGCGGTAGCTGACGAGAGCGAGCTCTCAAGAATTTCATTAATAACTTGCTGCGTTCACGAATGGATGAAGGGCAAATGACGATCTCGTTTTTCTCTGTTGCAGGGATCTGCAGGGCAATAACATCTCCGTCATCTTCAAGACTGACTTTGAAGACATGGCCACGCTTCGATTGCTGTGAGTACACGAATGCTTGAGATGTTTCGCAAACTGTGTGCATTTTCATCGCGCAGTTGATCATGGAAAGTCAATTTGATCAATAAGAGTTAGGAAAGAGAAATGCTCACTCGGCGAGTGGTAGGTCACTTGCTGCAACGCTGTTGGGTATTTATTAATAAACGATTGATTTACGACCAATTAACGTTTATAATTGATGATACATCGAAACAGATACGATGCACTGGGAGTAATTGATATTCATTCCAGTGAGCGTCTCAGCTTTGGTATATCAATCATTAGTTTCATCGGAATTCATTGGATATCCAAGCCCATTGTCCGTTGAAAATTCAGATGAAATTCAAGAGAATAGTCGGGAGAATCGGGAGAATAAGAATAAAAAAAAACGAAGAGAAGCAAAAATTACGCACATATATCGGTTGCAGCTGTACACGCAGATGCCGTCGAATGCTTTCAATAAAAAAGATTCGTCGAAATCGGCTTAACGAATCAAACATGCCTCTCTCATATATATCGGCGATTTATTCCTGTCACGTTCTCTGGCATTTCAAAGAAGCGCCTGAATATCCATTTTAAATCAGCATTCATCTTTCGGCCGAGTATATCGAGGCGGAAGGCCGGCGCGCGCAACCTATATGCGTAATAAAGGCACGACGAGCGGCAGCCAGCGGTAAATACGTTAGGGCGTCGCTCCTTCTCAAAAGAGTATCATCAAGTCCAATGTCTTTGAAGTCTCGATCGCTTTCACGTGCAATTTAGAACCTGACGTCAAACACGCTGCCGCGTAGTAATCGAATCAAAAATATCTCGGTGAACGCGCCACGCTCACTATCCGCCACATGCACAGCCGAGCTGTATGGCTTTCAAAGAGCGGCATTTTTCTTCTCGCGGAAAGAGAAATCCGGTGCGCGGCGAATGCATCGCCGAGCTGCATATCAAATTCCTGCGATACATATACACGCACACACGTGCGCGGCCGACTGCTGCTTATTGATTCGGAAGTTGCTGCGATTGCAAGCCTCCTCGCGATAAAAAGCCTTCGCCTCGATATTGCATTTTCGTAAATATTGCCAAGGCTATTTTCGAGCGTGAAATTCTGCGAGATTTAACATTCCAGGCGCTGTACATACGCGCGCCGTAGAGCAACCTCGCTACTTGCACTTTTTCGACTTTTTCGATCCCAAGCTGCAGTGGCTCCTTTTTTCCCTACTCTGCTCTTTCTTTTTCTTGCTTCTTCGGGCATTTGCGATAGAATCTAGGTCAGTCGTGGGAATTGATATGTCAGCGAGAACGAAATGAAGAAAAAAATAATGGCGATCTATGCGTATGAAGCGCGGGCTAAGCGTCCTCGACTGGAAAATCAAAATTTGTGGTTCAGACGTTTCCCGCCACTGCGGGCATTTTCATTCAGCTTACAACTTCTGGACTGCAATTTCCAGAAGTTACTTTCACTTTGTATAGTCGGTTTGATCAAAGTCAAAGAATACACCTACCGCTGCTTTTCAAGTAATACCGAGATAGTTGAAAAGTCTCCTTTTGTGCTGAAAGCTCTTAAGGCCCCCTCTCCATCCATCGATATTCATAGATATACAGACAATGGAGACATTTCGCCTCGACGTGCCACCGATCGCTTGCTTAAAATATATGTCAAAAGTGTTCGAAAAAGTTATCATTGACAAAGTAGGTTCGTACCAAGGTTCGTGCGTCTAATTAATCTTGGAATATTTTGAGCAGTGATTTCTTCGCGAAAACAAATTTTTAAATCAATGACGTGTCTCAGGCCAACTTGCTGGTGATTTTTTTTTTTTTTTGAGAAGAAACCACTGCTCAAAACCATCCAGGATTGATTAGTCGTATTCTAGGTACGAATATTTTTCGAAGATCATTTTTTTCGGGCAACTTTGATTTATATTTCAGGCAAACGATTGGAGGGAAGACACAAACCAAATTTCTCCATTGACTGTATATCTATGTATATCGCTAGGGGGCCCTTAAGCGCGAAAATAACGTCTAACCGCGAATCAAACGAATACTATTCGGCTGTATAATGCCGCGTAAGTTTGATATAGCAGTCAAATGATATCCCTTCTCTTCTCCCCTCTCACGATCGACAAAGTTTATCGCGTATTCATACCGTTGAAGAAGCTATATTGGTTTCCGAGAATTTGCAAATTTAATCATGGCTCGCCCCGCTTATCCCTCTACTCTTAGAATCCACTTACGTAGACAAACGTTTGATCAAACAGAATGGAAAAGAAAGACGCTGGCGATGCACGTGCGCATAAGAATTTCTTTTTTTTAATAACTAATGCACTCACTCGCTGGCAATCCAATCTCTGAAAGAGAACAAAGAAATTTCATTTATTTACTGGGCGGACCGTGGAAAATAGAAGTGAAAATTCTCGAACGAAAGCCCGGTCGCGAAATTTCATCGCACGTAGTGGCGGTCGCGGCGTCTTGCGCGCGTCCGTTCGCGAAAATGACTTAGCGAGCTTGTCGTCCGGCTGCTATATATATATATATATATATATATACATATATATATATATATATATATATATATATATATATATGTGTGTGTGTGTGTATATATACACGTGCGAGAGTGCGATCGATCGGACATACGCGATACTCAATTAAAGTCATAGCCCGGTCGTGGTTTCGACGTATTAAGTGGATACACAGCAAAGTTTTCGGTCGCTCGAGAAAAGTATCCGATACTGGGAGAGCAATTGCATGTTCATTCGAAACAATTAAACGTCGATTCTGCACGCCGCACTTGTCCCAACTTTAGCCTCATATGAGCAGCTTTGCACTCCCCTTTCTCTCTCCCTCTCTATCGCTTCGCTTCGTTCGCGCGCGCGTTGCAATTGAAACATAGTATGACCTATATTACAATATTGAGCTCTCTTGCTCTCTATTGGATTGGCTTTAGTGAATTTTCCTATCAAGGATTATTGGCTTCCTTTGTCGATCCCGATTTTAATAAAATTCACAATAAATTTCATCGTTTCCACGGCAGTATTGCACCTTCAGAAAATTCTTGCTTGTTTGAACCAATTTTTTCGGCTTCAGATAATTCCCTGCAATTGCCGCTCGAGACAAATAATTTCAAGTCCCTACGATCTATATAAAGCACAACTGTCGTGTAGCACATTTTTTTTCTCTCAAGCTCAAGCTTTTCCACGAATTTCACCGTGAACGAGAAAATAATACCCTCCTTAGCGCGTAAAATTTCATCAAGTGCACGACAAGAAAGCGCTAATCGCAGACTCTGAAAAAATAAAGGGGAGCTGTTCGGCGTTCGCCTTTCTCGCCAAAAACAAAAATGACATATAACGCAATTTTAAAAACTCTTTGAAGTGGCCAACTGGTCGTGAATCAACTGCCGCGTGCATTATACTATCTGGCAGCTTGTTAACTATTGTTCATTTTGCGAACAAGAAGGAAGAATCAACTTTTTTTTTCAATCAAGCCGCGCATACTGCCGCCGAGTTGACTGGTTTTAATGAGTTTGCCCGCGCACTAACGAGATGAGTTTTCGTTCTGTCTGCAGGCAACTATCCAACAATCAGATCCACACGATCGAGCGCGGCGCCTTCCAGGACCTTGTCAGCGTGGAGAAGCTCAGGCTCAACAACAATCACATCCGCTTTCTACCGGATCTCCTCTTCAGCAACATGATGAATCTTAAGCGGCTGTGAGTTTCCAATTCATCGATCCAACCATCCGTCGTACCCATCCTCATGATTAATTACGTATCTTGCTTGCTTTCTTTCAGAGATCTCAGTCACAATCAAATTGCGATGATTGGGCCGAAAACGCTACGGGGCATCGCGTCGTTAAAACATTTGTAAGCCAACGAGCACGAACAAAGCAATTGACAATGAAAAAAAATTACATTGCAAACAATTTCCATTTGTCCGTGTCGATTGAAGTCGCCGCGCCGCGCGCTCACTGAGGATTTATAGAGTATCGACAGTCTCGTTACACTGCTGCTGCGCAGCGAGAGGGAAAAAAGGGCGTTAACAAGGGTGTCGAGTGGCGTAATCAATTGATACCTATTCACAATCGACTAGCCCATTTCCCATTAAAAGTTTGCCTCTCGTCGAGGAAAATAAAATCACCTAGCATTGTGTCAATAACAATTGGATTTGCTTATACGCGTGGAATCGTTTGCGTCTTTTTTTTTCGTAACGAGTTCAATCGACGGTGCAACGACCATTATGTTTTTTCATTAAACTTTCTTTGACGACTGCAGGCTGCTCGACGACAACGTGCTGAGTTGCATCGACGAGGCTGCCATACGCGAGCTGAAGGAGCTTGAAATCCTGTAAGTAAAAACCTAACGCCTCTGAATCTGTTTTATTCCTCGAGTTGGGGGTTGGGTTGGGTTGGGAACTAGTTTCATTGATATTCGACGCCCGGATATAACTGATTGTTAAATGGGGGGAAAAAGGTAGTAAGACTTTATTGCAGATACCGATGTGTAAAATTACGGAAGTGCTCAAATATTTACATTATTATATCGAGGCTCGTAACGGTTATTAGTGTACATCGAGCAAATATACGCAAATGCGTTATTGAATTGGTGCGCGTATTACAGCTGTGAATTTACACAACACTTGAAACGCTTACGAAAATAGCACTCGATGCAGGAGAAAAAAAAGCAGTTATTTTTAGCCGAACATAAAATGACGTTTATTCGCAACCGCGATAATGTTTATTGGATTATACTCGCAATCAGTCCGTGGATCCAAAGAACCCAGTTTCCCCTCTGAATCGAATGACAAAAAAAAGGAAGATACAGTCGACAGCTCCGGTAAAAAGCCATCGTACCCGCGTCACTCAAAAAACAGAAAAGGAATTGTCAAAGCTGTCATCTCTCTCTCTTTTCTTCCAGAACACTCAATAACAACAAGCTGACAACGTTGGGTAAGGACGTGTTCACGGGCCTAGCGCATCTGCGTACACTGAAACTGTCAGACAACGCGTTCACGTGCGATTGTCACCTGGTCTGGTTATCGCGTACGCTCAAGACGTTCTCGCGCTTGGGTCAGAACACGAGATGCGCAGCGCCAGCTCATCTCAAAGGCCAGAACCTCGTCGATCTGCAGGTACTTGAATCTTTGCCAAAAAACATTTTTCCCCGCTCCCTGCAAAAAGCCTCTTATCAGCGAGAAGGGGACATTAATGGGCGTCGACGACGACAGAGAGAGAGAGAGAGAGACAGTCTCCTTGGGAATTCGTAATTATAGAGAAAAGATTCCACGATTTAATGCAGATTAGCCTCGTTTTGAAAGCGCGCGGTTCACAGTATTACTGTAATTGGGCTTGTTTCGCGAATATGCCGCGCCGAAACGCTTATCGCCAGCGACCTAATTTTTGGACCAGGCAAAAGCTGATTATATCTCTTCAACTCGAGCTATTTGCCGCCGAGAAAGAGGCTGATTAATTGTTTTAGCAGGCTCCCGGTGAGTCCTAATTTCATTTGATTTTGCTGCGCTCCAATAGCTTCAGTTTGCAACACATTTAATTACGATAAATCTCTCGAATGCAGGGTTCCTGTTAATGTCTTCTCGACGGGCTTCCAGAATAGCAGTTCCAAGTATTTTAGCTGTCGCGAACCGAACTAATTTTAAATCGAGCCTGGAAAACCTTTGGGAGTTGACTTTTTATCCTCGACAGTCGCAAATCTTAAAACTTAGCGTGTCTTTGCATGTTCAATCCATGAATGGTTAATCAAAAGGATGATTGATATAGAGCGTGATTTATCGCGAAGTGCACGACGACCCACATATACCGTATCAGCAAGTCAAGTGGTTGAATCCTCAAATAAATCCTCAGAAATAGCCCCGTAAACATCATGTTCCACGTCACTCAGTCGCACTCGCATGTGTTTATTTATCGATGCTCAGCGACGCGCTGGTGGTCTTTGACACATGCACGAACGATTCTCTTCTTATTATAGGAGCACGACTTCAAGTGTTCGGGTCTGGTCGAGAAGCCGAGTTCGGAGTGTAGCAGCGAACCGTCTTGTCCACATCCGTGCCGTTGCTCGGAAGGTATCGTCGACTGCCGTGAGAACTCGCTGACTCGGGTACCGACTTACCTACCCGAAGACACCGTCGAGCTGTAAGATACTCTATATATCTATACAAATTTTCGGGACAAGTGCACGAGAATTCGTTTCTCTGCTGGCATCGTGAGAGAGAGAGAGAGAGAGAGAGAGAGAGAGAGAGAGAGAGAGAGAGAGAGAGAGAGAGAGAGTGCAACGGTCTGATGGTGGCTTGTGAATTTTTCAGACGGCTCGAGCAGAACGGCATCACTGAGATACCAGCCAAGGCGTTCTCACCCTACAGGAAGCTACGGAGAATGTAAGTGCGCAACATTCAACTCTCTGCCTCTCGCTCGCTCTACGTAGACAGATCGATTTTGCCCGTGCCCCCATTGCTATGTACCAATGTGATTGACGCGCTCTGTAGGTAGTCTTTACACTCGTGAGAAATTAATCAACTTGTCTCCAATGCGACAAAGAGATGTTTCGCTCTAGTTCATTCATTAAAGCGTTTCGCCGACGGCGACTACTCTATCTCTTGCTTCATTTTCCGCCTGCCGGTGAATCATCGATCGGACCACCGATTTATCCGGGCATTGTTTAACCATTGCGTCATCCGAGTGCTTTAATTATTCAGTAACAAACGATCGCGTGTGTCACCCGAATCAGGCAGACTTTTCATTAGGATAGTGCTTCTTAAGGGAATTCAGCCGGCGCCACTGTCGTTTGGCGGAATACGCATTTGGAGCCGCGAAACGAGCCGCAACGCATGGCGCGTGATTTTTGTTTGTCGAAAAATTCTCGAGAAATCAATAGGCACAGGTGATTGACGACGCGCGATTGCTTTTCTTCTCCTTTGCAGCGACCTGAGCAACAACAAGATCCGCAAAGTAGCGGCGGACGCGTTCCACGGCCTCAAGTTCCTCGAGTCTCTGTACGTATGAGCTTTGCTGACTTATCGGCCGCTCGCCCATAAAGCCTCCGAGCCTTTAACCTCTCAACTTTTCGATGTTCGCCTTTTTGCAGCGTGCTGTACGGCAACAAGATAACCGAGCTGCCGTCGGGCATATTCCAAGGCCTAACGAATCTGCAATTGCTGTGAGTACATCTGGCGACCGACAGTCGCTCGTGGCGCGCGTTCACCGGGCGCTTTATTATTTGCAATTTGTTGCAGGCTGCTTAACGCAAATGAGATCTCGTGCATACGCACTGATTTGTTCCGCGACCTGTCGAGCCTCACGCTGCTATCGCTCTACGACAACAACATCAAGTCGCTGAGCAACGGGACCTTTGCCAATCTGCGCAACATCAAGACGCTGTGAGTACTCTCTCTCTCTCTCTCTCTCTCTCCGCGCATACCTGCGTTTCTATCGACGATCCGGAGAGATTTTTCCCTGTCGTAAAGTTGCCGGGTTTAATGCCCATCTGCATGTACAAACTGAGATTTGCGCCTTCTTTTTTTCCGAAAATAGGTTTTTCGAGCGTAATCTTGCTTTTTATGCGTTTAAGCCGCGAAAATGTATAATTTATATACAAGCACACACACATATATATGTATCTCGGATTGCTAACTTGCTTCGCATTAAGCTGCTGCTGCCATTTTGAAAGGATAAATCTCATTTTAGCCTTGTCTCGCATACCTACGACGAATTTATGAAAAAAGCTTTCGCCATCATTATCATTGTCAGTCTGACGGTTTTAAAAATATTCTGATTTACAATCGAAAGCGATACATCGTCGAATATCCAGCTGTGAGCATAATAATAATGGAATATAATCTTAAACATAAAATCACGTTGATTATCGAGTTGCATGGTTAAAACGTAAAACGCAAGAGGATAAATTATTATTACGTGAGTGTTTCGCGTTGTCGTCCGTGATGAAGTTTCATAATCTTTTAAAAGGTGAAGCAAAAAAGAAGAGCGACACGCACGATCGCCTCCTTAAAACGCCATTAAAATCACACGGAACGAATCTCTCTCTCTCTCGCATTATTTTCTGCGCACGGAACAACAAGAAAATTCTTTCTCTTTTTTTTTTCGTCATTTTATCTCATTCGCACGAGAGAGTTCCGCGATGTCGTAAATAAGCCAGGTCCTCCGGTGTACACGGGCGCACACGCACGCGCCGTATAATTGCCGAAAAAGAGGGGAAAAAAACGAGCGCGAAGAGTTGTACACGCCCACGCATTCTTTCTCGCATCGTCCTCGATAATAATGAGGGCACGAACAAGAGAGGAAGACAGAGAGAGAGAGAGAGAGAGAGAAAACGATGTATGTTGTTGCAGGCACTTGGCGCGTAACCCCTTCATTTGCGATTGCAACCTGCGTTGGCTAAGCGAGTACCTGCACAAGAATCCGATCGAGACATCGGGCGCAAGATGCGAATCGCCAAAGAGGGCGCTCAAGAGGCGTATCGACAACATGCGCGACGACAAATTCAAATGTAAGGGTAAGCACGCAACTTCCATCAAACCAATCTCTTTTATTATGATTTCTCTGGGATGCTGATGATATGCCAGCGATGACGTGTAATAATAAAACAAATTAGCGGATATATCTTACACGAGACGTGTGCCTGACAAAAGGTTGGTCAATTTGTGCGCACACACATCCATCCACATATCCCACAAGTCAATAATGTGCCCATATAGCTTGCATTATGTATCATCTCGCTGCTGCCGCCACGCAGCTACCTTCCTTTTTCTTGTTGAACGCTGATTTGTCGTCTCTCGGTTTTGACATACTTTACGGGCGCCCACGGAGCGATGAAGAATTGCTGCGCGCGCGCGCGGCTACTCTCCTTTACTTTTCCTCGCGTGCACGCGTGTGTTTGGTTATTCATCGAGCGGCTGAATTATGAGCTTGACAGCACACCAGTTTCTCTCTCTCACTTTTTTCCTTCAAAAAAATTGAATGTCAAGAACGTCGACCTACCGCGCCAACATTATTTTCTCATTAAGGATTGTTGTTCTCTTCTTAACTTTACTTCTCGGACAGCGTTAGCACACACGACTCACGAGGTTATAAATGGTTTTGAAAAGTTGATGACAGTCGCGCATCGCTTTGAGCTTTCACTTTTCGGAGGCATCGTTTTGGTGTAAAAGTTTCGTTCGCTCCTAAAAACTTTGGGTATGTTGCTCGAACGACTTATCAAATTCGACATGATTGATGACTTGTGCGTAGATGAATTTTCAAATGTCGACTTGTCACTGAACTTGCGAAAATAACGTTCGTCCAGCGGTAAGCAACGAGTACTCGGAATAGTATGCCACTAATAGCATTGTCGCGTCGATGAAGTATCTGTCGAGAACTAACGACGCCAGCGCAATGATTCTTGAAAGTAATTTCATAAGCTTGAGAAAAATCCAAACACAGCGACGGTCGAGGCACGAAGAAAAAGTATGTCGAGACCGAGTTATTTCCTCCTTAACTAACATATACTAATGACTCATCACTTCATTACGTTGGATGTCCCCTCAGCTCGCGACCGAGTAACTTTTTTCTGTTTGAAAAGTACTTTTCCTAATTTTAGACTCTTGAAATAACACAGAGCAACGTTACTCTTCTTCCCCATGTACACATACATCGTTTTATACATTATCACCTCCCGCTCTCTCTCTGTGCATAACTATCTTCAGGTGCATACGTAACTCCCACCCTTTTTGTGCCCTACATTCGCAAAATAACGTCGTCATCTCATAACCACCTATGTTACCCTCTTTCTATCTCTCTCAGTAGCTATATCGCATAATATTATACGCTTTTGCCCAGCTAGGGAGAAAAAGGGAATTTCTTTTTCCTTTTTTTTTTAATAAATATGCTAAGCAGAACAATCGGGTCTCTCCCCCGAATTTCGCCTAGTTAGCATGTATAAATGCGCAACAGTGCAAAGAGCCAACAGCCGCATGCGGACAGCAAAGGAAAAAGAAAAAAAAAAAAAAAAGACGAGCGCGCGAGAGAAGCGGAGAAGAAGAATGAGCCTCACACGCGATCTCGCGCGAGCACGAGGCCGCTTGTTTTTGCATGATACGCGCGTACATACGTATGCAGAGATACGCGAGCGCGAGAGAGCCGGAGCCCATAACTTTCCCCAAATTATACCGATGAGAGTGCGCATCGCCGCGTCGCGCGAGAATTGATGGCCAAACGCTAGTTGCGCCGACATGACTTTTCTTCTTGCGCGCTTTCGAGCAAAAGAATAATACCCCTCTGAATTATCCGCCATGGCGTCTTCGTCATTTTCTTGCTGCTACTGGCCCAAGGCTGCGTGCTGGCATGCTGTATAAATGATGTATTGTGACGCTCCATTTTGCCGCGTATTCCTCAGCTATTTTTCTTCTCTGAATTGTGCATCTCTTCATCCTTCGCGGTCACATATACTTCTTTCTACGTTTTACGTCCATTTTCATTACGCGACATTCCACAAATGTAATAGCATCGGGTCGCGTTTCAATGAATATTCCTGATATTTTTAGCACGAGCGCCATCAATGCAGCCCGCCACTTCTTTTGGCATAATTTGGAATCGCGAGCGACGCTTAACACTGAACGATGCGGCGTGTATATTAATAGTCCATTCCATTAGCAGCGATATCGACAATACGAGAACTGTGATTGTCTGCCTTTATTCGAATGCAATTTAAATGACAACTTTAACGATATCGTGATTTCCGGGGGAAGTGTAAAAATACGTATATGATGGCGAACCGAGATAGATATCAACTTTTTTTTATTCAATTTGCCTTGGCAAACTTGTATTGGCTTCTCTCATATTCCTGCTTTGCATATAATTCGCTTCAACTTGGCGCGAAGTCGTACGACTGACCTGTTCGTTCTCACGGACTCGCAACTGTAGCGGTTGATTATAACTTCACACCCAAGCTCTCGGCACTCGATAGAAAACGAACCGCGCCGAAGCTAAAACCCATACTTTCGCGGCACACACACACACGCACACACACACACAAGCCCGAAGGAAAAAGAGCTCGCGACTGCAAGTGCACAATCGGCCGTTGCATTGGAATCAGTCGCACGCAAGAAAATTAGCTGGGTAGAGCACGCGAGTGCAGCAACGACGGCGACGGCGGTTCCGCGATTAATTGCGCGATATTGCAGTATACGCGCGCGACTCTCACTCGCCTATTCGAATTATAATCTCGCGAGCTCTGCTACTGCACGCTGCGCCAAGTTATTTACGAGCTCGGATTGTAGAGGATGCCTTTTTTTGCTTCTCTTTAAAAGCTTTTTGTCGTTCTTTTTTTTTTTCCTCTCTCTCTCTCTCTAATTAAGATTTTCAAATGCGAGCGTGTGTTTCGGAAAGCTAACGCGTGTCGTGCACATGTAGCCTTTCGTTTTGCGAATGAGAAGCAAATTGAAACTTATTGAAAATAGATACGCGCGTGCGTATGTGTGTGCAAGGGCCTTCGCGAGGGCACGACGACGTAGGTTGCGAGCTTCGAGAGAGCGAAAGAACAAGACAGCAAGAGGTTTCGCTCGTGTTTTCCGTGAGCGAAATGCTGTTGCTTGAACGAATGTGCTATTGGAATTATTCGAGTTTTGATCTTATTAAATTTATTCATCGCTCGCCATAAGCTTTCGGCTATTAATTACAGCTTTTGCGCGCGCTTCCCAAACACAGACTCATTTATCAAAAGTTTAATTCGCTAAATTAAAATTAACGCGAAAATAAAACATCTTGTATCGTAAATCTTCGTACTCCTCAATTTTCTTTCGTAATAGAGACATTATGTGTATGATAAATGTCAGTTTTCTGTCATATACTAATTGGAAGCGTGGCGATAAAAAATTCATGAGATCTTTTCGGTACATATTCGAGCTCTATCGCCGGATAAATAAGTAGTCTTCGAGCAGAAGAGAGCAATCCGAATGCGGTGCTCGTTTGAAATAGAGAAATTCGATTTCCGTTCGTATGACATTTCCTGTCTAGTGAGAGAGAGAGAAGGGGGGGGGGCAAGAGAAGCAGGCTTATGCTTTCGACACGCGCGAGCAAGAGAAGCAAAAAGAAAGAAGTGAGCCGAGGAATTCGAGGCAGCGCAAAAAACTCAATCCGAGATTTATGTTCTTACGCTCGCGTGGAGTTTATACCTGCCCGCTTCTTCTCTTCTCCTTCTTCTTATTCATCTTCGCATGCAAAAATATACTTTGATTAAATAAGTGGAATACGGCTCTTTGAACTGCTTGACATCCTTGACTGTTCTTTCTTTTTCCTTTGCGTATCAATCATCATCATTATCATCATGATTTTTATCATCATCCCCCTGGTGGCGAGTAAAATTGGAGCAGCTTCCTCTCTCCCTCTGCAAAGTTACTTTACAGCAGTCGGGCACAAGTCGTAAAATAACTTTGCCAAAACTAAAACAATAAATTTACGAGTAGAGCACACTTGTGAGCCCGCTCGCGAATAGAAAAAGGAGGAAGAGAGGGAATAGTCGAGGTGCGGGGGTACAGGGTCGATCGTTCTAATGAACTTTCGTTTGACTTGCGAGAGCGCCTGGTCGAACGAGGTCACTAACTGTCGTTTTCTTTTTGTTCCCTCTCCTTCCCACGACACAACGACGAAAAACAAAAAACAAACAAAAAACGAAAAAAAAAAAAACCACCAAACACCACCTCGTCGTCCGGCCTACAGGCGACGAAGAAGTTTTGACGAAGAGAGCCGGCGAGTGCATCTTACCGGGACCATGCCCAACGTCATGCACCTGCAACGGCGCCACGATCGATTGCTCCAATGAGAATCTCACCGCTATCCCCAAGGATCTGCCTATTTACACGTCTACTCTGTAAGTTTTGCGAGGCAGCCGGCTCCGTCTGCTTCTTCTCTCGGATTATTTGTCTTGGTCTTTGCTTCCGCCGGTGAATTTTCAGAGTCGACGAGCGGCCGACTGATTTGCCTCGTTTTTGTTCGCGAGTCGTTCGTTAGCCGCGCGCCCCTTCGCGGATCAAACGACTCGCGCGATCATCGTTTCTGCACGAGCGATTCGCGCTCCCGGTCGATGTCGATCTTGCGAGCGCTCGGCTTTTTATTCGCAAAAACACGCAATGCATTTTTGCGTGGCACACAAGGAGGACCCCGAGAAAGCAAGAATGCTCCGCGCGCGCGCGCGCGCGCGCGTTCCCAACTGATCGTCATTACTAATGGACGATTCTAGGAGAGCCTGAATATTATACGATTTAATCGAATATTCAAGTGGAAGCGCTAAGTATACCTGGGCGCTAGGCGCTGCTACAGTAGTAATTTATTGACGAGCGCTGAATTATTCAGCGTTAACTTGCTGCCTCCCATTGTCTCGTCATGAAACAATAAAAATAACAGCGCAACGATTGCTGCTTCTACTCTTGCTCTCGTCGGTTGTTATTGCCGGAATCAACGTGCTCTTATAAATAACAAAATAGAGCAAAGAGAGAAGAGCGTAGCGCCCCGTCGATTTAGCTGCAGTTACAATCAATCAAGGACGGATCCGGCGAACAAAACATCGCGAGTAATAATCTCGTTCGACTCACGCGCTCCGCGGACCGTAATATTCCGAATCGATAACGAGGCTAATCGGAACACGCCACTAATTAATAATCACCGGTGGCTTTCGTAATGGCAAACACACACGCGCGCGAGTCAGTCGCTGATTAAGCGAAAAGGTCTCTAATCAGCCGCGTTCGCAGGCTGCTGAAGAACAATGCGATCGAGAAGATCAAAGCGGAGAATATCTTCGAGAAGCTGCCGGAGCTGCAGCACCTCGACCTACGTGGCAACCGGATCTCGCGAATCGAGGCTGGCGCCTTTGAGGGGGCAAACAAGCTGACCGATCTGTGAGTATTTACCGTTGCCTAGACGAGCGCCGCGTACTCTCTGCACACACCTATACCTATCAGGCCTCTCTGCACCTATAACGCGCGCACGGACGTGTTCGATGTTTGTTATTGCGCCATTGCGATTTTTATATAATTAGCCGATCGACTGGAACGCTCGTCCATCTCACGGCCTCCGAATGCCTGGGCTATCGGGTGGAATGTAGCCGCGCGTTGAATAACGAACTGGTTACGTCGACCGAGAGCCTGCAGAGAGGGTGCGCGTCGCCAAAGTTAACGAACGCTCCTCAGTCGGCAAAAAGAGAGGACCGCATGACTGTTTTCTGTTCGCAGGCTATTGTCGGACAACAAGCTGCGGGAGGTGCACACCAAGATGTTCGGCGGCCTGACGAGCTTGAAGAGCCTGTAAGTACGAGTCGCATCAAGTCCTGGCGATGACCCTCTGCGCTCTCCATCTCCCCCGTTCACTCCTTTCTTCCTATTTCTTTTTAGGAATCTCCACGGCAATGCGATCACGTGCATGATGCAGGCGTCTTTCGACAATTTGCCCCACTTGCATTCCATGTGAGTATCATAATGAAGCTTCCGGCCTTGGCCTTCCGAAAAAGTGAGCTTATCGTCGGTCGCGCGTTCCGTTTCCGCAGCAACGTCCAGGGAAATCCGCTGTCTTGCAACTGCCACTTGGCCTGGTTCAGCGAGTGGCTGAAAAAGCACGATAGCGTATCCGTCAGCGGACACTGCCACGATCCGCCTCGCCTCAAGGATGCCGCTATCAACGACATTCCGCGCCACGAGTTCAAGTGCAACAGTGAGTCTCTCTCTCTCTCTCTCTCTTTCTCTCTCTCTCTCTGATAAAGCTGCTTTTCTTTTCTTGCTTCCCTTCTGGGCCGCACTCGTCGCTCGTTTCCTCTTTGATGCATCTGCCAGACAATCTGATAGGCAAATCACCCAACTGCCCGCCGTCCCTTCAGTTCGTTTCGACGTAATTACATTTTTCTTTTTCTTCCGTTTTTCTTTTCGTTTGTTTGTTCGTCGGCTGGCTCTTGTCGTCCTCGTGTTCCATTTTTTTCTCACAATGGGACCTTTTGATTACAATTGAGTTAAAACTGCCGACGACGCGGAACAACTCGGTTTTCTTTTTTATTTATTTTATGTTGCGTCCCCGATCTGCTGATCATCAGCGTTGCAGGTGAATTTTTTGAAGGACCCTACGAGGTGTTCTTGTTTGGTCAAAGCGATGAATGATTCGTCGAACGTAAGCTATACAAATAGCTATAACTTATTTTTACACAATCGTAATGAAAATGCGGGATGAATATATATAACACGTTAAGGACAAACTAAAGCCTCCATAAATGAATAAATTACGAGGCTGCTCGAACACGCGCGAGGCCATAAATTAATCCTAATCGAGCTAAAATATCAGAAAATTTCAACATTGTATTGAAACGCATTGCTATATGGTGAACATTCTGTCGTTAATAATTCACTAAAGCCCTCGCGTACACTCATACAGTGTGCGCGCGCGTGCGCGCGTAATGTCCCAACGATCCATAATTTTTCAGCGTCGTGCTCTGGCGAGGACTTTTCCGTGCGGTGCATGAGCTTCATTTGCATAATTCACGGAAAATCGCACGACTCGATCTCCAAGACATGGCTTATTATCGACGGAGTTCTTTTTTTTCAGTTTTCGTTTAATTGCGGATAATTAGATACGAGTTGCTGGTGCTCGTGACCGCAAGAGCGATCATCTCGCGAGATACCCGATCGGAATGTGTCCGCGAGGTTGCGTATTAATAATAATTAAAGAAAAAACCTGTCGAATCGATTAATATGGCGGAGACGAGAAGAGAACAAAAATCTTCGCGATCAACGGCAGAACAGCCCAGAATAACAAGGTACTTTATCTGATGGCTGTCAATTACATGCCACCCCCGCATTTCTCTCTCTCTTTATATCGGAATTTCCATAAAAACGTTATTCCACTCCATCAAATCGACGTTGCGAATGAATTTCTGTCTCTCTCGGTCGAAAGCACCATCAGCAGCTTTTCCTCTGTTATTCTTCCTTTTTTTTCCCGAATTTTGCATGCGCAACGACTAAAACAATGGGAGTGTGTACGTTCCTATTCTCCATCGCGTCAAATACGATAATTCGCGCGATCGATGTGGTATGGTATGGCTGCCGCGGGGAGAAACCTCAAGCCAGCTCCGGTGACTCTTTTGCCTGACTGTTCGTTTTCCCCTCTTGTCGCGTTGTTCTCGATGCACAGAGCTCGAATGTCCGCGCGCGCGGTCGAAGAGAAAAAAAAATGTGGGTTGCCGCAGCAGCGATGGAGGGTTGCACTCTCCCTGTATTGTCGCGGCAAATTTAATAGTTTTGATGCGCGATTATACGAGGGATTTTTCTCTTGGATGTACATGGGATCGTATTGCGCCTTGCGGTCGCGCCCAGGAGAGGTTTAATCAGAGCGGACGTTTTTATGGGGGTTATTCCAGCTTGATGATATGCCCGCAGTCGCAGAAATTGAACGCTGGATTATGAAAGCCATCGCGTGTGTTTATACGTTCGCGTTATGTTTTTGACGGGCTGACGAATAATAAAGATCGGCTTTCAATTGACGAAGCGAGATTTGCTTTTTTTTCTAGTAGACGATGTAATGCGCACGTTCGGCGTAGATTACGTCGTAATTGAAAACCCCTTTTACCGCGAAAATGCATTCGAGCGAATAATAATTATTAAGCTTGATTGAATTTATTATCGTGGAAATTAGCGAGCTATTCAATGAAGCATTAGAAAGTTGTTATCTTGTTATAATGTCGGGCGCGCGCGATATATCGCATCCGCTAATTTCGCAGAGCACGCGGCGGCGAAGCTGCAGCGCGTCGCTTTAATCCCCGCGTTATTTGGAGAATCCAGGAGGATGCGCACCGCGCCCAGTCCCGTCCCAGCGAAGAGCCCAGCGAAGAGCCCAGCGAAGCGCCCGATATCGGCGTGAAATTCCAAACGGGGAAAAATCTTTTGTCGCAGGTGATAGCGTGGGATGCCTAGGCGACGACTATTGTCCGCCACAATGCAGCTGCGCAGGTTCGGTGGTGCGCTGTTCCCGCTCGCGTCTCACGGAGATCCCGCGCGGCATACCGCCGGAGACGACGGAGCTGTACCTCGACGTGAACGACATCAAGACGATCCAGCCGGAACGTCTTGCTCACCTCAGCATTCTCACGAGGCTGTAAGTCGTAATATCTCTATGCGCGACCTTCGCTCGATAATAAGCGGGGCGGCTGCAGAGAAAGAGAGAGAGAGAGAGAGAGAGAGGCTCTCGCAAGATTAATAGCTCAAACCGCTGCCGAAATCGTATTCCGAAAAGGAAACGGCAAAGAAACGAATATGCGCGCTCTCTGCCGCCAGCCCCTCCTCGTGCGAAATCCAACTGATCGCCGGTAATGATCGTTTTCTCTCTCTCTCCGACAGGGACTTGAGTAACAACCAGATTGGCATGCTGTCGAACGACACGTTCAGAAACCTGACCAACCTCGCGCATCTGTGAGTATGACGAAGCGCACGTGCGTTCGCCAGTCGCGAGAGAGATAGCGAGCTCAATGGGTTTTCATCTGTCCGCAGGATCATTAGCTACAACAAGCTGCAGTGCGTGCAACGTGGCGCGCTCGCCGGCCTCAAGAGTCTTCGCATCATGTACGTACAATAGCAGCAACAGTATCGCAAACCACGCGTTCGGAGCTTTCCCGGATAGCCGTCGTTTTCTCTGTTTGCGTTGAGCGCGCGCGCGCGGTATTATTAAGCCTACGTAGGGCCTCCGGCCGAGGGCAAAATAAAATAACGGAGTGCCTCGCGAGGGAGGCGTCAAATGAATAATGACCGGCTCTCGCGCCTGCCCTCGGTCGAGAAAACCGAAAAAAAAAAGCATCCGAGGCGTCGAAATTGGCGCGCCGAGTCTGAACAATGGGCGAATTTGTTGCAGCTCGCTGCACGGCAACGACATATCGGTGATACCCGAGGGCGCCTTCGAGGACCTCAAATCCGTCACACACATGTAAGTATGAAAAGCCCGTCGGGCCGTGCGCGTCCCGTCTGCGGGTCTCTGTATATCGGCGGCATTAAACCTGTTTTAGTGCTCTGGGCTCCAACCCATTGTACTGCGACTGCAACATGCGCTGGCTGGCCGAATGGGTGAAGCGAGACTACGTCGAGCCGGGCATCGCGCGCTGTGCCGAGCCCGCGAGTATGAAGGACAAGCTTCTGCTCACCACGCCGGCTAGTTCCTTTCTGTGCAAAAGTAAGTGTCTCTTTTACTTTTCTTATGGAACTCTCACTTGAAAAACTTGTCTCTGTATCTTTGTTTTTGCCTCGGCGGTTACTCGCAGCGAAACTACCGCCAGCCCGCCTGTACGTATACACGTGCACTCTTTAATTGCGGCCAATTCATTCGCTGCGAGGAATTCCGAGGGAGTCCGACTGTGTGTGTGTGCGTGCTTTCTTTTTTTCGGCCGTTGTGCTTGCGTTACCTACCTACTATTCTACACTCGCAGTCTTCGTTCCTTTTTTTTTGCGCCTGTTTCTCGTCTTTTATTGTAGCGAGGAGGTTCTCTAGATTAGCGCTGTTTTTGCGTGGCTGCTGCAGTTTTCTTTCTTCTCTTTCCCTCTATCTCTCTTCCCTTCGTCTCATTCATTTTGCCGTTGGAACTAGCGCGAGCACTTCGGCATTGGGGATTTTTTTTTCTATTTCGACTGCACGGAAGGCTGTCTTTTTGGAAAATTAAACGAATGACGTCGTCGAATTATAGCCATTTCACGCGGCTCTAATCATTCTTCCTTCCTGCGCATGCCTTTCATTATAATCAAATAAAAATTCATTTTAACGTTCACCTTCATCTATAGTCATCGCTGTAAATTACTTTGACATTCCGGAAGTTCTCCAATGTGTGCGAGCTCGTGGCTTTTACACATTGTTTTATTAGCACTAAAAACGTACGCTAAAACGCATTAATATATATACGCAACTCTCACGCATTCCGCGGAATATACGTATATTCCCCGAAGGTTTTCGATCCATTTCTGACGTGTCGCGCGTCGCTCTCTATCCTTAATACTCTGCGCGTAAAAACGATTTTTATGATCGCGAGAGCCGCTGCGTGCTCCGCTCTTTATAGCATGGCTACAATTACGCCAATAAAATTCTCTCTCTTCTCATAACCATAATCGACTGAAACTACCTTAGGCGCGATAAAAAAAAGAATGGACGAGCGGCGCGTGTTCGTACCGTTAAAATTTGGCGCGGAGTAAAAGGGAAAAAAAGAAAGAAAAAAAAGAGGGAACAGCAAACAAACGTCGTAACGCGCGATTTCCCTAATTAAGGCAAAAAACCGGGGCTGCCGTGCGAGACAGAAAAAGAGAGAAAGCTAAAGCAGCGCGTCGCCGACGGGAGCTTGGCACGAAGTCAACGAGAAAAGCCCTTCGCCGTAAAAATAAATTCGCCGTTTCCTTCGCCCACCAGGCCACCCGGCTGCCCGCGCGAGCGCGACTATATTTAAGAGCTGCTCTCTCCGAATTATGCAATTTTGTACGAATGTAATACAAACGACGCCCTTAATAATGCGCGCGTGCGACGCGCGGATCCTCGCATAAATTCTGAATCAATCGTTGAGCTTTTTCTCCTTTCGCGTCGCGTACACACGCTGCGAGAAGATAAATCAATCGGATGCGCGCGATACCAAAAGCTCGCGTGGACAATGAGAAAAATTATTGCCCTCGCGCCTGCGCAGATTGTTTTCTCTCTCGCGCTCTCTCTCTCTCTCTCTCTCTCTCTCTCTCTTTTGACTTTCCGCTTTTTTACAAACCGAAAGCCAATGAAAATCTTCAGGTTATTTATTGCCCGAACAGTCGCGTTTTTCCGCGAGGCCGGTGCGAGCTTTTTTATTTATCTGTAGCAACGGCAAACAGTCGAGCTTTTTTTTTCGACGCGCGATGTACACGCGAACACGTGCGCGCGATATCTGCGAATTTCCCCGAGGGGTAATGAAATTCCGAGGTGGTGTGTAGGCGACGGCGTAAATAATGTGTATGAGACGACGCGTCTTTCGATGTTTATAAACCGAAAATCGATCACACACACTGCACGTAAATGGATCGGATATTGCACGGCGCGATGTGTGTATACTTTATGGCACACTGACTTTGTATGTTATATTACCATTCTGCTCGTATCTATATATGTTCATACAGACGTTCATGAGCTTTTTTTCCCTTTTACCGATGGGAGCTGGCGCACGCATGCCTCGTCGATTTTTAATCCAGACGAATAGCTGGCGAGTTGTATTGTTATTAAGCTCGGGAGCTCTCTTGGATTTTTCGTTAAATCCGCGCCGTTGCTGATCCATTCGGGAAAACGCGCGCGAGCAAGTTTCTAGTAGTCCGGATAATTAGCGATTTCCCGAGAAGTTTTCTCTCTCCGCGAGAGAACTTTGTTCCCGCGAAAAGGCTTTCTTTGTCCCTTTTTGGCTGCACCAGTTCCAAGACGCGAAACTCGCTTTGTCGCTGCGCATAATCACTGCTGCTCGCACTTTTTGTTTTGGCTCACTCTGCCACTGCTCAGCGCAACTTGTACATGTACAGAGTGTCGCGGGGATTTGTTTGACAACTTTGTCTTGATCCGATCGCGCTAATGACGACTGCACTCGTAGCAAACTTTATTAATATCGAGAGAGAGAGAAAGAGAGAGAGAGAGAGAATCACAGGCAAAGTTGTTCAATGAAGGGACTCTCTGAAATATTATATTGTCAGTATTGAATTATATGTGCTGGTCGATTGAATGTTTAAAGAAAAGAAAAAAACCAGACGCGTCGGCGGTGCTACATACTAAAATTAATCTCATTAATCGTAGACCTTTCTTCCGCGCAGCCAAACAACAGCCAGCCGACGTCCTGGCGAAATGCAACGTGTGTTATACAACGCCCTGCCAAAACGGAGGACTATGCGAGGCGTTACCGAACAAACACTTTCGTTGCAAATGCGCACCAGGATATCACGGGGACCGGTGTCAACATAAAATTGACGCGTGCTATGGAAATCCTTGCCGGAACGCCGGAACTTGCAAAGTACTGGAGGAAGGAAGATTCAGGTGACTCTTACTTCCCCTCTCTCTTCCCGCTCGCTTGATTAACAATAGCGCCACTTGTAACGCTTTCGAGACGAGACGAATCGCGGCCCGCGGGTATTCACGATTTGCGCGTGCTTTCTGTGTTCGCAGTTGCAACTGTGCACCCGGATACGAGGGACTCCGATGTGAGACCAACATCGACGACTGCGTCAAGCACAAGTGCGAGAACAACGCCACCTGCCACGACCTCGTACAGGCCTACCGATGCGACTGCCTACCAGGATTTACCGGCGAGTACTGCCAGGCAAAAATACCCTTTTGCTCAAAAGAACACAATCCTTGCAAGAACGGAGGCAGATGCGTCGACCACCAGACCCACTACGCGTGCGAGTGCCCCGTCGGTTTCGCCGGCCTCAATTGCACTGACAACCTCGATGACTGCGATAATAATTTATGCCAGGTATATCCTTCACCCTCGCAAACGCTCTATCAGCATTCCATTTTCTCATTTCGTATCGGTCATCCGATAACACTTGTGTTTATTTAGAGTCTCGTTATGCAGGCGCGTGGATTTATCCTTTTGTGTCGGCATCCATTTGCCAACACAATTATGCCAATCAAACGGATGAGTTCGTTGAACAAACTTCGATTCAGGACGATATTTTCGGAATGGCGCTTCAATCGATGCGCAGCAATTATTATTTCTCAATGTTATATAAGCTGCAGCGTAGGAAACGTAACGAGCTGGCATTGGGTTTTCCCCTTTAACCTTTTTTATATGTATCTTTGCAAATCGTCATTAGAGATGCACAGAAAAAAGGTTTTTAAAGCCGAGCTCGGTAATAGCATCGCAATTACAGAGGGAAAACGTGTATCAAACTAATTTCCCGTGGCCGACAAAGCGAGAGCAAGGAAAAAAAAGCTTACGAGGTCACGAAATCCTCTTAAAAGAAAGGGAAAGAAAAGAGCACCCAAAAGCAGAGGCAGAGATAGACAGGTAGTGGAAGAGCTTTTCCGGGTCGCTCAATCAGCGCTTTTACAAGTCGTAAACGCCGGATGAGTGTGCCGCGCCGCGTGACACGAGTCGCTGCACGTGCTATACCACTCTCGCCGCGAACGAATCGTATAAACGTAACCGTGTAAAAAGATCAAGGGAGAAGAAAAGCAGGGGAGAATCTCGTCGACAAATAACGACTTTAGCCTTGATGGCGCATTAAATCAATTAAGTAAGACAGAGAGAGAGAGAGAGAGAGAGAGAGAGAGAGAGAGAAAACACAATAAGCCACTGGCGTTGTTTTGCTTCGCAGAATGGTGCTACATGCATCGATGGCATAAACAACTACGAGTGTAAGTGCGCACCAGATTATACAGGGAGGTACTGCGAAGTTGCACCATCAACTGCCTTACTATACCCTCAAACTAGTCCGTGTGCTCATCATGATTGCCAACATGGTGTTTGTTTCCTACCATCGCCGGGTTCTGGAGCTGATTACCTGTGCCAGTGCCATTCTGGTTATACTGGTCAGTATGATACCAACAGCTGTCAATTATAATCTTCTTCCTCCTCCTTCGTACAATGCTAATTCAATGCGCCGCTAATCTCGAATTCATTGGGTTAACTTCGTGGCGGGGGGCGGGGAGGGGGGGCTTGAATAGACACATTGATAAGGAAAAAAGCGATTTTAATGAGACAAATTGGCCAAAGGATGACCGCATATTAAGCATTTTAACTGATAATATCATTACACGCGGTATTCACTGGTACGGCCGCGAATCGCGGGCACTTAAAAATCGATATATCCTACTGCGCTCCTCATGATGTGCCACTCGAGCGAGAGAGAAAAAAAACACCTCGAACGCATCCATTGAAATTAAAGAGCCATTAGAAACCCATTCATACTCGCGCTCTGACTTGTCGGTGCGGTTCGGACGTTTGAATAAATGTGAAATGCATATTCACGTTCGCTCCTGGCTCTTCTGCTATGTTTTTCTCCTCTTGCGCTCGGCCCGCAATAGTCCGGACTGGTTCTCAAGCGTCGCTCTTCAATTAACCACCGAGAGCGTGCATCCAGCATGATAATTATCTAAACTTCTTCGACGTAAATGCTGACGACCGGCGCGGAAAAAAAGGAATAAGGAGAAAAGCATTTGCACGCGCGTGGCGCGGAAAATTGACTTTAACGATTGCCGAGGCGGCGAGAAAAGTTCTCGCGCGCACGCGAGAAATACGGCTCGGCGTGTGCGAGCGCGAGGAGGAGTAGGATATTTCTCGGATGACGAATGCTGCGCGAGCTTAATTGCCCGTGAGCTACGAGCCCAAGATACATAAATCGTTTGCTCTTTCTCGCGAGCGAAGGAGAGAGAGTTGGGATTTACATGCGCGCTCTCTGTGTTTTATGAATTTTCAACCGCTGATATTTTTGGCTTGTAATACCCTTTCTCTCTGTTATTAGCGTATATTTGAGTTTCGCGGTCGCGTTGCATTTCGCGAGAGCAAAACATTCTCCTTCCTGCCGTTTACTTTTAAATGCACTGATTATCTCGTAATTGTTTAGAGTCCATTCGGCGCGTGTGTATTTTCGGAGTGACTCTGCGCGTTAAAATGGAAATTCCACGGTCAATGAAATATCTATGCATTCTTAAGTAGACACGGAAGGGAACGCGTGGATGCCAATACATTTGGAATTTTTACGAGATGGAAATAAACGTGGGCCGTTTTGAAAAAAGGGGAAAAAAAGGAAAAAAAAGAAAAAAAAAGGCAGAATAGAGGGGAATAAAATAAAAATTGACCTTCGAATTTCACGGCACGAGCGTGCAATCGTTCAGAGGCTCTCTCCATTTGGCGCCAGCGACACACCCTACTTTATTTGGCCGTACGCGCGTACGAAAAAAATGCGAAGATGGGAGTGCGTATAGCGGATGCTGTGCCCGTCTATCGAATTTCATCAATCTAAAGCGCGGGCACGGAAGCATCGTATCGCGTTTTTTTGGCGAAGCTTGTGCGAGGGGAGAGGAGAGCAGGCGAGGTTTGATAACGGAGGATGCACATGCGTAAGTGGTATTGCGTTTGTAAAACAGGCAAGAGGTGTGAGTACATGACAAGTCTGAGCTTTATCGATAACAACTCGCTGGTCGAGTTCGAGCCACTTCGCACACGGCCCGAGGCAAACGTGACGATTATTTTTACGACGAGCCAGGAGAACGGAGTACTGCTTTATGATGGGCAAAGCAGCGAACACTTGGCCGTGGAGCTGTTCATGGGTCGAGTGCGCGTCTCGTACGACGTCGGCAACTACCCGACATCGACGATGTACAGTTACGAGCAGGTGTCCGACGGCAAGCCCCACATGGCCGAGCTGCTGGCGATCAAGAAGAACTTTACCATGCGCATCGATCGCGGTCCAGCCCGAAGTATCATCAACGACGGCCCCAAGGACTACCTCAAGCTCACCAAGCCGATGTACGTCGGGGGCGTTGCCACGGAGACTGCCAGTGTCGCCTTCACCGAATTCCATTTGCGCAACATTACGAGCTTTCGGGGTAAGTCCTTCGCTGCGATATTGACTCGCGCCCGGTGCGCGTTCTACGCTGCGGGCCGCGACGTCGCAATTCAATTGATCATCGATACCTCCGCGAACAATGCCTGCATAAACCATTGACGACTTGGGCCTGCCCCCGGCCTGCGGGCGCCCACTTGAGTCGTTCGACGTAAGAACGTCGACGCGTGCGGGGGCCGAGCGCCAACCGCGAGGAGAGAAGCGCGACCCTTACTCCCGCCGAGGAAGCGCTCGTGTTTACGAGCGGCTTTCCCGACGCGCGTTCGCGCTTCCGTTCTTTTACCCCCATGCAAATTTTATCACCGATCAATGCCAAGTCGCCTTGCCGCGCCGACAATTTTGCCCCTCTTCGGCGTCATCCGACATCCATTGGCGCAGGCCTTCCAATGGATATTCCTCTTTTCTCTTCGATTGATCGATTGCCCGGTTTTTTTTTATTTATTTATACGCGACAGCTCGTTTTTCATAATAATTGCCGACAGTCCGATGGAGCACTTTTTCATCATGGGACAAGGCAGTTTGTGCGATATCTGTCTGAATCGCGACGCAAATCACCTATCGAATGCACTTGGCACGCTCATCGAAGCTCGTATTCTCGGCAAATTTAGCCTATTCCAATTGATCTTAAGTTTTGGCTCTTGGGCTTTGCGCGGAACGATTCACATACGACAGCTATTGACCGAGATTTTTCCGTAAAGAAGCTTCCGAAAAAGGAAAAAGCACAGCGCGCGGGCTGCTATCGATGTTCGCCAAATCATAGAAAGTTGACGTGGCAACAGTTACTTATTATTTTCCATTTCTCTCGCGGACCGGGGGGGGGGCGGTTAAGACTAAAACTTTTCATAAATCCGAAGCAGCAGCAGCCACCATACCAGCACACAACACGAGTCCGCAGAAATTGCGAAAGTTTCCAAATTAAAAGTTTGATTGCGAATAGGACGTCGCGCAACCGAGCACTATCCAATAAAAAAAAAGAAAAGGAAGCAAGACAAAATTAAATAAAATCTGCCGGTTATTTGTCGACGCGCGTGCGTAGGTTGTATCTCGGAGATGTGGATCAACCACAAGTTAGTGGACTTTAACAACGCGGCGAAAATGAGCGGAGTGCAGCCTGGTTGCGGCGGCAACGACGACGAGGACGAGGAAGCCGACGAAGCTGCTTCTGCTGCGACGAGTAACAACGGCGACAGCAAGGTCCGCGGTAGCGCCAACAGTGCCGACATTGCGGACAGTGTGCAAGTGGACAACGCCGATCAACTGCTACCTCATTTGCCACCAGCGACGCCGCAACAGCAGCAGCAGCAGCAACAGCAGCACGTTCACGAGCATTCCGGTCGGTATCACGCGACTACGACGACGACGACGACGACGACGATGGTAATGACGGTGACGACGCACGGTTCGATTGTTTGTTGCAGACTTCGCAGTTCTGTCCAGTTCCAGTAATATCGATCCTTGCGCTCGACACGAGTGCAAAAAGGGCTCCACATGCGAACGCGCGCCCTTCGGCACCGGTTACACGTGCAAATGCCAGATTGGCTGGCAGGGCAGATATTGCGAGAAAGGTAAATAACTCTATATCACGAACAAATACGAAAAAGAAAAAAGTATAATTTGAGCTTTACCTTTGTACGCTGAGAATGATAAAAAACTGGGCTTTGTTTGCTTTCTGTTTGGTCGGTTTCATGTAGCGCCAACATGCCGAAAGGAGCACATTCGCGAGTACTATACTGCGAACGGCTGCCGAAGTCGAAGACCCGTGAAGCTCGCTAAATGTTGGGGCAGCTGTGGTAATTCCTGCTGCTTGCCACGCAAGACCAAGAGGCGCAAGGTTGGTGTTTGTGGGCGAATATTTGCTCGACGTTTTCACGCGAGCGCGAGCTGAATCTCAGCTGGTTGAAATGCATTGCCGGCTACTAGCCTTTGCGAACCGATGGGTTATATTGCAACATTGAAACGAACCAATTTACACCTTAAATAACTCGTTAACGAAACTGGTTAACTTTTAAGAGAGGAAATCCGTGCGAGAATTTTCTTTTCCTTTATTTTCTTAATTGGAAACGTTCGTTCCAATTAAGCACTGGCATTACTGTGAAAATGGGTCTATCATTTTTGTTCTCTTTTTCCTCCGTCCGTTGCGCTACTCCAGCTTGAGCAGCAGCGAAAACCCAAGCGGTGATTTTTCTCGAGCTGCGAGCTTGTCGCCGAAAGCACAATACAAGGTGGAGAGAGTCGCGGCGAAGAGAAGAGAAGAAGCTGGCGCGAGGCGCATGCGCGCAATGTAATAAGACTGTTGTGATATTGCAGATCCGGCTAATTTGCAGCGACGGCACCCGCTACACCAAGGACGTGGACCTGGTGCGCAAGTGCACGTGCACGCGCAAGTGCTACTAACGCCTCTCCCCCGGGGTGCCGTAATACACCGAGGCGTCGAGTCGCCGCTGGCGCCGCCGCCACCTCCTTGCTCCCCCTTGGCCCGAAATATCTGCGCGCGCGAAGGCGGAAAAGGCTTCAACGGCAGAGTGCGAGACGCGTATTAACCAAGTTTCGCTTGCGAGGCTATTCCCTCGCGCATCAGCTACGTTCTCCAGAAAACCCCCCGTTCTCCGAACCCCCGAACCAGCCGGCCTCCTCCTCCTTCTCCTCCTCGCTCCTCCTCTTATCTCTGTCTGTGCTTGTGAACCTCCCTCGAAACAACGCGATGCGACGTATGTGTAACGACTGCCATCCTATTGTAAGGCCGCTCGATTATCAAACTAGATAAAACTGCTACGAATGGCGAGTGCGTAGAGATGAAACGACTGCTTAATGGACGGATAACTGCTTAGGCCTCTCGCGCGCGCCCGATACACGATATCCCGTGCGTGCGCGCTGGCCTAGATTATAATTAATCAACATACACACACATACGCGCGCGCGCGCGCGCACATACACACTCGCGACAATGGCTGCTGCGTGCAATGCTACCGGCAATAGCGCCGACAGACCAACGGCAAACACCTTTTTTATATCGCAGGAATTACTAGATGTGCAAGTATTAGTCGTTAAGTGCGTATCGAGCATCGCGCGCATTATACTTATACATACGAATATATAGATATATAGATGAATGATATATATTATCCCGCTGCTCCGCTGACGTGATCGTTCGATGATGAGACTCCAAGCGAATGACAGATGGATTATCGACGAGCTACGCTGCACTCGCTCTCTCGGTGAGTGAATATATCGAGTTAGAAACATCATTTGTTAGCCTGCCCCACTCCCATTCCACTTTCAAAGTCGAATTAGCATAGAGCTCTTGTTACTTTTGACGCGGCACGTCGAAAAGGTAAGAAGAGACTCCACCCTTAGAGTATACCATAACTCAGCCGCGCTACATGCTTGCCCGAGCAAATTCGACTGGCGTGCCCCCTCCTCCCCCGCCCCTCACACACAACCAACCTCCCACCGCCCGTTTCCTTCCACACGCGTTGTACATATACGTCGCGGCCCATCATAAAATACGTACGTACGAAGCATTCGTTAAATAGATAAAAGAACGTTAAGTACCGCAAGAAAAAAAAGACAAAGCAGTGTCTCTCCATAAGTACAAGCGACGACGTTATAGTATTTGCATTTAATGTAAAATTAAAGTTTATAAACGCAATAACTGTATTATCCGAGCGAGCGCGTGCTTTCACGTTGTTATACGTACGGCTGTTGATGTTTTTTCGCTTTTTTTTCCCCCAAAGAAAGCCTTCGACGAGCACCAAAAACGTATGGTAAATGAATTTGAAATATCGGACGAGCGTGTGGAAGAGAGGCTCTCTTTCTTTTTATTTTCTTTATGCTGCATGTGCGAGCGCGCGCTCCGATACTGTGCTAAATATTTAAAGAGAAACATTGACGTTTAAGGTTCACATCAGAGAAAAAACAAGCCGGATATGCACACTCACATCATACACACAAGCATGTATTTATTTTAAGCAGTAAGATTTACTTGCCTTCGCCTTCAATTGTAATTATTGCTGAATTTTTTGAATTTATATTTTAATTATACTACTATTGTATTATTACATATTATTTGTATTTAAAACAAATTATTTACGCATACGTACGAACACACCAATCGAGTGATATTTTAAATATATACTTTGAATGTTTTTTTCTTTTAAGTTGTCAGATATATGAGAAAATAATGTTGCAATTTCGGTGAGCTTTGCGCGAGCGAACTGAGATTTAAAGGATAAAAACAAAGACAAATCCCATATACAATGACGTCAAGTAAATTCATCGTAGATATTTCAAGCAGCAATTTTTATTTGGCTTTTCTTTTGACTTTACGTCTTGATTCATATTATAACAAACTTTTTTTACGGGATGTATATTTCACAAACGTCAACTTTGTTTTATTATTTTTGATTTTAATTGATGTTTTATTGCTACCCCCTCTTAGTTTTATTCGAAATTGATTTGCACCTGAGTATCACGATAAAGTTACTTCGTGCGCGCATTAATTCTCAAACAGTTCAGTATTTACGAGATTGCGCGATGACTTTAGTTAAGTATCCGGACTGCGTTATAATTTTTACAAACAACCGTCAATGCAAAAAGCGGTTAAATAGCAGTATGGCATAATCGATACCGTAATAATATTGTACTAACGTGCCTCGTCGCGTCGAGGCAATTAAATCTGCTCGCAGACTTTGTAAACGAACCGATTCTAGTTATTGAAGCATCCAAGATTGCCGTAGATTTGTAAAACTTTAGGACTGCCGATAAAAATAAGCAAAAAGCAAACAAACAAACACTGAATGTCACCTTGCTTTTGGTGTAGGGTGTGCTATTGTAAATTCGTCGAAACGAAAAAACAATTTTTTTTATAAGATTGTAGGTCTTCCTTCGTGGGTGCTTCGGTTCTCCATAATAACGATTATAAAGTGAAAAAAAACGAAAATAATGTCACGTGTGCTTCATGCCTCATATTATAGATATAAATATATATAAATATAGATAAATTTTTTATTCGAATAATAAACCCCTATAAACGGCTATAATGTATTTACTCAGCTCAACTACCCAGATACACCGGCCAGGATTTTTGTATAAAAATAAAAAATCAAATAGAATAATGAATAAAGAAATATACATTAAAATACAAACCACAATTCATGAGAGTAACAATAACGATTTTCTGCGATGGGAATTGATTGCTCATTTTTCGCTGTCAATTTTGAATGTGGAAAATACCCCAAAAAAATGTTTCAACTGTAATTGTTTAGAAGCGCCTAGCAAGAAAAAAAAGTATGGCAAATCAGGGTTAGCAAGAAAGCTTCGGAATTAATGTTAATTATATTTAATGTATTACTTGTCATTTTTTATTCTATTAATAAATTAATAAATTAATCTATAATAATAAACAGACGAGAATATTCAAAGATGATCGCTTGCTGCCACATTTCTTAATATATCACAGGAGTGTGTTATAATTTTGCAAAAGTCACTGATTTTTAAATGTATTGCCAATCCTATAAAAAATCCTAATAGTTAAGTAAAAAAGGAAAGCATCAACGAAACGTATAAAATTAAAATTAGACGACACATAGTCATCTGAGTATTAAAAGGAAAAAATCATTGTTCAGCAGCAAGAATTGAGTTTAGACTGAACTCTGGTCACAAAGTTGGAAGCCATGTTATCTCCTTTCCTTCGGGACAGTACGTTTATCACCTCGGAGCCTGGGAAAAAGAAAAAGATAGTCGATTGAATGGAAGCCCAATCGAAAGAAATTACGTATGCAGATAAGGTACATAAGAAGAATGAAAACTTACTGCTGGATGTGGGTCGTGAAAGTTTCAGGTGAATCTGCTCGAGATCCTTAAATCCGTCGTGCGAATCGCGCACCCCGATTTCGCTGAACGGCAAAAAGCACTCGGCCATGAATCTCGTCCTGAGAAAGTCCTTGTCCTTCACCTCGAACATCATGATTGCGTTCTCGAGTTTCCTCTGCTCCGGAGTCAATGGACTGAAAAGCAACGCGTACTTTTTCAAACTTGCCGGGGTGCAAACTTCTCTATGTTTTTCTTTTCATTTTTTTTTACAGAAACTTACTGCCCACTGCACCTCGCCCAAGTTTATTTCAGTGGAATTTTTCGCGAATGATTATTCATGAAGTCCCTGCCTTTGTTAGCAAAGTTCAAAGATGACATGAACTTCAAGGAAGGAAATTTAATTAGAAAAATTCTCTTCTTTACTCCCCTCATTGTGTAGGACTAATTTCAACTTTTGGCCAAAACAAAAAGAGGTGGAAATTTGCGCACGAGTGATTTAGTGAAACCAGTAAAAGCTATATATACGTGCTAAAAAGAGAAGAAAAGAGCATAGAAAGAGAGGAAGTCGATAATAAGAGGAGAGAGAGCAAGTCGTGGTTGCTTGCGAGCGATTATGGTTGTGGACGCCGTCTGTGAGTATAAGGGAATGCTGCGTGTATGAGAGAGGAGAAGAGAGAGAGAGAGAGAGAGAGAGAGAGACGTTGCTGTCGTCCTTTGGGGACTTTGGCAGTAGCCGCGGCATTCGCCGTCAGTTGGTCGTCGGTCGTTGGACGAGTGAGCATGTCATCTTGGCCTCAACGGTAAGTAAGTATAAGTTTTTAACTCACATGCTAAAACTTTCCTCGTAAAGGGGAAACGTAGTCTCCTTCTGCACGTTAGTCTTGAAGACCTTGGTGCCGACAAACACATCTTCGGGAAACAGCCGGACCTTCACGTACGAGTCGCACTTTCCTACGGGCCAAAGTGAATTTCAGTCGTAAAACTCGCAAATGTGCGTGCTCGCGACGGCATAAAAAAAAAGCAACAAAAAGAAGAGTGAGAAAAGAGGCAAATATAGCAAAAGGCTGCTGACTTTTTTTTTTACCGTTGCTGTCGGCTGCTTTGAGATTTCGTCCGTTCATAACCAGCACATTGAGCAAATCGGCGTAAAAGTAAGCCTTGACGGTCAACGATCCAAATGGCTCCTGATCCATGGCATTTTGTTCCTTGAGCCGATCCATGTAGTAGCTGTGTATGAGTTGAGGCGTCTCCAGGCCATAGAGTTTCAACACTTTCTCAATTTTCTCCAGAACTTTTACGTTCGCCAGCTCGTCCGCGCCGAGATTGAAAAATTGGATGAGGGTGTGCAGCGTCTTGTGCAGATTCGCGTAGAATGTCGGGGCTCGTTTGCGCTGCAAAAGTGAAAGAACAGAAGTCAATACCGAAAGTCTTTTCAAACGAGGAAAATTAATGGACATCTATCCCTCATCGCTCGCTTTACATGCAAACTCGGCGGAAAAGTCTTAAACTTCTTCGTCCCAATCGATAAACAGCTCCTTACCTCCAAGTTGTCTTGCACTAATTGAGACAAGATCTCGGCCATTATCTCCCAAATGACCATCAGGATGCGCTGGAAGTTGTCGTCGTTCAGATTATTGTGTAACGTTATGAGATTCGAGTCCAGATACTCCATCAGACGGTCGAGCGAGTTACTCGATATTTCCGATAATTCGGCGCCTTCCATCAAATATCTGCGAGAGTTAAGTGCATCACTTGGTTAGTAGATTGGACAATCAACATTTTTTTTCTTTCTTTCATTTCCATTTGTACGTAAATTTTTTTTATCGATGCGGTCTGAAGCGTTTTATTACACGCCAATCAACTAAATAACGACTATAAATTTTCGTGCCAGATTTTTCCCGACGAATAAGCTTTTTAAGCTTTCAACTAAATGGTTCAATCGGACAATAGATAGAGTATTTCGATGTTTTTATTTCTACAACCACTGATGATATTCGAAAAAAGACAATGGATTTGTTCGATGACAAACAATTTTATGCGATATATTCCCAATTCAATATTTCGGTCTTAATTTAATTCTCCCCCGGAACTTTTGGTTTCATAATTTTCCGTAGTGTAACCAGGTCAGATTACTTTTACAAAGAACAATTTAACTTGCGCGAGTATAATACGCAAGTTCATCGCTCAAAATCTCAAAAACTTTTCTTCGTCCTCGCGCGCAAAGTGAACTACTCAAAGCTCAAGTTACGTTATTAGAAGATAGAAGCTTGCTTACCTAGCCATAGCAGGTGCCATTAATTTAGCGACAGTCTCAAGCATGACGATAATTTTGTTTTTCACTGTATCTTTCTCATTGTCGATGATAAGTTGGAGTGTTTGCTTGCAACGATCAGCGTCCTGTTGGCTTTTGCTCTCGGCCAAGGCTTCGATCACGGCATCGAGGCCGAGATCTCTGGCGAGAGGCTCGATCGATGTGCGCACGTAGTCGATGTTGTTAATCGCGTAACACCATGCCGTTGATACGTCGAACTGCTTGACTGTGCCACATATTGTGTCTTTTATTTCGGTCTCTTGCTTTGCTTGGATTTCTTCTGCCCTTTGTGACATCTTGTCCACATAGGCGTTTAGGCATTTGCAGATATCCTGTCGGACAACGTTATAAGGTAATTTTTCAAAAATTCATTGCCAACTTTTCGTTAGATATTTTTATAACTGCGTCGCATAGTACTTTCGCCTTAGAACTTCGAATTCCTACATTTTTTCTATTTAAATTACTACTTCTGTGATTGGTATTCTTTTTTTTCGTTTTCTAGATGTAAATGCGTTTGGTATGGCCATGAATCTCATTTGTCGAGGCTATGCAAGTTCGTTGATGAATGTATTTTTCTATTGTTGTTCGAAAAATGAATAAATTGGCTTGTTTTGCATGAACTCAATGAATAACATGGTTTTTATTTATGGAAAGAAAACTTTATTAGGAATTGAAAAACTGTATCCGATTGGAAATATCGAATAATAATTTTTGAAAGATTCAATGAAAATTTCAATCGATGTGCTTGAAAAGAATCAGAATTAAACTCGTTAATAAAAGCGCAGTATCGGTTTTTCAATGAGGCGCGTGAATCACGGAAAGTTAAGCAATCCAGATCTCGAGCAGTATCGAATAAAACTCAATGTTGTAAAGCACTCACATCGACGATCTTGGCTATAAAAGCGTAAGCCCCTTCCACGTCGGGCCAAGCGAGCTGCGTCCAGAAGACCTTGATTTGGTAAAAGATAGTCAGAGTGTCGACGGCACTGGAGCTATATTGTACACTGGCATCGACAGGCTGCAAATTATCAAACTCGACGGCCCTGTCAATTCGCTTCAACGCCTTGTAAACTGCAATCTCAAGCCAGTGAGATACGCCGACGGCGAACCAATTGTAATACTGTTGTATCTTCATTCCATCCACCTCGTCGGGAGTGCACAGGTTCTGTCCGACACTGCGACAATAAAAAAAAGGTCCAGGGAGACGTGTAGTCAAGAGAGAGAGAGCTGGGAGTTGGATGGTGATGATTAATTAATGTAGACTTACGCGGCGAAACGTTGAATAGCGAGATAGAGCTCGAACAGCGTTGTGCCAAGACTGAGCTCTGGGTCCTCGGAAGTCTCGACCTCGATCCTCTTCAATCTTCCGCAGATGTCCTCCACTATCACGTGGCACAGGTCGCTGACTCGCTTCTCGTACATTATGTACAGGCTCTTCGAGTACTGGAAGTTTAACGTCCTGCAAGCACACTCAACAACAACCTCGTTACGCTACGCCATCTCTCGAGACTAATTCCGGCCCGCCTAAAATTATATTCCGTGTGCGCAGAACCCACTTGATGAATAATTTCTCGTAGATGTCCATGGCGCGTTGTAGGTCCAGCCGAATCATTTGGATGACCTTGATGTGATATTTCAGCGCTTCCTCGTCGCTATCGTCCTCGAGATTGTTGTTCGCTACGATATAGTCGAACCTGCGCGCACAGCCAGTTTAGGCGCAAGAAAGTTTACGAGGCTTTAATAGTATGCAAAGGGGAATTTACCACTCGGCGCCGCCGCGAATCACTGCGTACTCCAGGGCCTCGGGGATGCTCACTCGGTCCTCTTCCAAAATTTCCGGTGGAAACCATGAATACATTTTCAGCGGGAATAAATTCATACTCTCCGGCGCCGGCATGCCGTCCAGCGTCGAAATCATTCTACGGAGTCACACACAAACACGCGTTGTACTGCGAACTCACTTCTCCCTTATTCCGGCTGTTTTGCAGCCCCATAAAACCAAAATTCCATTTCGTTCTGTATGCCGAACTTTCGGGCTAATTTGAGAGAGCAACGCGACACGCATACACGCGGACTTTCTTGCTGTTGCTTTCGATCGTAAAAATTGTTTCGATGATTGCAAGTCCGCTTTGTACTCGACCGTCGACAACCGACGAAGCCCATCAATTCTCCGACATGCGCGAACGCGAGCCACTCCGTCAAGCGATTAAGAAATCGGCGCGCGCGCTTGGTCATTTTATGGCCGTCGTAATTCACGCTTATTAAGCTTAAGCTTTTCCGCGGGCTCTTCCAATCAATAAATCACTCTTATCTGGTGCACTCTCGGAACGCGTTGCAAAGGGATTCGAAAAAACAAAAGGCGAGAGAAAGAGAGAGAGAGAGAACGAAAGGAAGATCATCGACCGAGTAGCGCTACGCTCACCTAAGAATAGCGACAAGCTGTCTCATAGCATTCTCCTTGTCGATGGCTAGCCTCCGAATCTTTCTCAGCAAATTCAGTCCCGAGTGCAAGACTTTCCTCGCCGCATCCCAGAACAGCCTGATCTCTTGGTCTCCGAAATCAGCTGACTTCGTTGGGCCCGCAAGGTCGTCCGCCAACTGCAGGAACAGCGCGAAATTCAGCGGATGTTCCTGATGAATTGTGGCGAACTCGATCCAGCGTGCCAGGCCGACCCGATGATTGTGCAAACCGCGCTGTACTCCGTGTTGAAGCACTATAACCTCGCCGGCTGCTGGGAATTTGCCGTTCCACGAGTACTTGTCGACTTTCTGGCTCTCCAGCTCGTTGAGCAGGAGCATTCGGAGTAGATGGCGATGCTCTTGGAAGGCTACTTGCGTGTTGTGCTCGGAGTTGAAGGCTAATTTTAGTCTGATCAGTCCGCGACGCTTGGATTTGTTCTTCTTCTCGAGGGTGTACCATGCTACGTGGCCTGTCACTGGAATGTCCTGAAGAAATTTTTTGCTAGCTAAATATCGCTTGCCCACGGAATCGAAACGCGAACGGGGATTCTTGATTTAGGACGAGGGGACAATGTCGCTGACACTATCAAGTGTAATTATAGCTTTGGATGATAAGCGTCGTGTGACTTAATTCTAGGCTCTAAAGATCATATCTATTGTGTAGTTAGCTATTAACTTACCTTAAGGGGTATTTGAACGCTGCCGATGAACTCATTGTTGTGATTACCACTTGTGGCGGTAATCGCGATTTCTTTGGCTAATTTGACGAAACCACGCACACCTTTGATGCTCTTGACTTTGTTCATTTTCTCGGGTACCGTTTCCGCCGCATCGAAATCCCTATCGTGCCCGGAAAAATAATCAGCTCTATTTCGGTAAAAATTGTCCAGCTGTCGCGTTTCACAAAGAAAAAACTCTTACCACACTTCCACGTTTAACAAGTCGTCTTCGGGATTGTCAAGAGGCCTGAAAATATATCAGTCGAGAAGTCACATTAAGTGGAAGAGTGATGCGCGTAAGAGGCAAAGGGCATGAAAAGAGAGCCCACTGTGCTTACATTTCGAAATGCTCTTGCCAGACAGGTGTCAAGGTCTCGGTCTTGACGGCCGTGGTGTATCTGCGTGTCGGCAACGATTCCAGATATAGTACGCAAAATGGGTCGCTTTTCCCATTGCAATCCTTGGAAACCAGCTCTTTCGCCTCGGCAACCGCTATATTTAAGTGCATCTCGGGCGTCTTAAATCAAATAGCATATATATCAACGCGACCGAACTTTGCGCCGCTTTGCCAATCGTGCGCGTTTTCCTTATGCAATTTTCCGAGAAACTTTGCCGTGGGGTCACGGACGCCCGTGGATGCCATCCGTTTCACTATTTTCTTAAGATCAAAATGAACCATTAATTCGCGTGCAATTAAATTATAGTGCAAAATCACCGAGGAATGATTTTTCATAAAGGTTCGATTCATTCGTAATGGCACGAATGCGTGATTTCAATTCTCGATCAATTACTTATCTACATGGGAAAATCTGAAATCGCGAGCTTACATATAATTAGATTTAGGTAGATTCCAATTACCTCCATCTGACGCGTCTCCTGCAAAACTCTCTCATGAGTCTCATCGTCAATATTAAATGCTTTTTGTAAATAATCAAAAATGGCATTCTGATCTATTTCGTCGGCTACGTCGAATCCAACCTGGTGCTGAGTTATGTACAAAAGGGCAGTGTAGAGTTCTTCGATCTGAAATAAAGTTTTGCCAATTTTCATTTTCACATTTAAATTGACGCAAACGGTTTCGCGAACAACATGGTGGGTTGACGAAACACGTCGATTGTCTATCTGAATTCCCGAAAGCTGCACGTGTGCTCAAGGAACAGCAGAGCCCGATATTTTCGAAAAGAGAAAATGAAAAAACGACAGCTGAATGTTTCTCGGCGGAAAACGTGGCCTCTGTACAATATAAAATGATATATAATGTCAGGCAGCACAGTGTCAGCCGACAAAGCTAGAATCTCCCTCGCAGCGATAAGGAGCAGAGAAAAAAATAGGCATCGCGCAACAAGCTAAAAGATCGTTGCGTTGCATTCAAGTCGCGACCTTGGCTTCGGCAGCAATATGTGTCGACAAGGGCAAACGAATGTTCGAGGAACTAGTAGACGAGAGAGACGCTCTCAATTAATCGGCGTCGTCAGAAACTTGCCTCAAAGTGTTTCCCACGCCAGACCGGCATTGTTGCACGCTGCACTCGCATTATCGTACGCGTCGCGCAGCGCAGCTTGCCGCTGCTCTTCACATGCTGCTTAACTCTACGGGGTGGCGCACTCACGACACTCTGATTATTAGGCCGCGATCCACTTTGCATTCGATCTGTGCAACGGCGCTACTTTCCTCCTTCGATGCTGTCCTTACCCAGCTCCGTTCAATTTTAGACGTCGCTCCTATCCGCCAAACCGCAAACGTTTGTCAGCGATCGCGAAGAATGGCGGCCGTGCTCACGCGCAATCGAGTTGTCCGCGAAACGAGATCGCATTAGCGCGAGAAGCGACGCGCACTGCAGCCACCTGCACGTCCACCACGAGCTTCCTCCCTCGCGCACTGTAAAAGCTGTCTCTCTGGCTCTTCGCGCGCGTTGCCAATTTCATAACCAGCCCGGAATAAAAATAACGCGAGCTCACTGTCGTGCGCACTTTTCCGACTGTTTCGATGCTGAGCGCGCGACGGTCAGCCGAGCAAAGCTTCTCGCAGGCAAAAAAGCTCCGTCCGAGCAAAGAGAGAAGTCTGCGCACACAACCAGGAATAGACTCACATCGACGCTGGCCGTGTTCATCTTCCGTCCGTGTGCAAGCTAAGTGCGGCCAATACCACCTCTCTTTCTCGGCTCGATTTTACTATATACGTTTGTGTACGTGCAAGCGAGAAAGGGTAGGGGCCGATGTCCTGTACCGCACGAGTGAATTCGTTGTCGTGCGTGAACTTGAAACGACGATAACAAACGCGGTCGTTGTGCGCCCGTGCGCGCGCGCGCGCCTTCTCGAGCCGAAATTATGACGATTATTTTTTTTCGATTGATGGAGCGCGTATGTTTGCTTTGTTCGTGTGACTGCGAGGGGAGTTACGCAAATGGAATTTGCGGGCTGGAGAGCGAAAGTGCTTCAACTGTTACGATGAGTTGTGCGTCGAACCACCAAAAAGCACCTTCCACGGAATTCATGCGCTTCAAATTTCAATCAGCTTTTCGCATTATCTATTAAACTCCGCAATAGCCACTTCAAAAACTTGATCTTCTCGGCCGCGCGGCCTCAATAATCTCGCGAAGCTTTGATCAAATTTACCGAGTATGTAGCACGCGCCATCCACTTCGGTAGCGGCGCAAGTTCGCCTGAAGAGGAAAAAAGCTCATTCGCATCGATTACGCAAACAGGCTCTCGCGCACGCGAGTCGAGCGAGATGCGAAGCATCAAAGTTGGATGAATAGATGCGCGCGCGAGCGTGAGACAGAGCATATCGAAGATGCTCTTTGTACGGGCGGAAGATAAGACGCCGCCAAGCGAGATAAGCAGCAGACACGCGCAACTCTCGCGCTCGTTGAAAGCTCGCTTTCGTATACCCGCGCTTGCGAGAGAAAGGTAAAAAACAAACTCCATCTCTGAAGGTTCAAGCCGTTAATGAACTGCACGGCGCTCCGTCATAGTCGGACGCTGCTGTCTTCATTTCTTTCTTTTATTTTATTTTTGGCATTTCGCTATATTACCAGGCTATTAAACGCAGCGTTTATTTAGGTCGACGTGGACTTTTTTTTGCTGCAGCGGCAGCACGGCTGATTGCAGTAAAAAAAATTTGACGAGGCAAATATTTGTTCTATCGCTGATGCTTTTGCCACATTGATTTTCGAAGATTAAAAGCGCGATCGAGGCGATGATTATTTTCAGTGAAAGCTCGTTAAGGCTTTACGCGCTCGCCGAGAAAATGACGCGTGCGCACGAAAATTAGTCTCTGCTCGATTTTCTCGAAAAGCTACATGTGATAAGCTGCGCGGTTCGTTTCACACCGTGTATATATATATATCTATTGATTGCTCCGGACAATTTACTGCAGCCTGAAAATTAGCTACGCGGCACGTCGATGAATCATGTTTGCCCGGTGAACTTTTAATTTGTCGCCGACTTGAGAATGAAAATCTCTTAATAATTCTGGACGATACGTCGTTTTCCTCTGGCTAAGAATAATTTTTTTAGTCACGGAGCAATTTCGCGCGATCGGATTGTGGCGGGTATTACTCACCGCTTGTCTCTTGCTACGAACGTGAATGCGCATGGTATTAACGGCGCTGAGCTTTCTGGCTTTACGCAAAACGGACACAGCCCTGATGGACTTGGAACTACAGACCGGCACTATCAGCCGTGTTGCCATTGCCGCGACGAGGAGCGTAGTGCACCAAGGCAACTGAACCCTACGCGAAACGCCCGTGCGGAACACCCTCATTTCAAATATCAATAGCCCTGCTGCGTGTACCCAGCGTCCATGTGTTTGCTGCCTTGACGATCGATTTCCCGCCACCGCATTACAGTCGACCTGCCAGCATGTGCACGCTGTTATGCATCTTTTACGACCAGCTCGCGATGAATGGAAAAGCCTTTCTCTCGACTCTCTCTCTCTCTCTCTCTCTGCCTTTCTCATCGATTGCGTTTGCTTCTGAGATATTGATAAATTGAGAGGCCCAGACGACGATATTGGCTTTCGATATAAACTGACAGCCACGGAGGAGACTTTGCGAGCGAGCTTTTGATATTTCCGTGAGACGGCAAGTGACTTCCATAAAAATCGTCTCGCGTGCCTTTTGCAAGTCTGATTGTTCTTTGAGTAGCATCGATCGTCTCCAGGCGCCAACGGAGGAACACCAATGGCAGCAGGTCCAGTCAGATTTCGGAGCTCCCGTTACCGACAATTTTTTCCTATTGCCAACGAGATAATTTCCGAGGCTGTCATGAAAATTATAAGAATCGCAGGCGATACAATGTTGAGCCTATCGATCGGTCGGATATATTCGACTTGCACGCGAGCCAATGAAAACGAGTATAAGAAAGAAGATCGCGTAACGAGCGGCGCACGCGAGGTCGGAGGTGCGCATTGATGAAATTAACCTCGTCAAAGGTTTGTTAAGGGCGCGAAGTCGCGCGCGCAAGGTAATGACGAGGATGGGGCCGGTCGGAGGTTAACCAGCGCGCGGAGCCGGGCAAGGTGGATATCATGATGAGAACCGCAAAAGGAGAGGGACTCGGGCGGCGGGCGACGGGCCAATATAAACGCTTCTCTCACTCACGTTGAGTCCCATGGACTGAGCGACGATGTCGTAGGCGGTCTCATGCTCCTCTGACTCGCTGTCGGTGGTAGTAGCGGCGCTGCTAGCCGTCGGCTCGACGGCAAAGCTTGTCTGGCGCTGCAAATTGCTCTCCTTTGCCGCGTAAAGCGCTTCCCTCTTCTCGGCCGCGCAGAAGTTCTCCGGGGCTAAGGGGCCGCACTCCTCCGCTCCGTCCCCATCCCCCTCCGGCAAAGTTTCCTCGAGCTGCTGGGCTTGCGCCTTCTCCGCCAGACGAGTGCCCAGCTTCTCGAAGAAACCACCATCCTCCTCCTGAATCCTTTTGCACGCGGGCGCGCACACGCACGTTGAATCTCGTTAAAAATCCGTACGTCTGAGAGTGCGCCTTGACTACTTTCTCTCTTTCTTTTTTTCCTTAACCCCCCCGAGAAAGCAGGAATTTACGCGCGGGGGCGCTGCGACGGCATGCTCGGCCCGTTTCTTTGTTGCGCTTTGTTAATTCGTGCACTGGCTTTTTCCCTCGACGAGTTTGCTAATTACCGGGCAATTTCTGCGAAGGTGGCTGTAGTTGCCACCCGAGTACGCGGCCTCAGACGTCTCATTCTCTCCTTTACCCTCTCGCTTATTTTCCAAGCAAACCTTTGCACTTTTCACATCTCAACGAGCAATGTCTCAACTCATTTTATCCACGTTGTCTCACAGTTGTCTTGCTATTGTTTCGAGATCGATTGACGGCTGTTCAATCAATCGTCAACTTATATTAGCCTGTCTACTGAATAAATGAATTTCGATCTTTTGATATTTCACGCGAAATGCTCGCTCTTTATCGTTCATTAAAGGAAAACTCACAATTTCTGAGTTGCGTCAAACGTACATGTACCGATGTACCGATGTTGTTGTACGTGCATTTTACACGCGTGATTGCCTAGCCATTATCGAATTTGCAACGAAAATCAAGATTATCAGATGGTTTCAGAAAAAAAAGAATAAGACAGAATAAAACGATGAGTTGGCATACGCGTTTCTTCTGTTTATCATCAAATACAATTGGCAACATGATTGCAGGCTAATTCTCGTACATAATAATAGTATACGTGGCGTTCGCTAAGGTCTTATCGAACAGACATTCTCTGCGAATATCGTACACGAAATTAAATTTTGACGAGAACTTTTTATTAAATTGGAGCTTGTTAATGATATTAAACGAAAATTTAATATTGTTAAAGCTGATAAGTAAAAGGCTATTACAACGCATTTCTCGCGCGCGGAGATGAAATTTCGGCATCGCAGATGAGAGCCGAAGTGAAATTTTTTCTTTGGAATTGATTAATTATTGTTGCGCTATATGCAGAATTTTCACACATTTTTAAATCTTGAGAAAATTATTTAAATTTTACCTTATCCGCGAATCATTTGCGTTGCCTCTGCGCAAAACGTGAAACGACATGCATGCACCAAACATTCACAAACTACAATACAAGAGCCAGCACCAGTACAGCGAACAAAACCGAAAAAGAAAAGAAAGTAGTCAAGCTTTTCGAATTGAAAGGCTTAACAAAAGCTTCAGACGCTAGAATGGTAATATTACTGAATGCGAAAAGGAGATAGAATCGCGTTGGTGAGACAATAGGCGAGTTTTCGCATGTTGTAACCAGTAGTTGGCGACCACCCGTCGGGACGACCCATCCAGTGTTGCGAATCGCCGATCTCAATAGCACTATTTGAATGCCCGAAACACCTGTCGACGCTCTTATTTGTACGTACGCAAAAAAAAAAACGAAAAAAAAGACAAGAAAAAAACGAGGAGAATATCTCTCGATCTATCCCCGCCGTGCCGTTTCGTCACGTGGGTTTGGCGCGCGCCGCGAGCGAGCAGCGACATGTAAAATCCCCCTTTGCCTTTCTTGCTCGCCTTTCTGGCTATGCGCGCCGCGCCAACCGAAATCCACCGGCGCCAGGCCTCATATTTTATCAAGTTTGTACGACGATGAGGCGAGCTGCCAAGTTAAGAGCTTTTTAAGATAAGAGTTTTTTTCGTCTGTGCGTGCGTTTCGTTAGTGTTTAATGCTGCACGAAAATAAGCTTACACGCGATAATTCTGTTTTCACTGGTACTTTAGTTTATTCGAAGGTTCGACTGCCTTTATGATAATCATTTTGCCCGAAGGTTAAACAGAGGTTTTTGTGATTATTACACGTAAATAAGTTTAAATTGATAATTTATCAGAGGGAATGAATGACGTTTGTAAAATTTCAGTAGAAAAAATCTGTTAGGTCAGGCATGCGTAAAAAATACCTTTGTGAGATGAAGTTATAAATATTTAAAAACAACAGTCGTAAAGGATGACACATTTGTTGAGTCAAACAGTTATTATCGTAACGAATACTGTTGAAAAAGTTTTACAAGGTTACTGCGAAAGTTCATAAATATATTATTCTATCGCTATCACAACAACTTCTAGGTAATGTTTTGTTGAGTTGATTTATTTAACAACAGTTTCTTTTGCATAAAAGCACTAAAGAACTTTAATATATAACGTATTGTACTTTTTGTTCTCTACAAAATCTTCCCTGCAAAATAATAATTTCATCATTCTAAATTAAGAAATGTTTGATATTCGAGTACCAAAATATCATCATATCTTATCAAATCATGCGTAAAATTATTCAGTTATTCATAGCAATGATACTAGGTGTGGCAATTTTTATCGAAAAAATTCAAAATGTAAATACTCAGAAAGAAGTATTCAGGTATTTTTGTATCTTTTATATGATAGAAAAATATGTCTTCCTGTAAAATGCTTTTTCTACGTCGGAATTTATTCGTTGTAAGATTTATTCTATAGTTTTTTGTGCGCGTGCTTTTGTTCTCGCTTTCGTCGTATAAGAATAAAACGTAAAATTAAAAAATTGAGTAGACCATTGATTTTCGGGCAACATGTATAGAAGTTTAAAGCGAGCAGAAATCTAAGAAGCTCTAATAGTTTATGCGTAAATATGATGCGTCAGTCCGATTAACAGTAAGATAAAAATGGCCTATTGGAAATGCCCGATTGAAAGTCAAAGTAACACCGGCATAGTAGATCCCTGCAAGGCGGCGCGGCTTTCAAATGAGGCTTATATGTACGTGATTTACATAGAAAGCCGGAGCTATTCATTGAGAATTCATGTATTTGTTTCACGTGTTGCATTAAAATATGGGCACTACTCGCGAGCAGGCAAATACCAAAACTACTATACTACAGATAAAAGTGTTGAAAAACTGACCAGCCGGCTACAATACTTTGTTATTCAACGATCAAGCAGAAACTAAGTATCCTTGCAATGCTAGCATTCTAAGTAACATTCAATCAATTACCATAACATCTTCTCGGATAAACAAGCTCTATCATGCTCACCCATCAATTTGCGAAGCGTTTTAATCACTTCATATCTCAAACATAGCACACGCAAGCGCAGCGCTAGATAGGCCAACGAAACTACAACTTCAAGTTCTCGCGTTTGCTTTACGATATAAACAGCGTTGCAGACGATTATCCTTGGTAGAGTCTCATAACCAGAGCTCAAGATCAATTATTGCCGTCTGTCGGTGTATATCCTAAGGCAGCGATGACGACGTTTGCGCTTACCTTTCACCGGGATAACTCGCGGCGCGTATGAGTCAAATACCAAAATAGCTCGTATCTCCGGCGTGCGAATAAAATCGCTCTATCATGCAAACAATTCGTTAGATACATAGAGTTAGTAGATGCGTGATAATTACCAGAAAGACTTAGGTTTTTTATTCGGATTATTGTTAGTCCAGACACTGAAGAGGCTGGAACAGAGAGCCAATCGGTCGCGTGATATGCCCTTTATAGTAAGTGATATTGACTATTGACAATTGGTTAACGAGATGCACAGATGCCTATGAATACGTGTGCACTCTCAAAATCACTTCGGGCTTTATATTTACCTGGCCTCGTGGCCACGCTGCTCTTCGTCGTTCTGCTGCCTGCTCTCGTGTTGCTCCACGATTTTGTAGTAAAAATCCTTCCACATCTTTTCCTCGTCCATTTTGGCGTGTCGTCGGTGAGCGACTGCGAAAGACACAAACCGCGGGAGACTTTCGCTGGCGGTCTCGCGAGCTCGTGCACCGTTGGAATAAATCACACGCGCACTCGCGGTGCCGCAGCCAACTCCCAAGAACGAAGAACGCCGATCGCCGATGACGTTATAGTACAAAAAAACAACAATCGCGAAGAGTGTCCCCCTACAATCTCGCCGGTACTTATCCACTTTGAACTTTACTTCTAGTTAAAATGCGAGTGAGGAGCTGGCTAAAGCGAGCGACGGATCCAAGTATATATATCGAGAGCGACCGTTGAAAGTAGGACGTAAGAATGGTTGTTCGACAGGTGGGAAGAAGGCGGCGAATGTGCGATGATTTATCCGTCGAGTCGCGAGTTGCTGCGGTGCGGACAGCGGACGAGTGGAAATAGCTAAAATAGCTAGATGGCGGTAGAGGATGCGGTAGTGCGCGCGCTTCAATATTCATCGTCGGTAAAGCGACGCTTGTTTATTAACCACTGCTTAATTGTCTACGGCAATTAACTTGTTGCTTTCGCCATTAAGCAATTTCAAACGAGCTTCAATGAGACTCAGCTCTTTCGAATGATTTAGGCGACCTCTCGATTGACACTCATTCGTTTTCCAACTGTCGTCAAATATTTATACTTTTCATTAATTGATCGATAAATTGCACATTCTTTTTTTATTTTTTTCGTTTGCTTGGTAATAAATTATTTTCATTCGAGTAATATAATTGAATTGACACTCGCTGCACTTTACATTTACCTACGAATGGATACACTAGATCTCCACTCGACATTTACAATTTTAATCACACGCATTGGATGAATAATACATTCGACCCAATCAATCAACAATTGACATTGCAAAGCTAATTCGTAAAATCGAACATAATTTCATCAACACGTAACACGAAAACGATACACGCATTGTTCGCAGAGGCTGCATCTGTTTCTCGCGTTGAGCAGCCATGTTACAACTGCAATTGCGAGAAAAACTTAGTCACGCAAACTAATTTTTATAATTTGAAATAAAAATTTGACATTTCACGCACAACCTTTTTTTGTCACACGTGTAGATTCCCAATAAAAAAATTACACTCGCGCTCGAACGCTTCTTTTTCTCTTTGCCTCTTCAACGTCACACGTTTGAAAATCCGACTGACTCATCCGCCATAACGTATACGTAGAGCCAAGTGGTCAGATGTTTCCAAGGCACGCGGCGTTCGGCTACTTAAATATAGACGACTGCGGATGCAAGTAGCCGTAGGTAATTGTCCCTAAGTTCTTTTTTGCCTTGTAATTTTTCAATTTAAAAAAGCAAGCAATTGCTGGTCAATTGGAAGATTGTAACAAAAAGATGCAATAAAACGGATTTACCAAATTAATGTTCAAGTTCACTTTCCGTCGGAATTCCAAAGTCTCTCTAAAATCAAGTATTTTATTGTGCGTAAAAATAAAATAACATAAGAAGCGCGCAGTACGTGATGTGAGGCGATAATTTAACGAGGTGCAGGAGCAATATTTATTCAAAAACAAACAATCGCGCGTCGCTAAATAACGAGGTGCGTGCCTCGTGCATTACAATTATTGGCGAGTTCTTAATGAAAGATTACAAATACAAAGGCGAAAAATGTTGCCATCGATTCCATTATTTTGATCATTGGTCGCTGAAAACGACAGCACTCGATGCATCCTCGAATTGCGCAGCGCGAAAATTGCTAAAATTACCAACACTCCTCAGCAATTATCACACAATGGACTATCAAATACAGGTATCATCCAGCTGAATCTTTCAAAAAATATCCTTCGTCATATTCCCAACGGAGTTTCATATCCGTTCTCCAATGCAAATCACTCATCTCTTTGGCTCGATAATGAATTCAGAAATCGTCGAGTTTGCGCGCAAGCAATCACATTAAGGATAAAATAAGATCCTCCCGAGAACTGCACTCCAGCTACATAACACGACTGCAGGTAGGGCGAAATTGCCACGACCTTGGGGGAGATCGATTCGACAGGCATCAACGGCCGCCACCCGTCGAGTGCGGCGTTTCTACTTGCCTAAAAATCGACTGAAGCAGGCTTGGCATTCGCTCGCGCGCGCGCGCAAAAGAGAGAGAGAGAGAGAGAGAGAGAGAGAGAGAGAGAGAAAGAGAGAGAGAGAGTGAGAGAGAGAGCGCGCGAACATTGATTGACGCCACCCGTCGTGCTGCTTCGTGTAGCGGATCTTTATTTTCACTTAGCATGGCTATCGCATTACATGTCGAAGGGACGATTGACATTGAAGTGGGTGGAACCACTTTTACGTCTCAATCTCTTTTGCATAGATCCTGTTAACGCGACATTTTACGCAAAGTATTCGCGCGCGCGCCACGACTCTTTGAATCTCCGCGGTATGTGTTCGCTAGTAGAAGTAGACCGATCTGGTCAGGCGAGTCGCTCATCTAGCAGCCGATATAATTTCTGAAATAAGCATTAAGAAAAACAAAGGTAAATAATCTCCCATCGAAATCTTTGCTAGGTCTTTGGCAATGAAAATGAAAAATATCAGCCCACAAGCGATCGTCTAAATGAAATTCCATACCCGTATCCATAATCCGAGACGCGCATACGTTTTTGTATAGCACGACAAAGTTACAAAAAACATTTACGTATACATAGTGTATGCTAATATCACTAGACGTGCTTCAAGCAGCTTGTCATAGATATTTCTATGTTTTTATGTAAAACGTAAGCAAAGACAGTTTTTCTGGCAAGTTTATACGGACACTATTTGTCTTGAAGAATAGTATACGAGATAATCAAGCCCGCCATTGTGTATAATAGTGACGAAAGACAGAAAACTGACGCTTCGTAAATCGACATGCTGTCTCTAATTGTCACTCGAGGCGTTCGCTGCCGCAGTGGTTAATGCACCGTTTGACTGAACGGACGTCTTTGCGACGGCCTGTCACGTTGCTCTCTCTCTCTCTCTCTCTCTCTCTCACTCTCTTTGCATATTATAAAAACGAAAAATAAAATAGAGTGGAATTTCAGGAAAAACCCGAGAGTATGTGGTTTTTCCCGAATTTAAAATTACTTCTCCGAACTCAATAATAATCTGCATAATTGAGCGTCGAAATCGATGTGCGGGCGATAGTCGAAAATTCAAACAAGGTGCTGTGCACGCGAGATACACAATTAAAAGGAGATCGAATCGACTACAGAAACTGTTTACGCAGTTGTCGGTGTTTTTCAAGGCGAAAGAAAAGGATCTTTGCTCGAACCACGCCACTACTACCAACTACTCTTGGAGCACCTCTCTCGCTCGCAGTCTCAACTCGCTGCACGTGGTGCTCGGCTGTGTACAGTAACAAGCGTGCAGGGTCGGTTCTTCTCACGTGAGCTTAGACGAGCGCTTCCTCAAGATAATTAATCAAGGAGAGCTGGCTAAAGTGTATAATATTGTTTCCAGGATTTGTTGTGCGGTAAGTCGATTTTCGCTGTTTTTTAACGCATTCACCAAGATCAGCTTGACAGGGAAGTACTGAGAATTGGAACAAGCTTATTTTAAGATCGGCGTAGGCATTTGTCATTGCTTGTGTTTTTTAAAACGCAAATTTGTACACGTGTTCGTTATTCGATCGATTTTTAATTGATATACAAACAGCTGTCGACGATGCAAATTGTATACGCTATGTAGTGCATTGTTCAAGCATGACATAAGAAGATTACTGCCTTCACTCAGATTAATTGCTTGAACCGCAAAAGTAATATTGTCTTGTTAATTGCTGATTTTCTAAGAGAAAATATTTTTAACGATGTTTTTCATTTGTCTCTAATGCGTTGGAAATCTGCAGTAACATTTTAAAGACTTTTATCGATGTGAAACTTCAATTTTTTGCACTCCTTCAATCAAAGATTTATGTATGTAGAGTTGTATCTGGAAATAATTACAATACGTGATCATTTAAATACAAAGTATAAAACAATGAGGAGAAAAAGTGCTCGAAACCTCGAATAAGTACTGGTGCGAAGAATGTTGACTTTATTCAGGACGCCATTCACTTATTACGCCATGCTATATGTATAAGGCTCGTATACATGTAAGAAATGCAGGCCATTATAAATCGTTATAATTAGTCGACTCTTCTGTTTTATTCGCACTAGTTTTAATTATGATTTTTTAATAATTTCATTTGGCAAATGACTTTTGAAAAGGAAAACGAAGGAAGCGAAAAAACGGTAAACAATCAATAATGCATGAGTAGGATTCAAGCAGCCTCTTGATTTTGTTCGTCACAATCGGAAATATTCTGCGAGTTCCCGTGGACTAACTCTACTTCCTGCGTAGCTTTCGCTATACTATTGGTACGCCGTACGCATAGTTACGAGCGCAGGTGCACAAAATCGGCTCACGTGACTCCCGAGCGCGGGATTTCCCTGAAGACGCCCACGTCTTAAATTATGTTCGCCTAACTACTTGTTGTAGAGCATCTTGCTTCTTTTCTGCATAGCTCTCTCCGAGACTTTCTTTGCGGTAATATGTTGTGTTTTCGCCTAAGTCGCATGGGGTCAGCTAGTCAATGAGCGATAAAAAAAAATTACAAGAATATTTCTCTTCGCGGGATTACGGATTGGATTAAGGCGACTGAAAAAGTCAGTTGGTTTCTACGCAGTTTCGTGAATGTACCTTCATAAACAGGCCATTATGCTTGAAAGGTGTTCGCGTGACGATGATGCGATGCGAGCGAGAGAGAAAATCAATCCACGCACACACGCGCGTTTGCTTTGCGGCTCAGCTATTACGTAACCGACGTAATACCTTTTTTCTTTCGTTTATTAACATAAGAAAGAGATGACGAATTTGAATGTACGGCAAGTCGAATTCCCGGCTGATTCAAATTTTAACGATTGGTATAGGTCGCAAACGACTCTCAAGGACTTATTGATTTACGGTGCGTATAGCGTGAGCATACGGACGATATTGCATGTATTACAATTTTTTCCAAATGAATAGGACGGATCGAATGAAAAGTATTCTACAATGTTCAATGAATATTCTACGCAAGCTATAACTCTCTTGACACATTTCCTCCCAAGCTTGGTTAACCTCATTACGCGCTAGTTTATAACGCCGTGAACAATTGTTCAAACGAGTTGTGAAATTCGTAGAATAATAATACACTTTTTCCATTTCCGCGAGACTTTTTTGTGCAATTTGCCAAACGTACGTATGTAATACAGTTTGAAACTTCAGTACTTCCAAGTAAATTATCAGCTCTAAAGTTTTTTTTTTCAACTCTTTGTTGCAATAATCCTGCTGACTTGCTGCATTAATCTGTATACGAATTATCTTCATCTTCAAAGGTACCTTGATCCCGAGACTTACAAAATGCTATAATTATTGAAAAAAATCTACGATGATCGATTGCATCTGCGTTGCAACTGGTACATTTCGTTAATAGGTATGACGAAATGTCGTTTCACAAATAAAACACTCGAGATCTTAATCTAAACGGACGTTTTCAAGCTTGTTCTGCATCTCCAAGACAAGCAATTAATGAAATGTTTGCCGTCCAGAAAAGATACAGGCTTTACAGGCTTTACAAGCCTTAAAAGCAGCGGGTGCCGTTGCCAGGCTGAAAGGAATGATTGCAAGAGATTATCTTCCTACCTAAAATTCAGGTGACAGCGAAAAATAGGCTGTCGTCGCACGCAGAAGGCTCGGCGGAGCAGAAAATAAAAACAGAGAGATGCAATGTCAGCCCTCTTATCAAGAACAGATAAGTGCTTATCGAAGCCGAAGCCTAAATCCGAAGCTTTGCAACCCACTTGGCACTCTTTAGGCTTGCAGGTTTTTGCGCGTGAGTGTGTTGCAAAGCTAGATTCTTGCCGATCACCGGGAATTAGTTTAGCGCGTCTGACGTCGCGGATATTTACGACGTCTATCTGCTCGTCAACGACCAATTTTAGGCGCGTCTTTAAGGTTTTTCTAGGCCTTCGTTTGGACTCATTGATTTTCACCGTCGCATCGCTTACGAAAATCAGTCTATCGCGCGATAATAAATTTTCCATTCCAAAACCTGAAAACCTAATTATGATCACAGCTAGTCTAACTATTGAACGTGTCTAGTATTTGTCTCCTTTCTCGAATGAAAGCAAATATTGCCGTTTCTTCTATATGTGAAGCGATTTAATATAGCGATGATTATAGTTTTTCGATTGGCTAATACATTGTCATACTCGCACTCGTACAATAAAGAATAACACGGCAACTTGTTATAAAAGAGCTGAAACGTGCTTATTAATACACAATACACAAAACAGGTTATCTCGTATCGATCATCAGATTCGACTAACCAACAAAACAACAGTCGGAAAGAACAACAAAATCGCCTAGCAACGCTTTTGTTCTATATCGAGGGAGCAAATCATAACACTTGAAGTATACGTGCTAAAAGTTGCTACGCCTAGATGTTGAAAAGCTTTTCCTTGACTTTATCTGACAAATGATCAGAGACCTAAGCACTTGACTTTATTTGCCGTTATCTAAAAATATATCAAAGATAGGCCACTTTCAACGAATTGAATTTTACTTGTACTATTCAATGATAGACTTATCTACTTTCTTATAAATTTCTTGCGCGCTGAAATGGTCACAGCGCGGTACATTTTTCAACAGTTAAACAGCAGAAAAACCTATGTTTCTTAATGACGCAATAAGACTCGAACAACTATTTTTCTTTACGACTCTTCATGTTATAACTCTGTTCGATGTATTCTTTTGTAAAATTGTCGTATAATAGAACTTTTGTTGAAAAACATACATTGCAAAATCCCGCGTGGGGAACTACACTGAGCTTAACTCGGAAAATTTTCCTTGAATGATATTTCCTGAAAGGGATAAAATGTGTGCACGAACAGCGTTCTCTCTCTCTCGCCATTTTCTCGCCTTCTCGTTGTGCGTGTTTGTTGCCCTCGAACCCCGAATATCGTCGTTTACACGCGATTTCAAATCTGCTCAGTTGCGCCTAACAGTCGTTAAAGTTCCGAGAGAGTAGCAGCAGCAGCAACAGCAGCTCTCTTTCTCTGTTTACCCCTACTCTTCTCCCGCGCGCCGCTGAGTTAGCGAGCAGCGCACGGATATATATCTTCTTGCAATATCGCGCCCCGTTAAAGTAACATTAGGCGGCGCAGCGCGACGAGCCTAAAAAGCTGCAGCTGGCTGTGCGAGTGTACGTGCGCGTGTGTGTCTGTCGTAGCGAGCGCCAGCGTCAGATATTGGATCACTGGTAATTAATTGCCGTTGACGACTTGCACACTCCACTTATGTGGCGACAATTCTATTCGGCGACGGACGAGTTGCTAATAACGCTCTCTTTCATTCTTGGCCTTTTTCATTTCGCTCGAAAATCTTTTTTTCATATTCGCGCGACTGCATTGAAATAACTTTGCAAATTTTAAAACGGCAAACGGTCTCAACTTACTACACCTCTAAAAATAGCAGTGCGAATTTTCGACTGTGCTTTAAAAATAAAAGAGAAAAGCTCTCATCGCATTGTCAAATTATAGCTGCATCCCACTCGCTGCCACGGAAAAACTTGGGTCATAAAGCGTTAACGACTTTTTCTCTTGCGCGTGCTTGACTTGTAATCTAGACAAATTTCAACAGAGCACAAAGCATCGCGAGCACCGACTTATCGTCATTCACGCCCGAAAAATTTAGATTGATCAACGCTTGTCAGTCTTATGCCGGCCGGCAATAAACTCACACAGCTCGTATGTGTTTCGTCTTCTTTTGTCTTCAGAGCATATAATACGTCGTTAAGATGCATATTGGAGAACACAACCACTTGTTGCATATGATCGCGGTTGGTAACGACACCGAGGATCCTGTACACGATGATCACGATGACGAGAAAGATGTTGGATCTGTGCTCACTGCTAAGACTGTCACCATGGTTACACTGTGTCTTGTCAGTATATGTATGGGAATTATACCCATGCAAATTGCCAAGTATTTTAAGATTGTCAGCAGCAACCAGGTCATCAATCCCAGGCGAGTAATCAGACATGTATGACGACAGTTGCAACGCGACTGATTAAGCGTGGGACGAGATTCAATCGCGACTGCTGACTCGAACCAATTCTTTTTCTTTATAATTACTTATGTGAGATGATTCTGTGTTTTTTTTATTCATTTGCTTTTTTCTTTATATTGCGGTCTTTACGATTAAAATTAACGTAAAACTTTATAACACGCGAATCACTCTTATAATCTACGTGCAAAGTATACGTCGATATACATATCAAAGTAGAAAATAGTCAGGGCAAGTGAGAAGTATAAGTAGGTTAAGGACACCGACTAAAATAAAAGTTAAATACTTAATTTTTCATTGGAAATGGAAAAATAAATATCGTCGTTCTTACTGAAAAATGTATTATTGTTTTTTTCATATTATATTGCGACCGCAGAAGTCGTCCGTGACTTCTTGGCTGTAAAATTAACTTTGCGAAATTATGCACTTATCTAATGCCGAACCATTCTCGTAAAAAAATATTTTGTCGGGTTTATACCAAATTGGTTTTTGAATATTGTAATAGGATTTTTTTTTTGCGTCGTGATGCCTGAACATTTTTATGCTTTAGTCTGAGGAAAAATGACATTTATTTCAATAATTTTTCCTTGTTAATGGTGATGCAAGACATTAATTATATTTATTATCAAATCTATTCTATGGATGTTTTTGTCGCGATCTTTTCCAATTGTTTTGAACTATTACTTGTCAATATCTGTTCAGTTCAGGAAAATTCTTAATAAAAATTAATTCTTTACGATATGTTTGATTAGAATGTCACGATCCGATCTTGATAATAAGCAACAATTACATTTTCTCGATGAAAAAACATTTTCCAAAGCTTTCCTGCCAAGATTGAATTTCCGTCAACACGTCTGCAAAATGCACAAATTGTTTAGTAATAACAACGTCTGTGTTTTCCAAAAGGCAAAGTTAGCAAAAACACTTACATTGTCGGAGTCACGTTATTCTCTCCTCCCAGATAAGAAACCAGAAAAGAATGTAAACTTCGCTTTTGCATCTCCAGGTCGTTCAGATACGTAAACGTGCTGCTGGGCTTTGGCGGCGGAGTGTTGTTTTGCACGACGTTCCTGCACATGCTGCCGGAAGTCGAAGAAGGAGTCGAGCATCTCATGGCGGAAGGAGAATTACCTCACGTCGACTTCTCACTGGCTAAAATATTTTGCTGCACTGGGTGGGTGCTGTACTCTTTATCTTAGCAAACAAACCGATTTATACAATGTCCAATTTCCTGCGGTTCATTAGAACAAAAGATCATTTGCACTAAAATAGCGAAGCAAGTAAAAGTAATATCGATTGTGAAAGTTCGGTAAAACGACCGCTCGTCAAAATTAACGTCGACAATTGGCAGAGAGCCGATACTAATCTTTTTTTGTGTCCACGCTCTCGACTAATAAACGTAGATTCTTCGTGATGTACTTGATCGAGGAGATCGTGCACGCGCACCTGAGGCACAAACACCCGGAGAAACCATCGAGCGACGCTACTTCGAAAACGAGTAGCAAAGTCAACATTTACACGACCGAGTCGATGGATAACTACGGCAGTGTATCGGCGGCCAAGTGGAAGTCACCGCATCACGAGGAAACGTAAGTTTCTCTCTATAATTAATCTGAAGCTTATGCGATAAGGACAGCATTACACGTATACAGCGAGATAAGCCAATGTATAATCTATCATTGCTCTGTTTAATTACACCAGCTGCGAAATTGGACACACTCATCTGGACATTATCGAGGATTGCGATAGTTTTCACGAAAGTGCTATACGCGGACTCCTCATTGTGCTTGGACTATCTGTGCACGAACTGTTCGAGGGATTGGCTATCGGCCTCGAGAGCTCTGCTGGCTATGTATGGTGAGTCTATGTCGGCTGCGTTTTTACTTTCTATTGGGAAGGCGAAAGTGCAACTGTGCGCTACTTTTTTTTACCCGCATACACCGCGTCGGACATTTGCTTTTTCGACAATTTCTGATAAATGCCGAGGGCGATTTCTCTACTTTATTTCAAATCGAACGGCAAATCGTGAGATTCCGATTTGGCACGTAAAATTTGTTGCTTCGCTGGAAATCCATTCTACTCGCCGATGCGCCCGAAGCTTGAACAAATCACTCTCGCACGCTCTACGATCAATTTGAATTTTAGACAAACAGAAAAAAATATTGCAGAAAAACGACGCACGAGAGCTGAATCATCGCTCTGAGAGTACAAAGAACCTTGTAATCTCAGCTGCCTCTTACATATCGCGCGTAGCAATCATGATGAATGGCGCGTAATGAAAAAAAACTTTGATGAATTTCGTGTTATAGGTACATGTTCGGAGCTGTGGCAGCACACAAGTTCATCATCGCATTTTGCATCGGTGTCGAGCTGATCACTTCGCGCACGAGAGCCATACTCAGCTACGTCTATGTCTGCATGTTCGCTGTGGTATCGCCTCTGGGTATTGGGATTGGTATGATTTTGGTTGGCGGTAATAGTGCTGCTGCCAGTGGTCCTGCTGCTGTCGCTCTACAGGTGAAAAGTCTATTTTTTGAAAGAAGTAAAAGAGAGAGAAAAAAAGTGCACTTGAATGTTTATTGGCTCGTAGAGTATTTACGAGTTCCGCGTAATGGCAGAGAAAAGCAATTACAAGCTAGTAAATCCATTTTCTGAGCAATTTCACGTGATTTTTAGCACTTGATTTCTCAACTGCAGTGTCAAAAGTTTGTTGACCAGAGCGTGCGAAAAAAAAACCAAAACCGTCAATCGAACGAAAAAAGTGAAAGATCACAGCTAACGATGCGAGTTTAACCTAATAACAAAGTTGCAGGGAGCTAATCAAAGTTTAAAGTAGATCTTGCCCGATGAATGAAACCATGGCAATCGATTATAATTACCGATCGCGCGCATGCTTGCCGGATACTCTGCATGCTGGTGGTAAATAACGATGACCGTAAATAATGGCTCGATCGTAAATTTTGCAGGGTTTGGCGTCGGGAACACTGCTGTACGTGGTGTTTTTCGAGATCCTGCACAAGCACCGTACCGGCCTCTTGCAGTACCTGTCAATCATCCTTGGCTTCGCTCTCATGTTCGGCTTGCAAGTTTTGAGTGAGTACGCTATGTATATATACATGAGTAATGGCGAAGAAGAAAATGATCAAATATCTCTCGGGTGCAAAAAATCAAATTCAACACAGTCAGATTAACGTTTTATCTAGAGAATGCCTACAAAAGTGGGCCGCAGCGAGCAAACATTGTGAGATGCAGCGATTACAAATCTCCTCGAAAAATGTCTGCAAAGTCCCGATTGAACTTTCTCTATCTCGCGTTATTACAAAGATGATATATGTTTACAACCTGGCTGTGACATAAATCCAGTCGACCTTGGAGTGTGAGAAAAACTTATACTTCGAAGAAATCCCATTATCTTATCTTATTTATTCTCTTCTACTGTGATTTTCTGTACTATTGTAAAAATCTCATTTAGTCAGAAGTTCTTTGATCCCCAACGACGCAAAAGAATACAAAACATAAGAAGTGACTTTTCAGTAGTAACGGACGTGATCTATCAGACGCATCTTCCGCAAAAAGACTAAACTACGATCTCGCGTTGGAATGAGGTATTATAAAGCACCAGCTAAGCTCGTTATTCAAGCAGCGTCTAGCAAAAATAACATCTTGTCGGGACTCTGAAATCGCGGGTACATAGACGTCGCTATATTGAGAACTCGTTTGCGAGAGACGAATACACGACGAGAACGCGCCGCGCGACAGGACACATTGAGAAATGATAATGACACGTACGTACGCAAAGCGAGTGAAAGAGTCAAGTGACTGTGCGCGTTCATTCACTACGCCGCGCGCCTCTGCGGTTCGCATACCTTTCACATGCTAACAAAACTGACAGCTCAACGAGTGATTCCCCAGCGTGACGTTCTAGGTTCTTTCCCGAGCGGTTATTCCCTGCAAAACACTATGTAAATTGAATCTCCGCGCGATTAGAGTAGTCCAAGGTAATTGCTGGAAATAATGGATAATAAGAAAGCTGCAGGAAATTTCGTCATTAAGCGGGGCGACGACGGAGAGGGAGATCGTTGAGAGGACATTGGGCAATTTACGCCATCTACAAGTTGACAATTGGTCCAGGGCGCGATCGCGCCTAAGCTCAATGCCAACGTTGCTTCAACATTTTGACTTGTTGAGTTTCGCTGCAAATCACGCTTCTGGATTTTCTACGATTTTCGTTTTTTTTTTGACATTGACGTCCTGCTGGGTAGCTCGTTTGCCGCGCCCGTGAATCATTGTTCGTTCCGTAGATTGAAAGGGATCAACCGAAAAAACAAAAAAAAAGACAAAAAAAAACAAAAAAAAAACGGTGCGGATTTTGAAATATCGATGTTTATCTCTTGAACTACGTCAAGCTAATTAAGCTTGGCGAGGTCACGCACAATGGGCGAAGAATATCCATCGTCCCGAGTAAAATGGTGCTTCAAGCGTGAAAGGCCAGTGGTAGCAGGGCAAAAAGTTAATTATGCACTCGTCATTACCCGTGCAAGCTCATCGCGTGCGCCGAAAAAAAAGAAAAAGAAAAAGCATTTTTTGAAGCAACGAGGAAGACCTTGGAGGTGTATAATGCTCTCGAGACGAGATCCGGTAGTATTTGACGCCTCTACAGCGAAGCCACAGTCTTGTCACAGCTGTATACGTATAATGGGTCGTTAATCGTTCGCGCATACGTATTAGTAAAGTTCAACGTACGAGAGAGTTTCCGCGCCGGTTCTCTCTCGCGTCTTTCACGTACTTCTTTATTTTGTCTTAAACGCGGGATGATATAGAAAGGACTGACCCAATAACACAGATCCCGCTCGAAGAAATTCACCTGAGTGTGTGGCGCCGTTGGAGAAATTACGCAGACTCGCTCGCGCGCGCCTACGTGACTTGATTTTTTTTTCTCTTTCCTTTTCGTCGCGCGCAACAACTGAACTTTGCCGCTCGAAAAGCTTTTCCCTACTTTTTGCGTTATCGGCTAATTAGGCTGCTTTTTTCCCTGTCCTTCTCTCGTGGACGATCTCTCTTCTTGCGATTTTGCTAGGTATGCGAGGAAACTTCCGACGAGATTCAATAAGCTGCAATTCTTTCGTACGTTGACTTGGCACAGGTTGATGTGATCGCAAGCTTTGTAGTAATCGTTTCAAATATTCGTTAGCAAGCGAGAGAGTGAGAAAATTGTGAGATAGACAGAAAGTCAGTCACACTAAGTACATGCGTTTCAAACTGGTTGGGCCGGTGCGTATTATAAATTAGATTTTGTCGGACGATTTTGAATTGATTATGTCATCGGATCGCAAGTCAAAGTACTGGATATCGATGTAATTATCGAATATATATAGCAATTGTAAAATTTATAATAAAGCTGATTTGTCGAATATTTGAAAAAGCCTCAACAATGATAAATCCAAAACACGAGAAAGAGGCCCAAACAATTATAAAAGCCGTGCGGTGGAAATTAATCAAAGCCGTAGGCGCACAAAGGAATGCAATTACTTCGGGAAAATCAATGAAAGTCCGACGCGTCGAACATTAATTATACGCGTTTAAAATTAACTGCAGAAAATAGCTGACGCCTCGTAAACAAGTCTACGAACTATTACCCATAAAGTGCGCACGCATGCGCTAGCCATACATGCTAAGCGAATCGAATCCTCACGCGATAACAGCTTAGCGAGGGAATATAATAAATTTCATTAGCAGTCGACGCGCCGATATTTTATAACAGCTCGGCCGGGCGCGCACATGAAAATTGCCGGCAATTGCCTTTGTTTCCATTAAAAAGGACTCGGCGAATTGGTCGCGCTAGTGGCACTGGTCGCAGTCGTCGCTGTGGCGCGGGGCCGTTTTGCAACGGTAAAAATAATGCGCGTCACACGCCTATCGATCGATTGAATTTTTGCACTGGCCGTCGATCCAACGTAAGAAAAAAAATCGGAGAGAAATAACGGTAGCGACCAACAAAGACAAACATTTAAACACTCAGATTTGTCTTTGTGAATCAGCCTTGCTTATCCGGCCGGTTTATCTGGCGATTGCGCGTTTTTCAGAGGCGATATAATCTCTGTCCGCCGAATTTGGGACTCGACGATTACTTCGTTGCCCTACGGCCGGAAATCATAATCGGCGCGCGTGGAACAAAACTTTTAGCACATTGTTTAATGCAACGCATTATCGCGACTGACAATGTGTATAGCGCGGAAAATCGAAGTCACGCTTCATCAATGGCAGCTCATACACGCCGCTGCTCTACTTTCGCGCGCTTTATACACATTCTGCGGCTATATGCTGTATAAAAAAAGATGCATGCCTATTGGCACGCGATATCGTTCACGCAAAACTTTTAATGGACTTTAAAGGATATATCTACACACGTCGCGGTGAGATTCCTCGCGGACGATATTGTATGTTTGTTTTGGAATACCCGACACGCTGCCGACTGATGTACATATATATATATATATATACATGTATATATATATACATATATATCCTGCTGCTTCGCTTTATTGATTACACAGCTATTATTGTGTGCTTCAACGAGTACCTGTTCTTAATTTAGCGGAGCATCTGATTTATATGCGCACATTTTATATTGCCGATCGGTTTTAACGAGATTATGCCGCTGAGTTTTCTTTTTCCTCTTTTCTCTGTAATTCCGCGATCGGAAATGCAATTTATTCTCGCTTTGACGTTGAGTTTTGATTTTGCGTATAGACAGACAGGAAATTAATTGTACAAAGTATTTCGTAACTTTTTTTAAGGTCCGATAATACACATTCCTCGACGCATTATTTTTACTTCAACGACGAGATAAGCGATATCTTTGCCGAAGTATTTTTGTATAACAGCTCATCACAACCGACTTACTGTAGAATTCATTTTTACCAGTTTATCGAAAATCGAAGCAGCGTATTTTATTTCATAAATGTTTGATAATAGGCATGTGTAGAATCCTGTAATTCGTAAATATCTCTTCGATTTTTGTTATATTAAATGCACTTGAAAAGAATCTCTTTTTCAGATGCTTTACAAAAAGTCGAATATTATTCAACAAGTATCATCGCGTTCGCATAATATGTCCCACGCAACAGTCAGCATAATACTTATCCAACAGGAGTTCTGATTTTTGTGTAGCGCGAAGAAAAAAATTCGTAAAAACCAAGTCCACCCACCGTGTTCAAAAGATTGACGCAACGCGCGAGTGCGTCGTCTCGATCATTGCAGGTACGCGCGCGCGAGCATACGCGCACACGCGCACACGCGAGAGTAGCGTAGTCGTCCCGATTAGCCGTAATAGACTTCCCCAGCGCGAAATTGCGCTCGCGCGGTTACAAAAAGCACGTCGCACGCACAAGACGACGCTTCAGGGTCATACAGATCGATGTGCGCCACCCGATACAGTCAGAGAAGTTATGCTGCAAGGGGAAGAAGACCCTGCCCTCGTTGTTTTGCACTACTGCAAGCAGAGATGAGGACCTTTGACCTTGTAGCATTGGGAAGGTCGGGACGCATTGGAGATGGCTTGCGTTTAATTAATCTCTCTCTCGTGAACTTGCGAATGAAGTCGCGTTCGTTAACTATGTCGAGTACGCACTCGAGTACACGAGATTGAAGGAAACGCGTATTTTATGAAACCCTGTAGGTGTACGAAAGATAATAATGACCCAATTGCATGCGCGCTTTAATATTTGCCTGGGTTGCGCGAAAATCTGGACGAAGCATTTCGAGCATCGATTAATATGTAGAAAAGCCCCCTATAATTAGGCGCAAGCAACAGCTTGCTCGTTCCGCTTTTGCCAGCGCGAGTCTCCTCAAAGGAAGATTTTGAAAATAAGGTAGCTGCCGTGCCCTCTTGGGCTCTCTTGAGCTCTCTCGACGGCGGCATCGATCGCTTATACGAGCGTAAGCCACGTGACGCTGGGTTTTCGGGCTCCGTTCACTGCTGCTGCTGCTGCTGCTGCTGGTGCTGGTGCTGGTGCTGCTGCTGCTGCTGTCTGACTGCCTGCTGCTCTCCTACACACTCGTGGACACACGGACGCGCGGACACACACGGACACCCGCTGTTAGTTCAGTCAAGTCGCAGTCAGTCAGTCGCTCGGCTACTCTCACTACGAGCAGCAGCCGCCACACACGCGCTTCCTATAATATCGCAAGACGACGCTCGACTGTATGTCACATTGTCGGAGCGTGTTGAATACGCATGTAAATAGCTGAACCGGTGAGTTCGCGGTGTGCATTCGCGAGCTGCGCGTGTGTATCTCCGCGTGGCAGGTGAAAACGCAGCACGCGGGAAGCCGCGCGCGCGATGCGGTGAAAGTTGCGGACGTCTCGTTTTCGTGCGTGAATTTCGTGCGAGCTCTTTGCGGAGAGAAGAGACACCGTTTTTTTACTTTGAACTCACGTGCTGTTTCTTAACGATTATACGTGCGAGGGATTAAGTGTGGCGCGATAAAATTACCTCATCGTTTCCTCGTGTCTTTCGTGATCTAGTTGAAACTAGACTGTCGATATTGCATTTTTCTGTGTCAACCATTTTCGAGTATTTTCAAATGGGTAATCACATAATATAGAGATAAACGCCACCTTCTTAATGGCCCGCAAAGTGAATCATTTTCCCACAGAAGCTCGCCGAAACAATACGTGCTTATTCAATTGTTGAGACGCTCTAAAAGCGCGCGTTAATAACATTTGTCAACAATTGTTGCTCGCTGCAAGCATGTTCGTTAATGTCCTGCTCGTTATAAATATCATTCGAAAATAAGCTTTAGTAGTTATTCTTTTATCCGCTCTGGTAAGACATTCCGGAAATACATTTTTCTTACTTGAATGAAGAAATCGCTGATTATTTTTAGGACGCTATACTCCAGTTTTCTTTTACTGAGACGACTAGCTTCGTATACGTAGTTGCTCTGCTATTTGTACATACAGTTTTTACCAATGAACCCGCAGTGTCTAGAAAACGATTAAAAACAATCTTCTAATAAAATTACGTTTCCAATTAATAATAATAAGGTGTCGTTTGATCTGTCGGCTTTCTGAATAGTCAATCGAATTTCGAGGGAAGTGAAAAAATCATTGATTCGCGCGAAGATGTAGCTATCGAATAGACTACGAAAGATAAGAACTATACTACGGTAGGGCGCGGGAGCTGCGGGTGCGAGGAAAGAAAAAAAAAATACTCAATTGGAATCCAGCACACGAGTGGCACATGTAATTATCGGTCGCTCGTGTGCGCGATGCGTTATCACAACACGCAACTGAACGCTTTCCCGGTAGCCGAAAAGAAAAAGAACAAGAAAAAGGAGAAAAGAAAGCTAGGCTCGAATAAATCTCGTAGTGGACTTGGAACGGTGCCGGTATTCGGTATATTTTTTGAACGTTTCTCAATCGATGTATAATCTTTTGAGTACGCGTACTTGGCGAGTTGGAAGATTTCTTACTTGATTTCTTATCTAAGGTAAATGTACTACCGGATCGACGCGCTCTTTCTTATAGTTATCGATTACCGTTTACCCTTGGAAAACAAAGAATTACATTTGGTTTTTTCACAGTTTGCCGTGCTCGAAAGGCGCAAAGGCGCGCGACGGCGAGCTGCACTCTTTATTGTTAGTTGCTATTTAGTTCGATTCGATTATTCACGCTGACCTTGAGCCTTATCTCTTGCTTCAACTAGAAAATTCAACAATATAGTTTCCTTTCGCGAACAACTAACTAGAGATTTCGATATTGATTATGAAATGCTGCTGGCATCGCCATCCGTGAATAGAATCGTCGCCAAAATAGAAATAACGAATGCTGTCAATCGAAGCGAACGTAGCAAGAGTTGATTTCCAAAAGCACAGTAGTGACCGTTGATCGGAGAGTACAACAACGCGTATCGCTGCCGTAAAATTCGGCCCGAGGTACGGCCACTTTATCTCATAAGGAAATAGTTGACGTGTCGCAAAGACGGCGCGCACTCGCGGATACGAGACGCGGCCTGACAAATTCAATCGATTACTTACTTCGTTGCAGTATTCCGACGTACAATCAACAACCTTTCGACGTAGGCTAAACCTGTTATCTCTCCGAATTAACGAAAAACCAACAATAGAAGTGGTAATCACAATGGTACACTTCACGTGACAATCGCTTCGTGTTCCTTTGTGCGCGAGATTCAATCCGTAGTTCCGGAAAGTAAAAGTGGACGTTTCGTAACTGACGTGCAGCGTTTTCTTTTTTATCTTTTTAACTACATTTCCAATAACAGTAAAACGCCGATGGCCAATGACACAAGTCATGCAGTCGTTATGTAAAATAAAAAGGCACGGGCACACCAGCGGATGACGAATTTTCAAGACAATAATTCGCAGCTCCAGGCGGCGCGAACAATAACGATCGTCGCGCACGTTTTATTATTCGCTTCCACGCCGACTGATTAACTTGTTCCCTCGTAAAACCGGTCGCGCGCGCCCGATTCTAGCTGGAACGTCTTTTTCTCTCTTTTTTTTCGTATCTGTCGAAAATGAATTTTCTACGCTAAACTCAAAGTTATGCGTGGAAAAAACCAATGACGATTTTGTAGCTACACGAACGATCAGAAGCAACTACGTAACGTTGGTCTAACACCTCGGTGAAAACTGTATATTAATTTTCTTTTCGTCATTATAACCAACAATCTCTTACATGTGACTTAAAATTAATGGACAAAACGCGTGCTTTTCTGCCTCTTATACTTGGCGAAGAGACAAGTTGCAAGTTACTGTGTTACGAGTTGGATAATGGGATATAACGAGTGTGAGAGGGTACTCGTGAGCGATTGAAATCCATAGGTGAATCAGCTGCGTTGCATTGCTGCTCGCGGAGATACATACTAGCAGCTTTTCTGTTTGAACTTTAAAGAGAATTGTTGGTTTAATGTTTTTTATCGCTATTCGTTACAAAGCAGAACACTCGAATGCACATCTCGATTTTCAATACCAAAAACGTGACAAACCAAAGTTCAAGTGTGTCTCTGAATGACCAAGTGTTATAAACCTGGTGAAAAACAATGATCGAACTACCGGTCAAGTGATAGCTACTCCGTAAGCTACAGACGACTGCAGCGTAAGCAACTTTATTGGGAGATCGAGCTCGAGCCGAAGCACAATAAATTCACAACAAATTCACTCGAAACTTCAGCATGGAAGTGCCATCGGTAACAACACAACCAACGTCAATCGGACCAAGTCCGCAAATAGTACTTCTCTTGGCAAAAGTCGGTTCGATGTTCGTGCTGGGTTTCGGCTCGTTACTTTTGGGTATGATGCCACTGATAATAGGCAGATGCCGGATGAAGAAGAGCGAAACTAGAAGAGCCATCACCAGTGTGTCCAGTGCATCGACCACCCTTACCTCCGCTTCGGCTCTTAGCGTGAGTGGAGTTGCCGCTGTTGCCGCTGACACCTCCCAAGTAATTGGCTGCTTCCTGTCTCTTCTCTCGTGTCGTACGCCGAGTCGTTATGCACGTCTCTCGCGAAGCGAAGTATTCTACGCTTCACGGGAATAACGGGTAGCAGCTTGCTTTGACGAGTGCTAGACATTCCGACTTTGGCGCGCAAAACGAACGAACCCTAAAGGCGTTAGTGTTTTTCGAACGCAAGTTGCAATCAGAAAGATACTAGGAAATATAAATACGGCGCCACGAACACTTGACGTGGCAGTGGGTAGAGAATTATTTATAATTCACGCGATAGGCAGATTGTATTTTGCTTATTCATGAATTCCGTGCCATTTAGTCGCGAGCTAAAATTCTATTTTCACGGCTCTCCCACGTATTCCAAATCAAATTTAGAAGTTTGTCTGTAAAGGGTCGCACGCGTTTTTAAAAACGTTAAATTCTTTATATATATTTATAAAGTCTTTATCAAGTCACGACGAAGCGTACGGCAATTAGAAAGGCAAACTTTCAATGGAAAATCAACATGTCAATTAAATACGTAGCAGGGCCTGCTGACATCACTGCTATTGTGTTTCGGCGGAGGAGTTCTGCTATTCACGACATTCCTACACTTGGCGCCGGAAGTACGGGAAAGCGTCGAGCTTCATCAGTCCAACGGCCAATTAGCAACTTTGGGGAGCCTTAGTTTAGCAGAGCTATTATTCTGCTGTGGTTTCTTCGTGGTTTATCTAGTCGAAGAAACCGTTCACGCCGCGCTCACTGGCAAACCCGAGTCGTCCGAAGCTCTCCTCTACCGAACAGTCTCGGTACGCAGATGCAACAACAGCGGTGGAAGTCACGCCAACAGCAGCAGCAACAACACCAGCAGCGAGGCCAGCAGTGCGCAGAGAAACTCTTTGACAGTGCAGCCTCGTGCTTGGAGAACGGACGCTTCCGATGCCGAAGAGGACGCCAACATGAATCAAGAGTTGCCCACGTCGAAATCGGCCTCGGGGCCAATGTTCCTATTGTCGTCGGGGCAAACGATCGACGACGCGCCACGTCGGGCTATCGATCTCGAGCAACAAGCCAAAGCTGCACTCACGCAAGAGACCAACCGTCGTCATCACCATCACCACCATCATCACCAACACCACCACCACCACCACCACCATCACTCGCACTCGATGCGCAGCCTACTGACCGTCCTCGCGTTATCCTTTCACGCGATATTCGAGGGACTCGCGGTCGGTTTGGAGCCTGCCTTCAGCTCGGTGGTGTATCTGGCTGCGGCAATCGCCACGCACAAGCTCGTCATATCGTTTTGCGTGGGCATGGAACTGTACGTGGCCGGTGCGTCCAACCGCACGATCTTAGGGTATTTGAGTGTTTTCTCCATGGTGACACCGCTTGGTATCGGTATCGGCCTCGCACTCGGTCATTTTCGCAACGACAGCGATACGATGGGGCCGACGCCGACGATCCTACAGGGCATGGCTGCCGGTACCTTGCTCTACGTTGTGTTCTTCGAGGTGTTGGCTAGGGAAAGAGCCAACGACAAGAGTGGATTATTACAGCTAGCTGCCATCCTCGTGGGATTTACGCTCATGCTTGGACTTCAGCTCGCTAGTAAGTTGCTTGTAGGACGACGGCTGCGCGAAAGAGTGACGCTCTTGTAATCACATGTAATACCCTCAGAGAGCTGTTTGCTATGTTATTTTTCCTTCTTTTCTTTCCGATGGCCATATCATATGATAATGAGATTGCCGACTGATCGTACTTATATGCTATAGCGTGCGTCATGAGGAGCTTCATATGCGAGACTCATCTTCGCTATTAGCCCTGATGGATTATTTAACGAAATAATAGGTTGCGAGTCTCGCGGATCTTGCGCGAACGATTATTGGCTTTGAGCTGCCACGATGGCCGCATTAAAAACGGTTATTCAAACGTAGTTCGATGGATACATCCGAGATATATTCGATCTCTTCTTGCTTTCAAAAAAATCTTGTTTAGATTTTATTTTAATTGCTGGACTGGTCAAAATAATTTTATCATTTCTATTTTTTTAAAGCTGCCCACTCGCACGAGCACGGCGGACACTCGCACGGAGACCACTACCATGGCGAGGAACAAGGCGAGATTCATAATCACGCAAGTGAAACATTGGTTGGAGATAAGCACAACTATGTACTAGGTAAACTTACTTTACATTATCGGTTTTAACTACATATTATCTGTCAATTATTTCCTCTCGTTGATAGCAACGCCGAGATAATTCGATTTAATTATAAATATTATAAACCGTTGACTGATACGTTACGTAAGCTTGATTGGCGAGTCTATAATTTAAAAGAATGTCAGATGAAATTAGTATTCATCGAAGATTATCATGATTTCAAAATAAAATGAACCTTGATTTGTTTGTAGAGTGATAACAGTTGATCGTGTTTTCGTTGTCATCTCAACTTTCTTCGCGTACAAATTAAAATTCTGTACTTTGCATTTATGACTGAAGTTTTGTCATTGACCTTCGAAAAGTCGATTGTCTAAACTTTAATTACTGAAAGTTTGATTTTTGGCTTCATGTCAATTTGTTCCGGCACATGTCTGCTGTTTTTAATGATTTCGTGTGAAATTATAAAAAGAGCAGGAAAATTGATGAGCACACTGTCGACGACTGAACGAATATTAAATAATTATTTGACATAGTATTGCAATGTGTGAAATTAAATTAAGGCATCTTTAACACCTGTTTAGGAGCAGCAGCTATCGAGCGAGTAACGGACAAGGTCGTGGATGTTTTATCGACTACACTGACGTAACGAACGCGCGGAAAGAGAGCGAGAGCTCGGCATCACGCAGATGATCACCGACATTCACGCTACATAATAACTCGTACATGGAGAGCATCCAGAGGACTATATATATTTTTATCAGTATCTGTGTGTGAGGGAGATAAATTCACGTATTTTCATCCATTGTACGTACGGCTGTATGTTTCATGGCGAAGGTGAAAAACTGTTACGCTCAATGTGTTGGTTTTTTTGTCTTTACAATTTAAGCGTTACACTATTTTTTATTTATCTTAATTTGTATGTGTTAACGATTAAGTGTAGCTTTAGATACTTATGCAAGATTTTCTCAATTTGTTCTTTTTTTCGTGCGCGCATGATGATTAAACATAATGAGTGTCCGGGCGTTGAAGTATAAAAATGTGTTAGTTTGTAATGGAGAAACGTAAATGTGATAAGATCACATTGTTATGCATTTAAGAATAAAAAATACGTCGAGATTTCTTATTTTTTTCTTTCTTTTTTGTGAGCAATGCAAGTAAATAAGACTTTCCTTATCTCGTGAATAAATTTATAGTGAGAGAATCTCGGGAAGACTATGTATATTGTTCATGACTTCTCGAGACGAAGAGAAAGAGAATATGTATTTTTTCGCTTTCTATTGAAGCTACCTTTGTAAGATACCATTTTAGATAGATTGTTAATTGTTAAGGAAATAACACTCGAACGACGCTAACATTTTTTTCTTATAAAGACTATTATACATATATATATAATAAATGATATATATATATATAATAAATGAAATAATATACATTATTTTGATTATGATATATCTACAATGAGTGGTGGTAAGAAGAAAAAAAGAAAGTTATAAATGTAGTAAACGACGAAGATTAAAAATATATAATTTTTATGGAATTTATCGATTGATTTATGACTCATCATTTCTTATACATATTTTCCCGACAATTTCTCGGTTGGAAATAAAAATAACCGTAACAATTAGTACAATTGCACCCAAGTGTACCCTATGAAAACAATAAATACTCACATCTAACCAGTCTAAATCTACGTAGTAAGATGAACAGAATACAATCTATAATATATAGTACGCAAAAAATATCAAAAGAAAACAAATGTATGTTGGAACTATATAAGTCTGTACCACTACTAAAATTGTTCTCATTTCATAATATAGGAAAGAGAAAGAAAGAGAGGGAGAGTCTTTATGTTAACAAATTCTAATAGCAGGTAAGAGGAACCTACTTCTATTGAATGCGGACGCTTTGGAAATATGCTCACGCTCTACACACACACACACGCCCGCGCGCACAAACACACATTTATATATACACTATAAGACCTACGCCTTAAGTTCACAATAAATGTACAGCACTATCAGCTGAATGACAAAGTGCAGACTTACTATTATCATTCTCAACACAAAATTCATATTAATCTCGTAGACAAAAAAATTAATTTTTACTCTATACACTACACATCATCGCACAAAGGAGATAAGATACTATAGCTAGGCAGTATAACTAATTAAAACACTTATTTAAATTTTTTTTTCCTTTTTCCAAACATTTATAAATTGCTTAATATCAGGGTGAGGCTATCAGAATCTTAATATTAATTAATTATTTTTAATTCGAAATAGCTGGTGTCAGTTGTTTGATCAGTTCATAACATTCTTGTAGTCTCTTCTTATCACCAAGACGTTCTAGTGTTTTAGCAGCCTCGGCAAGCATACCAGCACGTTCGCCAGGTGAAGCCAATAACAGAACAGGTAAGTGTCTACAAGCTAAACACAAAGCTGCAGCATGCTCACGTTCGCCGCTACCTTGATCGTGCGATCGATCCTTTCCACATATAATCGAGGAGCGGGAGTTTCGATGATGCAAACTTCGATCTAGAAGGATCTGAGTTTTGACCGGTGTAGCGCCGGCCATAATCCTTGCTGTTGCTTCGTATAAGAAAACTCGCGGTAGAACAGACTGTAATGACTTATTGTTTAAATTGAGTATCGACGTTCTTTTACAAACATTAGATAAGATATGCATATTTTCATTGATATACTCACCGGTATGTGCTGACACAACTGCCGCATACACGCGAGATCTCGTTGAAAACCAACGAGAGCAGAATTGATAGTCGGTCTTTCGATATCTGCATTCAACTCCTCCCAAAGCGTTGTCCTCATCTCCAACAACCAATCGCATACCCACAGCTCGGTAAGCTAAAATTAAAATTATTTATTGAAAACAAAGTCATGCGATCATGTATTGGTGAAATGTCATAAACACAAATAATAATTGTAAAATTGATTCGTTGTGATAGCCAGCCACAAGGGTTGCACTGCAGGAGTACTGCACATTCGAATAACAATGCAATGCAACTACAATGCACCATCGGAGCAGCTTTTATTCATCTTCTATAGTGAAGAAAAAATAAAAAAAGTAGTTCTCTGAAATTCTCAGCAACTTACCAAAACGTTTTGAGATGATTGTTGTTTACAATTGTTATAAACAGTCGAATGTTCTAGAAATGTACTAGCTTGATCTACAAGACGCATCGTTGTATGCTTGGACGTGCATCTTGCCGATTGAAGAAGTAGCAAAACAGCATGTGGCAAAGGATTTCCGTTGTTTAGTTGTGAATTTTTCTCGAATGGAAATTTCCCTTCGACAATGTTCCAAGCGTTAGAGTCTTCCTCACCTAATCGGAAGTTCGCGGCTACACACATTACAGCGCCCCACCATAATCCAACTTCGTCTTCCACTTCTGCAAAATAGACAAATTACTTTTTACTTTCCTACAGAAAAAAAAATAAAAGTATTATTTTATTGAAAACACTTACTTGTAACACCAATCTTCTCCTCACTACAAATGCATAAGTCAATTTGAGCTGATACCATGATCTTCTTAGAAATATCCAAAAGTCCAGAAGCATGAGTATCGCTAACAGTGCCTGCCAATAGTCTCAAACCTTGATTGATTAAATGCTCTCTGTAAGCTCTAGCGGCATAAGACAGTGGATCAGACTTGTTATTCTGGACAGTAAAATCGCTCTCCTCTTTCTGTCCGTAACTCCATTTCTGTGATACCAAAAATTTCATACCATCGTCGTTCATGATCCATTTGAGCTTTTGCGGTACAATACATGAAGCCAAAATACTTCTTGCCTTATTAAGATAGAACTTATGCACGAATGGGAAAAGCGATTGTTTAAAACAAAGGGCAACGTTGATATAAATCTCGGCCAACATTGACTTAGGCATTGTATCACCAGCAGCTTCGGCGTAGTTGAGAGTCGATAGTGCAATGTGCATAATTGAGTCTTTCGAATCTTGAGACAACTTCAGGCATAGCATGTGCTGATAAACCGTTGAAATTTCCATAGCAGATATTTCCGCCAACGATCTTTCAGATTTGTCAAAGAACTTCTTGCCAATGAACGTTACCAAACGACTAATATAAAGTCGATGCAATATTTGCCGGAATAGTTGCCAAATCGTTACAAAGAAGGTGTCCATCCGCGTAAGTGGCAAACTTCGCGAAAAGTACTGGAGGCATTGGCTTAGGTCACGATGGCCTTGTTCGTAGTCGTTCCGTGAGATGTTAAACTCTGCTTGACGTCTCCAGCGATGAAGTTCAACAGACACTTTACTATCAGCTGGTAGCACTGGATCTGCGTACAGCAACAGTCGACACATACCGAAAACCAGGAGCAAAGTATTTGTAAACCAAATGATCATATTGCTCCACACGTTCGTTTCAGTATCGGCATGATCTGCAAAGTGTCATAAAAACAATTAGTTTTTTATTCATACAATTGCATTCAAATGATCAAAATTTGCCTCCAAATTAATTACCTTGAAAATTCAATATCGTTCTTCCCTCGAGTTTCCTTGAGTAATCATAATTGAATCTCACCATGTTATTCATGACGAAGCCAAGTGGATTGAATGCCAGGAAGATGAACAAAAATGCGCACAAAGAAACACGAGTGTGATCCGGCATACCATTGCCCTGTGATGTCGTCGTTGGTTTGCGTAGATTCTGCATAACTTCGGGTTCTTCCTTGATAACCGGTGGTGGAGGTGATTGTGGTGACATAGGTGCTGGTGCTGGTGACAACGATGGTTCACTCGTATCCGAACGAGGCGGAGTAAGCTCGCCACACACCAAAAGCTCACGAAGGTTTTGTCTTTGCGCAGTCATCTTCAGAGACATGTTTTCCGCCTTTAATTTGGCGTTCGAGTTTTGAAGAAATCTAATGGATTTGTTGTATCGAATGGATCGTATGTCACCAATAATAAATTTTACGGAAAACATGTTTGACACGATTTCACTAGAAATTTTTAAAATACATCTTGGCTTACCTGATGTAATCTATTGTTTTTCTCAAAATTGCTGATTTGTTAAGCTTTGCATCAACTCCAACAACAATATTTTTAAGTTCAATGATTTTATCATTAATTGATGTTCTATACCGACGTTCAATTGCATTGTGGGCACTGCGCTTTACTTCCTTAACTTTTGGAACAGTAACATGACTACTTGTGTTTATTCTGTTAATTTGTACCTTTTCTGTATCAAGTACCAAGGGTATTCCTGAAATAATAAATTAAAAATATATTTTTAAGTTATAGTGATTACTTATACCTATTGTTAAATCATAAAAAATATTTTGAATGATATTGAAATACAATTAGTGATTGTACCTGTTGCGAGTACTGTGCCATTGCCAGTATTTACTAAAGTATGTATTTGATGCTGAACTGGAGTCGTATTGATAGTTTGTTGTCTACCAGAATATACAATAGGTTCTGATTTTATCAACTTAGCCGGTAATAATAACTGCCTTTGCTGTGTTGTAACAGGTGCAAGGGTCACAATTGGAGATGGAACATTAAAATTCACATTTGGAGCAATGGTGTAGTGTTGACCAAAAATAGTTGTTTGTGGCTTAGCAGCAGGTGCTGGAACTATTCTCTCTGGATTTTGCTGTATTGGCCGAGCAATATCCATCTGTGTCTGACAAAGGACTGGCTGTTGCACTGGAGCAGGTAATACGGTTACATTCGATTTCACATTCGGAACTTCATGAAATAATGGATCTATCTTGTTTTCGACAGAATTGGAGTTTAAAAAATTAAATTCGAGATTTCCACTTTCCATTGGCAAAGAAGAATCATCCAGCTCAGATAGCAAGTGTTCATCACTGAATAAGCTTCCATTGCTTAACAGCTCATTTTCACAGTTAGACAGCAGATCTATAAATAAAGTTAAGTTATCAGAATTATGCAGTCTTCCAAATTCAATTTACATAAAACGTTGCAAAGTATGAAGCTATCAAACAATTTGTTAAATGTAAATAAATGAGATTATATATTTTTTAAATTACATCAAAATGTTATGATTAATTTTTGAACTACAATTGAAATGAATGCAAAACCAGAACATCAAAGCTTCCGAATGTACTTGCAAGTTTGCGTCATCATAACAAATGACACCTAATAAATAATTCAAGTGTTTTTAGCTTAAAGAAAAAAGAAACGAGCCATATATTATTGGTTGGATAGCCAATAGTAGGAATGATTTTTTCAAATAAGCAGTAACCAACGCAACAATATGACACATGCGTGTACATACCATCGAAACCGGTCATGTCGTTCAAATTGAAACCGTCATTAGCTGAAAAACTAGAAAAGTCATTGTCTTGGACCGGAGTCCAAGTATCGCCATCGCTCATTTTGATACGACGCTTGTTCTCCACTTTATTCGTCACATTAAACCCTTATATTTTCACAAATTCTACAACATACGGAGGTACACACGAGGATCAGTCGAGAATGTGTCAAACGCAATAAAAGCCAAAAAACAAAACGCGCCGCGATCATCCGACCACGTATTAACCAATCGCACTACTGCTTAGAATCAGACGATATTACGTCACACGTGTTCACTAACTCGTCAAAATAGCTTTATACTTTGATATACAACATCAGCCATCAGCCGATAAAGTCGCGCATGCGTTCCAAAAGACACATGGCTTAGTCAATCTCGAGGGAAATTCAAATTCCAGTAATGTTCATGTAAATTAATTTTAAAGCGTCTACTTTATTTAATAAATTTATAAAGAATTTTAAAACATTTATATTTTATTTCTTATAATAAATATAAGATATTTAAACTAAATTAACATTAACAGTTATTAACTTTGACAGTACAGTTTTCAATATTTTTGGTAATTTCATTTGCAATGAAAATGTTATTATTTGGTAGTTAAATTGATATTACAAAAAAAATATTATAAGATTAAAATGTGTTCAAATATAATAAACCGTAAAATATGCAATTATAAGTGAACAATTAGCTTGAAAGTAAAATATCACTTGTCGTTATTAATTTCGTTGAAATTCTAACAAAATTAATAAAGTACAGTGTTACCAGTTGAGCAGATATTTCTAAATGTTTTCTCTTAAATTAAATTAATTAATGAAAATAAAACATTTTTAGGACCTTCACTATTCTTTAATAGAGTGCGCTCTAATCTTATTTTGTTAAAAAAAGTTCCATAGAATCAAGGAAAAACTTGAAAAATCTATTTAAAGTAATTTATCTCCTCTATTTTAAAATTGTCAAAAAATGGAAAAGCTTAGAGGATATTCCATAGATCTTTTTGAGTTTTACAGAGCTTGACATCTGTATATTAAAAAATTAAAATCAAGTTTGTCTCTAACCTGAAATATCTTATATGATAGTGAAGTGTATAGAGACTTACCATAGAAAGCTTGCCATTAAATTCTTCAGTTAAAAAAAAATTAATAAGAAAATAATTTTTTTAGTAAAATAATTTAATTAAAATAATAAAGGTTGTATATACAAATATGAAAGTGGCATAATATTTGAGCAGTCCGTCTGTTGTTAAAAATGTTATTTAAAAAATAGAATTTTATTTCAGATTTATATCGATTACAATAAAATTTAAACAGTTTTATTATTTAAAGAAACATTTCACTTTAATTACGAACTTGATTTTCCAGGACATTAGACGTAGAGCTTAATAAATCCCGAATAAAAGATGCAAGTTTTCCGAAACTTTTCTAATTATTTTTACAAAAAAGAAAGCCATTTACCAAGTTTGAGAAAAATTTAGGATCAGAATGGTGCTATCTTTCTTTCTTATAATAAAAACATTATTCAATAAGTTAAGACTTTTAAATTTTAATAATAAATATATTTCACTTCAACAATTTTTAATTTTATAAATGTTCTTTTTATTGTGATAACTAGTTCAAATAAAATCCATGACTAAAATTTTAAGTTTGTCGGAATAAATAAATATACTGCTGGCGGGAAATCTGCCGCGCTTCTATATTTGCGTGATATTTTGGCGGGAATGAATTTTAATACTTTATCTAATGTTATATTACAAAAATATTAATTCTATAAATAGTTAATAATATAAAAATAGAGTATTTCTTTATAATTTACCAAAGAAAGAAAAACACAAACTGTTGAACTAAATGAAAAAATATTAATTTTTTACATGCAGTTCCGTATATCTACTCTTGAGTAGTTAGAGCGTAATACTTTACAAAACATATTTTAATACTTAATATTTTCTAGTTGTATATAGAATAAAAAAGTATAGAAAAAATTGAAATCATATCTAAACTTAATAAATTGAATAAAAAGCATTAACACCATATAACCATAGCAATCATGAAGATAGGAGCATAGAGGCTTTGATCGGAACAAACATTCCATTATTGAAATATATTCGAATAAAATGAATGGTCATATTTACACCATGACCGACGTAATGAATTGAAAATCTGAAGGTTCTGTTATAATTTGCAATATAATGCAGATTGTAAATATATTCATAATCGTTATTAAAAGTGACTTTTGTCATAAAAACCATGACGATAGAGTGGAACACAATGCATATGGGGTTCCTAGTTTCAGATGTATTAATTCAAAGAATCATTTATTATGCGGCAATAGTACATTAAACTTTTTATTTAACGAATATTTAAAAAAAAAAGCCAATTAGTATGAATACAACTGAGAAAATCCAATCTGAATATGAAAAGTAGATAACAATTTCTTTATGAATCCAAAGCAACAAGCGTACTGCTTTAGTACCGACTCTCTCCGAGGTCCGCACGCCGGTCGTATATACGCTGTTATTTCCACTTTCGACATCTGTAGCTGTAGCTCATTCGTATTCTGTATTCAAGATGACTGAAACCACAGCAGCTCCAGCGGCCGAGGCTCCAGCAGCCCAGGCTGCAGCAAAAAAGTCAAAGGCTCCAAAAAAATCAGGAGTTAAAAAGCCGGCAACGAAGCCAACTCATCCACCAGCTGCAGAGATGGTCAAAGCTGCCATCACTTCCCTGAAAGATAAAAAGGGATCGTCGCTGCAGGCTATCAAAAAATATATTGCCTCCAACTATAAAGTCAACGTAGATAAGCAGTCTATCTTCATCAAGAAGTATCTCAAGTCTGCTGTTACTAAGAAGACCATCGTTCAGACTAAGGGGACCGGAGCCGCCGGTCGTTTCAAGCTTCCAGTTAAAGGAGAGGGCGAGAAAAAGGTGGTAAAGAAACCTGCAGCAGTTAAAAAGCCTGCAGCTGCTAAAAAACCAGTAGTAAAGAAGCCCAAAGCTGCAGTCAAGCCGAAAGAAGGCGCAGTAAAGAAACCCGCTGTCAAAAAGCCTGTGGAAAAGAAACCAGCTGCTACCAAGAAAAGTCCAGCAAAGCCCAAAGCGGCAAAACCAGCCAAGGCTAAGACTGCTAAGCCTACAAAACCCAAGAGCCCAAAGCCTAAGAAAGCCGCTCCAAAGGCCAAAGCTGCTCCTAAAAAATAAATGCTTCAAAACCTAGCCCTTCTCAGGGCTGCGCTCTCTCTTATTTTTTCATCTAAACGGTCCTTTTCAGGACCACAAAATCATCAAACGTTGAACACATTATTTACTTCACTTACCCTACACATGGAACCGTAAAAACTTCATATGGTCTGCTTATCTGTTTGTTTATTACTGTATTTTCCTCAATTTTTTGAATATCCCTCATAAAATATAAAAGTATAACGGCAATATTTAACTGACTATGTGAGTTGGTATGTCTGCTAACGGTGGAATATATTATATTTAAATTTAAGCGTGCTGTTACGAGATCGCTAACATGTCTCAGCTGTTCAATAAATATTCTTTTCCTTTCCTCTTCATTTTAACTCGCTTCGCTTGATTAATAACTGGTTTTTTGATTCGTTTGTTGCTGTTTGGCTAATTTCTCCCGGACGGATACAGATACGGGAATAGGCTGACCTGAGCCGCATTGGACTTTTTTGATCTCTCGGTGATGGTGGGTGAAAAACACCTTCGAAAAGTTCTCTGGAGTTGAAAACCACAATGTAAGCTGCATTTCCTCCACGGGCTGGCGTTTAGATTTAGTTTTACTCTTAACTTTTCCTCATTTTTTTAGCTAGTTTTTGGTTACTTCATTGGTTTATGATTGCTTGACTGGCAATTTCTCTCGTATAGGTGTAGATTTGAGAAAGGGCTGAGATAGGCAGACTGCGTTGTACCTTTTTTGTTCCTCAAAGCATTTGAAATGGTTCAGTGGGAGAACCTTAATTAATAAATCAGACTTTATCTGTGTTCACTAAATGAACTCAACTTTTTACGCATTTTATTTTTCTTTTTTTGTACTTTTCGTATGATTTTTAAAATATAATTCTCTATTTTTCATTGTTTGTTTCTTTGGATAGGGATTTTTTTTTGCTTTAAATTTATTTATAGTTAACATATTAAGATATGTATAGACAATTTCTACGATATATTAACATGAAATTCAGCAGAATATTCCGGCAAATATTTGTCTTTAATTGTGCGAATAGACGAGATAGAATTTTAATACAATAAAAACGAATATTTATCCAACGTTTAAGTTATATAGTGGTCCTTAAAAGGACCGATTATTGGAAGGAAGGATGTTAATTTAGGCACGTTCTCCACGGATACGTCTGGCTAATTGGATGTCTTTTGGCATGATGGTGACACGCTTGGCATGAATGGCGCAGAGGTTAGTATCTTCAAAAAGACCAACGAGATAGGCCTCGCTGGCTTCCTGGAGTGCCATAACAGCCGAGCTTTGGAATCGGAGATCAGTTTTGAAGTCTTGTGCGATTTCACGTACAAGGCGTTGGAAGGGCAGTTTGCGGATGAGAAGCTCAGTACTCTTCTGGTAACGACGAATTTCACGAAGAGCAACAGTTCCAGGTCTGTAACGATGAGGTTTCTTTACTCCTCCAGTTGCTGGTGCGCTCTTACGGGCAGCTTTGGTGGCCAACTGCTTACGAGGAGCCTTTCCTCCCGTTGACTTGCGAGCGGTTTGCTTAGTACGTGCCATTGTAGTACAGTTACGTCTGGACGAAACAGATGTTCAGCATTGGTACAATCGCCTCTATTTATACCCGTAGTTACTACACTGCTTCTCTCCAATTGGTCATAAGTTCTATGGTGGGGATTCACTACAGCGACAGCTGCTCTATTGTTTTGCGTCAGGGGTGAAAAAATTTTATGGCGGGATTTCGTTTTGGAGCAGCTGCGACATTGTAGTGGGGACTACCAGTTTTTTGAGGGTATAAATAGACGGCATTTTGAGCTCCGTAGCATCAGTTTCCGCTCATTCGACGTAAGCGTTAACTAATTTTCTTTGCATCAAGATGACTGGACGTGGAAAAGGAGGTAAAGGTTTGGGAAAAGGAGGAGCCAAGCGTCATCGCAAGGTTTTGCGTGATAACATCCAGGGCATCACTAAGCCTGCTATTCGCCGTCTGGCTCGTCGTGGTGGTGTTAAACGTATCTCTGGTTTAATCTATGAAGAAACCCGTGGTGTCCTCAAAGTGTTCCTTGAAAACGTCATCCGTGACGCTGTCACTTATACCGAGCATGCAAAAAGGAAGACTGTCACTGCTATGGATGTTGTCTACGCTCTCAAGCGTCAAGGCCGCACTCTTTACGGCTTCGGCGGTTAATTTGATTTCCCATCCTGACAATAATCGGCCCTTTTCAGGGCCAACATATATTTCTAACGTAGAATACACTAGATTGTCTAACTTAAAAAATCTCAAAATCAACGATTAGTTATGTAATCAAATATTAGCAACATCGTAATAGGTTTATGATTGACATATCATTTGAAATAAAAACAATACTTAGTCTATAAAGATTTATTTTTCACATACCATTGTGCAACCTACAAAACCACTTACATCTATACAAGCTAGCATACATAAATACATAAAACTTAGTTTTAAGTTATAACTAATAGAAATAAGAAAATATGAAAAATAACAAAACAACTAAGTTACTCTACTTACATTAATTTCTTGGATAGCAGTACTACGTTATCTGCTGGTCAAGGCAATTCTGCTTACCATGTCCATATTAGTAATTTGGTTTTAGTTTGAACCCTTTTTTTCATTTTAAGTTTACTACTGTTTGTAATATTGAGACTCCTCATTTCTCTATATTTATATATTAGTAGCAAGGTATCAATGACTTCGGAGTTTTGTTAACATATTCAACATAACAATTTATTTCTAGTAATATGTTTTGAACTTAGGAATTCATTTTTATTGGTTCGATTACTAGTTCTCCTTTACTGCTTCCAAGTGTTCTTTCATAGAAGGATGGAGTGATATGTTACAATTATTGACCAAAATTTTGATAAGTTTATGTTGTATTCTTTGGACATTATTCATTACATTAACTAGAGGCACGTCTTCATATAGGTTATAATACCATAAGCAGCTATACTTTCAAACTGGGCATTATAGAATATCATTAGGTTTTACATCCACTGAATTTCTCAATTTTGACATTACATATATATAATATATTTGATTTTATTTACTGTATAATCTTTCTGATACTCTCATTTAAGTCGCAAAACAACCATTACACGAAGAAAGTTATAATAGTTAACAATATTTACGAGATTATTTATATGTATGTTTAAATCTTTTGGAATACTACTGTCACTGTACATTCAAATAACATGTAAACTATTTACGATAAGTCTCATTTATCTTAAAACATGGTGAATATTATAAATTCATCCTAAAATTTCAGAAATAAAGTGTAAATCACGATTATTCATCTTATTCGTTTGATTTGTATGATTAAAAAATGAGATTTCAAAAATAGTTTAAAATTATTAGGTGTTTTGTCCTAGTTGGATTGGAATCCTCAGTAATGATCCAACATGGCTCCTTAATCATCTAACTACTTGATGTTACATAGTTGAGGAAAGATAATATGCAGGATTTAATTATACAAAAGTTATAGTTATTGAAAATTTACTTCATCTTGTTGGCAGTATATGTATCTATATAATAGTATAATATATTTACATCTTTACATGCGTGTGGCATACATATCTATATATAGTAAGGCAGTTTATTTATATTACTATGTTAGTAGTATATGTATTTAATGTTACAATTTTTAATTCTAGAAATTTAGTAACATTTAGAAAGTTTTCTCGATCAATTTGTTAACGACAAAACTAGAGAATTGATATTATCTTGATGTACTTAATTACGATGTGATTTTTTTAAAGATTTGTAATAAAATAACGTCATTAATTAGAAATTTTGACAAAAATATCTAAATTGGATATTTTGAATGTGAACATTCTTACATTACATCAGACGGATATTCAAATTATTTGCATACGTTTTAAAATATATGATGGCCCTGAAAAGGGCCGATTATTATTTCAAATGAGGGTTTAAAAATTTACGAAGAGCTCTTTTCAGTTTTCTTGGGTAAGAGAACTGCTTGGATGTTAGGCAAAACACCACCTTGGGCTATGGTGACACCAGAGAGCAGTTTGTTTAATTCTTCATCATTGCGGATGGCAAGTTGGAGATGCCGTGGGATAATTCTGGTCTTCTTATTATCACGAGCGGCATTGCCGGCCAACTCCAGAACTTCAGCTGCCAAGTATTCCATAACAGCAGCGAGGTATACTGGAGCACCTGCTCCCACACGTTCAGCATAATTGCCTTTACGAAGGAGACGGTGGATACGACCAACGGGGAATTGAAGTCCAGCCCTGGTTGAACGGGTCTTTGACTTTCCCTTGACTTTACCACCACCTTTGCCTCTTCCAGACATGTTGATTCTTTTGATATACAATAAATACTCGTACAGTAAACGAGAATATACTGAACAGTACTGTGTCAAGTTAGCCAAGTCTTACCTTTATATACACTTCTGCCGACTAACAGCGCACAAACAGCTGCGCATTTCTCTGTCGTGGTGGGAGAATCCGCTCCTCATTGGTGCTCCGTAGCTGCTCCAAATTACTTAAAAGGGAGCGGCCACCTGGTCGCCAACATTCTCTTTTAAATCGTTGTTCGTATAGTATATTACGACGACTACTTATTCAGCATCACCATGCCTCCTAAAACAAGTGGCAAAGCCGTAAAGAAGTCGGGTAAAGCTCAGAAAAACATCACAAAGGGTGACAAGAAAAAGCGTGGAAAAAAAAGGAAGGAATCCTACGCTATTTACATCTACAAGGTCCTGAAGCAGGTTCACCCCGATACTGGAGTTTCTAGCAAGGCAATGAGCATCATGAATAGCTTCGTCAACGACATCTTCGAGCGCATTGCTGCGGAAGCCTCTCGACTTGCTCATTACAACAAAAGATCCACCATTACCTCTCGGGAAATCCAGACTGCCGTCAGGCTTCTCCTTCCTGGTGAACTGGCCAAGCACGCCGTCTCCGAAGGTACGAAGGCCGTCACCAAATATACCAGCTCCAAGTAAATTCCCTTTTTTTCCCCACCCAACATCAAATCGGTCCTTTTCAGGACCACCAATTTCATCAAATGTATATCAAACTTATTAATGCCACAGACGTATTCTATCACATTAGTATTGTTAATTTTATTAATTTAATATTTTGTCTTAAATCCTGTTATTATTTAATTAGGATTAAATACAGAAATGGGTCCTGTATGCAAAAATTTCTTTATACCACAAATAATTTATCAATAAATTTTTGTTCAACTAAAAAGCTGAATTTAGAGTGAAATATAGTATCTACAGTAATATTTTCATTAAAAACGCTCCTCCAAACTAAAGTAACTCCATGCTGCCCGTCTAGGATCAGGAGAGAAAGGTACAGTCTCCGACGAGCGAATGTCGATGCTTTATACACTTACTAGTGTTATTTAGTGTGCTTCAGGCACTCTTTTTGTTTTTCTGTTATTACATTTTTTGAACCTCTTTCGTGCCTGCTTGGAGATTCTAATAGGTACGAATAAGTCATGCTGTTTCAGATAGACTACATACATCAATAATTATTGATGAATAAAAATAGAATTTTTTACCATTTTTTCATAAAAACTGATGAACTTTTACTCGTTTCAAGATAAATCACCCAAAAGATTAATTCAATCTACGATCGATGAAGCTATACTATTATACATTACTAAACTTTACATACTTAGTAGTGATTATGACTTCAATCTTATATGAGTAAGAGTGATGCGTTTAACACGTACTTTTCGTTCATGCCTCTATGAAAATACCTGTGAATATTCTTCAAATTTAATAAGTTTAATATTCTAATCATCAATTTCCATTGCTCATATACTTCTTAATTTACTATGTACAAAAGATAAAAATATATTCTCGTCTATTTTATTCTATTCATTTTTTTCTCTTCCTATCAAATTTTCACACTATAATATTAATTTCATTATCACAGGTGGTTATAAAATTAATGATTGTAATGATAATTTCGAAACAAAACGCCTTGTTCTCAAAAAAATTTATTAACGGCGTATTTCCATTCTTGCAGATTATTATTTGTGTTAATCATTCATAAATTGAATTTACTATTGAAATAAAAATCTCACTTAGATATATCATAAAAATATTTTAAAGTATATGGAAATACAGAATTTCGAGCTCTATTCTAGCACTGGCCAATCACAACGCTGGATATCGGCGACTCGTCATTTTTTAAAATAAATAAAAAAAAATTTACGTCCCTGTGAAGCCCTATTTTATACAAGTTTTTATTTACTTTATGATAATCATTTTATTAAATCATTTTATACTTTACTTTATTCGTCGAGGTAGTTTAGCTGACTGGCCAATAACGCTGCATTATGGGTGATTGTATTGCTGTTGGAATCAGCTTTATACAATGAGCATTAATTAAACTTTAAGATTATTTTAAACGATATTTCTATATACAAAATTAATTTCTAATATCGTATCTTCGAAATTCAGCATTCCTAAAATCCGTTGCAATTTTTTGCAGTAATAATAGAGCTATTTTTGTTTGTGTTTTAGATTCAGGCTTTTGGGTAACATCTGATCGTTGGACGACTTTACCTCATATTTTACCAATACGAAAGAAAATTGATTTCTCGATACGAAAATTTGAAAATAGCTGTACATTTAGATACGTAATCTTATGGTTTTTAAAAATTCCAAATTAGGACTTTGAAGGGGAGATTCGATTTTCTACTTATTGCAAATTATCGGCGAACATTTTGGAAATAAGAAAAATTAGTGTTAAGTTCTTATAGTACGATAAAAGTTATTCGCCGACTGAAATTACTTGGACTTAAAAAACATAATATATTTAATTAATAAAAGTAATAATACAAATATATGATTTATGAATAAATTTGATATACGTTTGATGAAATTGGTGGTCCTGAAAAGGACCGATTTAACATTGGTGCGGGGAAAAGAAGGGAATTTACTTGGAGCTGGTGTATTTGGTGACGGCCTTTGTGCCTTCGGAGACGGCGTGCTTGGCCAGTTCACCGGGAAGGAGAAGCCTGACGGCAGTCTGGATTTCCCGAGAGGTAATGGTGGATCTTTTGTTGTAATGAGCAAGTCGAGAGGCTTCCGCAGCAATGCGCTCGAAGATATCGTTGACGAAGCTGTTCATGATGCTCATCGCCTTGCTAGAAACTCCAGTATCGGGGTGAACCTGCTTCAGGACCTTGTAGATGTAGATAGCGTAGGATTCCTTCCTTTTTTTTCCACGCTTTTTCTTGTCGCCCTTGGTGATGTTCTTCTGAGCTTTTCCCGACTTTTTTACGGCTTTGCCACTTGCTTTCGGAGGCATGGTGATGCTGAATGAGAAAAGTCTCCGTAATATACTATACGAACGATCGTTGAAAAGAGAATGCTGACACCTAGCTTGCCGCTCCCTTTTAAGTATTTTGTAGCAGCTGCTCCGAACCAAGAGGAATGGCCGCTTTCCCTCTCTCTTGCTTTTGTTGAATTAACGCAGCTGCTTCAAATGTCTGTCGTATGGGGCTATGAAAATGAGTTGGCAGATCAAAAGACGACAAAAATTCTCATACAAAGTTGTTACGTAGAAAGAAAGAGAGAAAAAAATTGAATACATCAAAGAGCAAATTATATAATTTTTTGAGTAAAATAGTAAAATAGTAGCTATCAAACAAAATAAATATATTAACAGCTGCATTAAGAGATCGCTTCTTTAAGGATCAAATTATCAAATTAATTAAGTCATGTTTTTTTTGTTACGATATTTTCACTATTTTCAATTAAAGAATGGACATTTTAAAATAAAGCTTCAAGTTACCAGGAAATCTATGGAGACAATAATTCAAGTGTTCAGATTTTTCATACAAAACTCTTTAGATATTTTATTGAAAAAAAATTTCTTTAATCAAAATAAACAATTAAGGTGGTTTTAACATAGCTTGAAATTTATGCCTTTTGTTAACTTGGAAATGTTATTGTTAATGTCTGAACAAAGTATGTCTCTTATACATGGAAAATATAAGATAAGGTAAAAAAAACCATCCTTTTTTAATTATAACTTTTTTAAAAACTATGGCGTCGTTATGAAAATAAAACGATATTATATGAGACTATTTTTTATTATCTATTTTTTCCCGAAAATTTGGTCCATCTAGTTACGTCGTAATAATCATCGGAAAAATAAAACATTACGTTTTTGCTACAATATATTTTATGTAAAATTAACATTGAACCCGAACATTTTTTTGCTGTTATTTATTTGTACTACATATTAGTTGTAATAGTAGTTATTTTAATGTTTGTTCATAAATGTATAATTTATAATAGTTTATATTAGTCACTCAAATGAATTTTTGTAGCATATATTTCTAATCAATGAATGAACTACAATCTATTACAAGATAATAATTACATTTTTTGAAGTACTTTTAAACAAAAGACAGAGGAACATCGATAATTTTCATTCGCAAAAGTAAGATAATAAGATATGTTAAATATCAAATGATGACGAATAAAATAAATGATAAATAATTGATACTCCTGACGTTCCACTAACTCATTTTTATTTTACTGTAACAGTTTCAGCCATTTTGAGAAACTTAATTCTCCAATTCTTTTCAAGCTAAAAATAGTATAATATAATGAATATTTGTTGTCAACCATTAACATTTTTGTAAATAATCTATAATTAACACTCAAGAAAAAACACACATATGCCCGCCAACACACACACACATATGTATACATGTAGTATATAAGTGTGTATCTGTTGAACTAAAGATAATTGGCATCAAATTAACGATCATGATTTAATAACTGTGGTAATAATCTAATAAAGTATGGAGGAAATATATCCAATCAAGTTAATTTTGCCGATTAACGGCAAGTCAGGGAAAGACCCGCGCAACAGCATTGTTTTAAAATGAGAAACGTTCACCGCGTCAAAAATGTCGGAATGTCAAAGCGAGTGCCGTTAGAGTGCGCGGGAGTGCCTCTCTCTGATGTGCCAGTCCACTGTCGTACTGGAACGTTTGTACGTTGTACGTGCACGAAAACGAAAACATTCGTTGTTGCTGAGTCGCTAGAAGAGTAGAAGGTACAAAGAAAGAAGCATTACAAGAAAAAGAGGCATTCACGACATTTTGGACTCGAGCAAATCAAAGACATGTCTACGGGCAATTTTGGTACGTAATTGAATCAAGAATCTACGTAGAAGAGCCACGAAATTAAGACTACAAAGCAACGATACAGTGCAACATCATGGAAGTCACTCGTACAAGTAAGTTATTAAAATATTGCTATTTACTTAAGTATAAAAAACTAACCTTGGCATGCTCGTATAATTAACTCATTTATTTATATAAGAACAGTACAAGCAAGTCATTAAAAATTATAAAAGAAATCTTACAGGAAATCTACTAATTGGAGGTTAGAAATTGGGACACTACATGTGTCAAAATAAATAGTGTCAGTGTGTACGCGCTGTACATGACAATTGTTCGATCGCCTCGATGACGTGACTAAACACGTCCTGATTTTGACCTTGGAAACCGGCCTCTGGGAAATTTTGACTCGCTTCGCGATTCTTTTTTAGCTGACGCGTTGCTCCAATTTCACTTCAGCGATGTCGACTTTTCGCGGGCTTTTGCAATACGTTACGTTATCCGATGTTTCTTATTTTCAATGGTAACTTGAAGAAAACAGAAGTGTTGATTTCAGTCTGTCATTTCAGTTATGAATGTATTCTGATGCTGACAATAGTATTTAAATTTCGAGATGTTTGTAAACATTTGTACTTTTAACTGATTTTATTAAATTTTAGATTTCCAAAATGTTCTGGCAGAACTAGATGACGTTTTGCAAAAAGCGACCTTTCTAGCAATTGATGGTGAATTCACTGGGTTGAATTCTGGACCTGATGCCAATGCTTATGACACTCCAGCTCAGTACTATACTAAATTGAGAAGTGGATCTATGGACTTTCTACTTGTACAATTTGGCCTAGCTACATTCACATACAACTCAGAAACTAACAAGTAAGCCAAACCATTTTTGCTATGAAAATTATCAATAATAATAATAATATTTTGATTTTCAGGTACAGTCAGAGAGCGTATAACTTTTATGTGTTTCCAAGACCTTTTGACAGATCATCACCTGACTGCAGATTTAAGTGTCAAGCTTCCTCCATAGCTTTTCTGGCTAATCAAGGCTTTGATTTTAATAAACTCTTTAAACAGGGAATTCCTTATTTAACAAAAGACGAGGAGGATAAGTTAAATAAGAAAATGGAAGAGAAGCAAAAGCTACGAGATGAAGGTTTAGATCTTATTCCAATTTCTGACGATGATAAGCCTCAAATTGAAGAAATTTGGTGAGAATATGTTTGATTTTAATGCTTTCAAACTAATTTGATTCAAATTATGAAATTTCACTCGAATATACGATTTGTAATATTTTCCTATATTTTTAAAGTGCTAGGATAGATAATTTTATTGAATCAGTAGAAGAAGAGCTTGTATTAGACAGATGTAACGCTTTTATTAGGCGACTTATATATCAGGAAGTACGACAAAGGTGGCCAGACAAAATTAGGTTGGAAACAAAAACGGACACTGGAAGTATGCCTCATATTATTGCATATAAGCTAGGTAACAAGGAAGATGAAGAACAAAAAGAAGCCGATAGGCGGGAGAAAGAAAAACTTGATGTACAAGAAGCTGTAGGACTTAGTGCTCTTTTAAGAAAAATTGCCGATTCGGTAAGTTCAATAATAGACTCCTTTAAAAATTCATAATCGTTTTATATACAATAATAAATCTTTATATTTCAGGGTAAGCTTATTGTTGGACATAACATGTTACTCGATTTATGTCATATAGTTCATCAGTTTTTCGGTCCTCTACCTCAATGTTACTTAGAATTTAAATCTTTGGTACACTGCCTTTTCCCAAGGTTGTCAATTTTATATAATTTTAAATTTCATGAAATTCTAATTATTAATTTTATTTGCAATTTAGACTTTTAGATACAAAAATTATCTGCCAGTCGTCAATATTTAATACTTCAGTACCTTCAGTTCTCGATTATCTAATAGATCATTTACAAGCACCACCTTTTTCGATACCCGAGATGGAAAACGTAGAAAATCGAAGTTATAAAATTTCAAAAGATAAATTGCACGAAGCCGGGTATGACGCTTATATTACAGGACTTTGTTTTATTGCATTGAGTAATAGATTAGGTGAGACTAATCGTGATTTCTCTGAAGTTATCTTCCTACTCAGAAATTTTTATGATAAACTTATTATTTGCAGGTGCTATACATACGCCATCGGAATCGGTAGTTTTAGCAGATTCTCCGCTATTAAAACCTTATTTGAATAAGTAGTGTATTTCTCTTTTTATTTTTAATAAATACTAGGCAAATAATAATCAGTCATGAATTTATTTTTTAGGCTTTTAATAGCAAGGTTGAAAGATATACCTTTTATTAATCTTGCAGGCAGAGATCGTAAGTTTTTAATTATTTGATAATATTAATCTCGCAAATGGGAATTTACTGAAACAAATGTTTCTTAATTTCTTTAATTATGTTTCAGCTAATCCAAATAGAGATCACGTCTTCCATATTACGTTTCCTAAAGAGTGGAAGTATAGTGATTTAACACAGCTTTTCAGTCCATATGGTAATAAATAATAAGAGAAATAATGTAATAGATTGAATAATATTAATATAAAATATATTTTCAGGAGGTGCATATGTGGCGTGGTTATCAGATACCACTGCTTATGCAGGTTTATATCAAAAAGAACAAATCAGTGCTGTTATAAAGGATTTATTCAAATCTACAAAATATAATTTACAAAGATATAAGGAACATCAAGCAAGTTTACAGAACGAAAAGCCAATAAAACAAGAACGAAAACGGAAAATTTCTGAGTAAGTAGTAATTCAAATCATAATTCAATGTGTCAGTTGTAACTAGAAAGTAGTTTGAATAGGCTCACACATTTTTAATTAAGTTTCTTACTTTTTAATCTACATTTAATGTTTTTCATTCACCTCTAAACTATCTTAATACAACTTTAACTTTGTTATGTGTTAGTTTCTGTAATAGTAAACCATTCAATGTTTTAATGGTGACAGATATTACATAAATATATATTTCAATACTTAGATTAGAAACTGGCAGCCTTGCTGGATCTATTGGGTCTTATTGTAGAATCATGTAAAACGCCTATTGAATTTGGGCAGTAACTTGACATCGGATGCACGTCATCTCAGCCATAAGTGTGTAGAGGTTCAAGAAAGTCCATATATAATTATATTTTTGTTAACGAATAGACAAATATTGAAATATTTGTGTGATAATTATTAAGCATTACGCTTTTATTTTTAGTTCATTTTAAATAAGTTTTTTTATTTACATTTGTATAATTTCACTTTTAACACGTGATGATTCAATTATTATAAATGGAAATTTTATCGTACCAAAGTTGATTTATCAAATAGAATATGACGGAATATATAGCTTTTTTGTTCCTCGATAAAACAAAAATTTTTTTATTTTTGAAAACATTACTTTTTAAACACACTTTGTTACTTCGCTTTATAATTTTCAGAAGAAAATTGATTGATATGTTCTGATACATATTATGTACTTGTATACCACGACCATTTTTTTTATATAAACATTGATTTAAGTAAATAAAGCTGACTTTGTTATATGTAGACATTGTTTTTTGTAAGTATTTCAAATAAGATTCACGATTGTCAAATCTCAGATTCTACTCTAAGTTCTTTCAATAGTTTCAACAAAAAATATCGTATAAACAAAAAACCGCTAAAATCTTGATTGTGGGTAATGGTATCAACAAAATTAATCATTAAATAAGAGAAAAACAACAATAGTGTTGCATGCTATACGTCAATTATAAAGTGAATCTCGTGTTCATGTTAAGAATTGATTTGATCTTGGTTTCGTAGAAAAAAGAAAAAATAGTATAGATACTACGGAAGAGCGTACTACGAAAGGGAGCAATCAGACCACAAGAAAAACCAATAGCAACGTGGACGAGAGCTTCTTAGATACACACGACACTGCGATAATTTGAAGCTCAATTGTTTTGTTTTTTTATTACAAAAGTACATAGTTATCTGATATTTTTTTAAACTGTAAACGATGTACATAGCATTTACAAGTGCCTTCAACACAAGGCTTTTAACTTTGTTGATACCTCGCACGCAAGGAAGATTTTTTTATTAAAAGACTTTGTTAATTTTCTACCTCGAATCGTGTTTTTTTTCTTTCTAATCAAAATATCCTAAATTTCAAAATGCGCAATCCGATCGATAACCATCCAATTCTCAACATAAAGCTACAGGATTTTCCGTAAGAATTTAATACTTCCTAATTTCACGCTCAGTGCAAGCTACATGCAAGTATAGTATATCCATCAGTAACTAGGATAAATCACTGGTATATATCGGAGCCTGCGCGCAAAAGCTCAATGAAGCCATTAATCATTGGATTTATGTACATCCGCATTTATGTTTTGTTTTTCTGCAACGCCAATATCTGAGCAGTCAGTGCAATAACTCGTCGATAGTCTTCGGCGCCAATTTGAGCAATTAAAATGGTAAAAGCCTGGAGAGCATTGCTGTGTGAGTGTGTTTATATATAGATCGAATCGCGGGAGAGCGTGCGTAACGAGAGCCTCCCTTATATCTTATACTGGACTTCAAGAGATCAAGCTTCCGCCGAGAGCTTTTATATCGAAATATTAGCGTCGTTACCGAGCCTCATCGATAACCGCAGCAGCACTCGTTACATGCTTTAGTGCTTGATGCACGAGATCTCCTCCGGACAAATGCAAGCGAGAAAGAGAGAGAGAGAGAGAGAGAGAGAGAGAGAGAGAGAGAGAGAGAGAGAGAGAGAGACCGTTCTTCGCCGAACGGGCCTGCGTTGACAATTTATTCTTGATAGTATCTGTCTTTTTTTTATACTTTTTTGTTTCTGGGAACTAACTATCAATTTTATTCGTATTTGCCCTTTTCCTTTGAGCGTACATTGTTAGGTCGTTTGATTGCTAGGTACTTGAGGCTCTATCAGATTATTAGCTCAATCTTCGTATTTATTGCTTGCGGTATAACAATAATTTTATAATGATGTCGTTACAGATAAGTCAACTATCATGGAGCGACAATTTTTTCATTTACTTTGATACGTGTTTCTGATTTTGGAAAAGTTTGTGCAAGAACACTTAAAAAATCTAGCTACTCTCGAACAAATTACATTGATTATTGTGTCGCCAATTAAATAAATAGTGTTACATATATATATATTTCTTAATGCCAATTGAATATCTAATTTAATTGTAAATTCGTAATTACAGATATATATGTATATATTTACGCTTCAATTACATTCCATCGTAAGAACTTATGATGAAAATTAAGTGATCTATTCGGGAAAGCAAAGTAAAATAAAGAAAACCTCTTTCACCTTGGCAAACTAAACCAGTGGGCTTCCAATCGCGTTCATTATCGCGACCGCACTTTACGCGCAAATAAAAGGCCAGACTTGTCGTCTCTCTCTCTCTCTCTCTCTCACTCTGCGAGCTGGAGGTATTAGGACTTGATTAGAATAATGCAACACGTCTGAAATAACACTCACTTGCGCGCGAGCTCGCATTCAGATCGTGTGCACAAGGAATGCAAATGTGTGTGCGATGTAAACCTGATAAAAAGGGAGATGAGGACAAGTCCGTCATTAGCGGCTTTAGCGATTTTGTCTTCGGCCAAATTAATTCATTCCTAGTTATAATTCTAGCTACCGAGCGAATTCTTTCGGAATTTTATTGAACGGGTCGATAAATTATTTTCTTTTAAATTTTAGAATTGCTAAATTTGAATGCAGCTTGAATAAGCAATAAAATTAACACCTGTCGCATTATCGTCAGCGTATATCTGCATCATTTGGTATGAATAGCGTACGTGTTTACCGTGATTGATTAGCGAAGAACAAAACGCAGTTTAGAAAATGACGTGATAATTGAAATGATAATGGCAATCGATGGTCTTTTTTCAATCTATTGTAATGAAAGTGATTTATGAAAATGTATATTTTTCTACTTAAATAGGAAGGAATTGTTTAATAATCAAAATAAGCTCAAAAAAATCTAAAAAAATAAAAGGAAATAACACATCTCATTAATTCCACAAATTAAAAAAACCGTTGTAGAAAGTAACACCCTCATATAAAGCTACTTGCGATAAACGAGACTTTTGCTCGTCATTCAATTCTAGATTCAGTCAATTTAGCGCCCAATCAAACAGCGGGCATCCATTGGAGAATGGTCAAAAAGCATTTCCAGCGAGGACTGAAAATTTTCCATTTTCACGGGGCGCGCGGATCGTTGCTGCTCCCGCGGCGAAGTGCGAAGAGAAAACCGGTTGCTCGCTCGCTCGCCAGCCTATATATCGACTTCCTCTCTCTCTCTCTCTCTCTCTCTCTCGGTGCGCGCGCTTGCCGTTGAATGGCGCATACGCTCGGGGCTTAAGTGAGCCTAGACTTAATCAGAAATTCACGAGACAGATTTATGTACTCCATTCTTTTGCTGCTGCTCCCCTTTCTGCATTCTCACAATTTTTGTTTTGTTCTCTCTCTCTCTCTCTCTCTCTCGCTTTTTGCTGGCTGTTGCTGCTGGAATCTACTTGCAGCACGCGTTGTTTAATCTTTATTTGATGCGCAAGCTTATCGGCCTCTCTGCGTAAAGTGGAACTAGTCTCTTCCGCGGGAGCTTTGAAGTATCTAATTGATTGTCCGACGATTATAAGCGCGCGCTCGCGTTAATTAGAATAATCGTGAAAAAAAGCACGCGCGCGTATCTTTTCTCAGAGAGGATTCTGCCGTTAACACGCGATAAGGATTTCGCTTTCTCTGCTGCTGTTGCCGCTGCTGAGCGCTGCTGAGTTACTTCGATGGTTTTCTGAGCAAAAGCCATGAAACTTGTGGTCTGTTTTGCTGTTGTTGCTTGACAAGACGTCTGTCGGGTCTGATCGGGTCAAGAGATTGACACAAAGGACTCGTTGACTTGATTTTTCCGCGAACGACCGAGGTTTTCCTAATTTTTTATTTGGCGATGCAATAAAGTCTATTGGAGGTTTTGTAGTTCGTTGTGAACACATATTTATTATAAAGCCGAAATGATACGGAAGTTGATTTGCATTAAGTGCATAGGGCTTGAATGAGGCTTATCTTCGTATCAGTAGACGCAAACAAATTATAATACTCGCTTGACGTACTTCAGTTTGAACGTTATACAGCTGCTAATACAGATACAGCCATTAATTTCAATCGAAGTAAATTGCAACACAAGTGCGCAAAAAAGGCTTATCTCGTTTCGCAAATTGAAGTTATTTGCACTACAGCTCGCACGACTGTGCAACATTACAATGGGAGAAAGAACAACAGCAAAAGATCAAGGCTTCATAGCCAGGGAGATCGCTTAGCGCGAGCATTTAGTCGAAACAAGAAAAAGTGTAGGTTATCCTGATTATTTTTTCGTTTTTGCGCGAGCTGGCGAGCCACACGCGCTCGATAAGCATCGGCAACAATGTAATACACATTTCTCGGGGCGCGAGCGCATGCGTCTCTTTGCCTGTAGCTCGAACAAGGTCAATCTCCGCTCGTGGTGTTTTTCCGTGTGTGTGCGTGTGTGTAATAAATGTTAACGTTGTATCGACTGGCGCGAATGTTGCGCTCACGCGAGTTCACGCGCGATTTGTATACAATCTTCCGTCCATTCATTCGCTGGACCGAGAGCGTCGCGATGTTCACGTGCGCGCGCGCACGCACGCGACTTTTCAATGCTAATGCAGCGACGAAAAATCGGACCGACCGAACGAAATTAAAACGCCAAGGGCGCGATTTTTCCCGTACTTTGCCTTCGTGACTAATGACTGTGGTAGGCTTGGCTTTTCCGATCGGTAGATCATTTAAGAATGTACTTTGCTCCGTTGTCTCGTTGCTGAAAGTAAAGAAACACGCTCGAGGGCTTTCCGCTTGAAAGAGCGAGAGAGCAAAAAGGAGAGTATACGGTTGACGGCTGGCTTCCGATGCAGAGAAAGAGCTAGTGTGCAGCGCTAATTGAAGGCTCTTGAGTTTGAGTCTTTCGATTTCAAATCGTTCACGCAATATTTCAGATTTTATATAGGGATGCATACTGGCGTAGCTTGCATTATCTAATGATTGTTTTTCAGCGTCGAGCGCAAGATGGACATGTCCACCATTTGGAACATAGTTCTGGAAAATGTCTATTTATTACTTTTCAATTCTTACGTTCGCTTAGCTTAGGTATTTTAATTTTTCGAAGGAAAATGAGAGAAAAAGGAACCGCCAATGCATCCTACGAGCGCAAAACTATTTTCAAACTTATGCATAATTCATGCACCGATTAGAAATTGTTCATTGGTAAAAATGAGTAAGTGCAACATAATTTGCTTTTACACGCTTCGTATCTTCAGACGCAAGAAAAGAAAATTTAGCCGAGCATTTAACACGCTTGTCTATCAGTATAGCGTGCATTAAATATTCAATGAGATAAACATCACAGGCTGCAACGCTTTATTTTTCTTCCCTCTGCAATTCAACGCGCGCGCGCGTACATTGATTGTTTCTAACGCGCGATAAAGCATAAGTATAACGGTGCTTGTCTTTTTTTGCTTATTTTCTTTCTTTCTTTTCTAAAAACATCGGCACGCACTCAATCATTGGGCAACTAATGCACCGATAACAAGTCGAGCGCGCGGCTTGCACATAGATTTGCATTAGATTCGCGTTAGCGCGCGCACAAAGGAGCGAGGCGTAGTGGTGAGCTGTCGTGTGCACGCGGATAGTTTGATTCGCACGACTGTCACTTCTTGAAAGTTCAGCGTGCTTAATTGAGCCGCGATAGCGAGTCGTAAATAGAGACGCGCGATGATTTGCGATCAAGAGAACAGCCGAGACAAATTGCGAGAAATACAAACGCGTAGTTAAATCATCGCTGGAAACTCGTAAATTCGACAAATTCCAAAGGCCCCGCATTGAAAAAGCCATAAAGCTTCCGATCGCGACCTTAAATTAATCCGACGAAGAGAGAAAGAGCGAACGAGCGAGCGAGCGAGCGAGCGAGCGAGCGCGAGAGCAACACCGGTAAATCGCGCTCTCGATTTTTCTGACACGCGCCGCGCAGATGCATGACTACCGGTAGTGTAGTAGTTGCCCCCTCGCGTGCCCAGTAAATTAGCGGATTCCTCTCGCGCGCGAAGCTTTTTCTTCTTTATTCTCCTTCTCTTTCTCCCGCGAGGCGCCTTCACCTTGCAGCACATAAACGCGCTCACTATTTTTCTTTTCTTTCCTTTGCTTTTTTTTTTTAAAGTTCCACACGCGTGCGCGCTATATGAGGGTTAGGATCAACTTGTATCCGCTTCTCTTCCTTTTTTCTTTCTTGTTGTTGGTTGTTCGTAAATTATACTTGCGAAATGTCGGGTTAGAATCCTTTTGTTTCTTCTTCTTTGTGGGTGCCGAGGAAATGTTGCGCGCTGTGAATTAGAGATTTCAATGAAGCTCTCCCTAACTCTGTTTAATCTATTTTTTAAATATTTTTATGTGAAAGAAGAGAGCACTGAGATCGGCATTGGCAAAGGTATCGTTTATGTAGAATATAACTTACAGATTATTTACATTTACGTATTATTAGTTGTATCCGGTTTCATGCAACAAACCGGTATAAAATCTGAGGTCAAGTTAGTATCATGAAAATATTTGATAACTTCCAGATTTTTTCGGAGCTCTGAAGCAATTTGGGCAGAGGCGATACAGGCATTTACTAAACACCAACAGTGAAAATAATGCCAGGTTGATTTTCAAATATTTGAATTTTGAAAACTGTTAAAATCTTAGTGAAATTGCCCATTAATTAAAATTGCGCAATATTACCCTACGGCCTTCATTATATTTTCTCATTTTGTAATGTTTTGCAAGGTGATCGATGAGTGTGTCGAAAAACCGCAAAATTATCTTGAAGGTTTTCTAATGTCATCAATTATTGCAATTGTCATGGTGGATTTTAGAAATGAAAAACAATTCCATGATTGCTAACGCTTGTTGCCAAAAACCCAAAACAAATGTGGTTGCGACTCTAAAGTTTATCAAGTATCATCCACAGTCTCGCATTCTGAAGAAAGCTGTGAATAGAATCTAACAAATCTTTCCATGAAAATCTTTTGAAAATTCTAAATCAGTCTAGAGTTCTAAGAAAAGAATTGCAGTAACAAGCACATTTTCGAAATTACCAAAGTGAAGTTTTTAAAAATGTTCAGTTCAATAGCTAGCTACAGTTTGATTATTCCTGGTTGCTTTCTTTCATTTCGCTGGCGATCGATGAAATATATAAACTCGAAACTAATGAACGCAATTAAAGCCATACACGGTATTTCCTCCGGCGGCAAAGACTGAAAAAGAAACATATGTGCGGCGGAGTACGAGCGCGTAACATCGAATTAAAATAATCTCGATGCTCACACTGAACACGGAGGACGATAAGGGAGACACCTCGGGAAATCGAAGTGCCGCAGGGCCTGGCGTAGTCTTGTACCGATTGCTCATATTTAATGTGAATTATACTTTTCTCGCTCTCTCTCTCTCTCTCCCTCTCTTGTAACCGTGCATATTCATCGCTGCGCGCAGTGCGCTCGTTGAATAATACCGCTGCAAATATATATTTTCCATTGCCAGAGGTTTTTGTAGCTCCGAAGACAATAATGCGGTAGCTTAGATGTTATCGCGCACGTATAATCTCTACTTGCCCTCGCACCAGTGTGTATTATAAACAGTTAATGAGCGCAGAATCATTTTGAGAATTTGCTTGACTATACATGCGCGATCGCAGCATATCGCGCATTCCAACAATATTTCGAGGCTTTATCGCTCGCTCGAGAGTACTGCAAAATTCATTCTTCATTTCCATTTCGCCGCAGCCCGCGAGTATAATTATCATACAGCCGTGGTCTGAGCGCAGATAAGCCGGAGAATTCCTTGCCGACTGTTGCTGCTGCTCTGCAGTCCAGGGCCTCGGCGATATTGATAACGAATAAATCGCGTCCGAAAAAAAGATCAGATCCTCGCATAAATATTTACCGCTGACTATTTCACTTGTAAATCGCGAGCAGTCCAGTTTTAATTGTAGGGAGGAGGGCTTTGCTAGTTGCCTTTTTCTTGCCTAGTTGTCTTTTCTTTTCATTCAATTTTTAATCAAATCTTAGATTAATTATAAATCTACGTTTCAAAATAATGCACACATCTTTTTTTATAAAGTTAATCTTGCGCATAGCTTAGATTTTGATATTTTATATTTTCCAGTGACATTTTGTCAATAGCTGAGGATTTACTTTTTGATATTTTGCAATTTCGTTAAAACTACAAAGACCATTGAATCGATTGCGTTAGAATGTGAAAGAACGTTTTGCGGATCGAAGAGAGATTAACTAATGTTAATGTTTGCAGAGTGGACGAGCCGACGTCTGAGAAACCAATGGCAGAGCCAGAAGAAAAGGACGACAGTTCGACTTCCCCCAAGGGAGAGGACGACGGTTGGGAAGTGGCAACAGGTAATAACACTAAAGATAGCTCAGCCGTGACGCGTCGACCGAGCAGCGACGACGAGTTCTGCGTGGTGCGTAAAGTTCGTTTGAAGGGCTCGAGATCATCGGCAGTACCACCCCCTCGACTAATCATCACCGCGTCGACGCGTTACACGATTCTCAGCGACCTCGACGACGAGTACGAGGAGGAAGAAGAGAAGCCGAGCCTGAAAAAAGGTTCACCGGACAAGAGATCGCGCAGGAGGAACGAGGCTCAAAAGAAAGCTAAACGATCTGTCACTGCGGGAGCTACCAAGTCGAGGGGGTGGATCACTTGGTCCACGTGGATCAAAGTCGTGCCGCTTCTTGGTCTACTTGTTTATCTGTATTATACTACTTCGGAGCTTGAACGCGACGGTCCTGAGGACTATTTTTATGCATAGTGGGCCTCGACAAGCTTGATCTTTTCTTTTTCTGTTTCCTTTTCCCACATACGTCAAATGGTATACTTATACTCAAGAACATTACAATTAAGAAAACAAATTCATTTAAGTTACTATCAGAAAGGGTTTTAGACTTATTTCAAGCTTTTATTTTCAACGTGAGATTTATTTGTTTAAAGGCTGGATATATAATAACGATTTCACGGAGTACAACCTGTGTACTTATACTGCACAACTACAATACGAACGTCCACAGAGTGTGGCGTCCTGCATTGTGATCTATTTAGATTTCGTCAATGACTAAAAGAAGCAGATTGTATGTTTTTATACACACTCATGAGATGTAAGTTTTCTAAGGAGATGCAAGAGATCTATTACCCAATTCGAACATTGAAATGTATTTTTAAAGCAAAATACGTACGACTTTTATAAGTATTTTTACATATTTTATACACTAGTTTTTAAGCTACTGTATGTGGTATCGAAATAATTCATTTTCTTTATGTTTGTATCGAGTTTACAGTTTTCCTAGAAGCTTGTTACTCGAATTTATTTTACACATTTTTTCCAATTCGACCTTGCGTTCCTTTGACAATCCTGTAAATGATGTCCTATTATGGAATATGCATTCACATACATTATACGCACAAAAAAATTAATATATATTTTTCATATTAGATTTTAGTTATTTAAGCAAAATTATTTATGTATACGCAACTGTCGAAGAAAAGAAAGACAGATCAACCGTGAGCGTATAAAATTAATTTATTTTTTTCTGAATTTGTGTTTACATGTACGCAATTTTTTACCGAGAACAATAAACTCAATCGTTTTTATTGTTGAACACGTGGACTTTGCATATTGTTATTCATAATAGTCATTCGACTCTTGTGTAATATTCCTTTTTCTCGTTGTTTGCGCAGGTAAACGCAGACGCAAGCGACATCGTACGCAGTCAGCGCTGGATCAGGAACCTGCTCCTAAGAAGGCTGATAATCGGAAAAAGTTTGCCGAAAACGATACGTGGGCTTAAATTGAGTTTTTTTGTAAACGACAAAAGCTGACGTATCTACTATCTGATACGGGCGTGAACATGTGTCTATTTTTCGAAACACTTTTTTGATTATTCCAGTCTCACGCTTTAGTAATTGAATCAACCGAAGAAATAAAATTTCTCGTTGTAACAATTTTTTATTGATCACTGACTGAATACAAATAAAACAAAAACCTGCCGCATTCTCTTGGAGTTATTCATTCAAATAAATACACATTGAAATGACTTGTTTGAAAAGAGGTAGAACCAGCAACAGATTCATTTAAAAAAAAGCTGTTCAGAACAATCTTTTCTGAGAATTTTTTCGTTGTTTACCGCTCGTAAATCCTCGCTTACGCATGTACTTACAAATCATTAAGTCGTCTAGCCGTAAATTCGAAAAACTGCCTTCACAAACATGCAGAAAATACGCCTACTTAGGCCGTCAGCGTTAAGGCAACTATCTTCAAAAAATTCATGCTTCGCTCGACAAAATACAGCCACTCTTTCAAACACACACATACACACACACACACGCGCGCGTAAATAACGGCCGACAGTTATATGAAGTTCTCGTCTCTCTCGTTCTCTCTCTCTCTCTCTCTCTCTCTCTCTCTCCGCTTCGCTTCTTCTTCGTTTGCTATATTAATAATGTACGAGCAATAAAGTCACCCAAGCTCCTCTTTCTCTCTCAAAGCCTGTGTTTATTTTGGCCGCGCGCTCACGTGTTTATTGGCGATGCCTATCGTTATATAGACACGATCACCTTTACGATCCATTTCCTCGTTTTCATCAACGATAAGCCTTTATATCAGTCGTATCGATTATTTCTCATGGATACCCGCGCGCCAGCCGCGCGCCAGCCACGCGGTAGTCTTCCTTTTCTGATTGACGAGGAAGAGCAGGCCGCGAGAGGAGCGAAGATCTTTCCCGATTGCAACCTACTACTGATAACGTTAATGCGGGGCATCTAGGCTGCAATGCCGCTGCAGATATTTTCACTGAAACGCCAGCTACCAATTTCGATCGAGGGATATTATCCGTTTGTACAATAACGTCCACGTGCCTCTATATACACACACCTACTTATCGAAACATCATCAGCTCCGATTTGTATTATCACTGTGGGTGTGTACACAGAGACGCAAAGTCCAAACAAAGACGAGTAGCCGCATATCGGCTTTCTCGCGCAACAGCCGGCAAGCAAGCTCGCATTCGTTCGAAATAATCCAGTGCCTGTGCGTGTTTACACCCGCGAGCATTATAATAATCGACTTGGCGCGCGCGCGCGCGCGCTCTGCAGTTTGTCGGTTGGCGCGGCCGCGGACAGCAAAGAGCAGCATGCATCGCCAGGTGGTGGAGAACAATTTTCGTCGTCGCGACGCCGAGGAGATCCAGTCAGCAGCGGGCGTTAACGGTGTCGACGGCACGCCAACGCGTCGCGGTCTCATCGATTTACCGCGCCGGATGCTCATCCAAGATTTCGATCCGACGGTGAGTAATTGCGTGTGACAAAGTTGGACATTTTTGGGATTTCCAAGGGCATTGCAATATCGTCATTTCAAGGCACATGCCGCATAGAAACCCCAACCCTGCCGCAACAAGTACGTAGGTGCGCCTGGAAGCGATGACACTTGGTTTTTCTGTTGCTTTCATTGCAAGTCCGGTTACTTACGTTCGTTTTTTGCACAAACTTCGTTACGCTCAGTGTGCGTTCGTTTGGAGCTTGCCGATGATGCGCGCGCAGCTCTATTTTTTTATTCAAACTCTCTCTCTCGGCTCGTCAAACATCAAACAATTGCCATGCGTATCCGATTATAAGTTTTATCGAAGCGACCTATCTTCTTATCGGCGTTCAAGCGGCTTTCCTCATTCTTCCTCGCGTGCCGTGTGTCCAACGCGAGTTGGCGCATCGTTGCTTTCCTTTTCCCGTATGCACATGTATGCTTCTGCCGGGTGTGTCTGCGCAGAGTATACGAGATTGTACGATTCTATTGTGCGCCGAGCGGCTGCGAAAGGGGATTCGCGTATTTCCTCTACAGGGAGGGAGAGAAAGCTATAAGAAGGGGGAAGTCTTTAATTTCTTTTAGTTGCGCGTGTCCCCACGAAAACTTCTATTTTTATTTTATACCAAAAATAACGCTTGGCGATTCGGAATAAGGCTGACGCTTTCACGAACGAAACTTAACGTCAACATTTCCAACCACGAATTTTCATCAAAAGCCTTTTTGCGCTCGCGTACAATATGTTGCGAGAAATCACCTGCTTCGTAAACGAAAAAACCGCCCACAGCGTTACTTTCAAACATTCCCGTCTTTTTTTTTTTTTTGCACAGCCTCCTCTCTTTTCTCTCTCGGAACAGAAGCAAAACACCTTGCACCACGAACGAGAAAAAGAGGAAAGAGAAGACGCTGCACATATAGCAAGGCACCCGCTGCTTCCGACTCTTCTTTTTTTTGCAATAAACTAGCTCATCGACCTCGCTTTCGCGAGTCTCGTTTTGCCCGACCTCGCGCCTTCTCTCTCTCTCTCTCTCTCTCTCTCTCTCTCTCTCTCTCTCTCTCTTCGTCCATCGGTAATTATATACGCCGAAGCGTAATAAGTCCGCGCAGCGGCAGCAACGTATATCTTCGATCGACGATATGAAGCCCGCTGCTCAATGCTCGCAGTACATATAAGCTGACGAGTTAATTTAACGCTACATTATACTTGTCCCTCCTTTTTACCTTTGTCTATTTGCCTATGCTTACTAATTATCACGCGGACGCACGAAAGTTTCTCCCTCGGACAAAACAAAAGTAACGATTATTTATCGATGTCAGTAGTAGATTCACACACACACACACAAAATGAGCACGTACAATATATCCTGAGATATACAGCGAGGTGGAGCATAAATCGCGCGTCGCCCGCGGCTCGCGGCCGCGCGGCCTAATAATGACAATAAGTATCCCGCGGAAAAGGCTGCACGTCCTATAAATAAATCGGGGCTGTGATATAGGGAGTAAAGGGGTGCACATGCGCGCACTTGTAAAAATGAAAGGAGAAAAGAAAATATCCCGGAGAAGTACGCGAGGCTTCTGATTTAGTGAGTATGCAGGCGCTTTACGAGCCAAAGCGGTAGCTCCGTACGTGAGCGCAGCGCCCGAGCGAGAGAGAGTGCCAACTTGAATAAATTGCGATCGCGTGCGTCTGACGCGGGTTATGCCGAGTTTGCTTGCAACCACGCGAGGACCTCTGGGATATGCCACGCAGCTGGCTCGGGTGTCGACGACGTGTGATCGGGAGAGTCCTCGCCCGTCGGCCCGTCGGCCCGTCGCCTTCTCTTCGGATGTTCAGCCGTGCATTGGGAATCAGTTTCAGCACTAATTATTCCACGTGTGCACCAAGGGTTGGAGGAAACTCAAAATCGTATACCAAACGAGACGTCATGACTCATCAGTGGCGTTCAAAGCTCGCCCGCTTAGAATGTTCGATGACATTAAAATAGTACCGCTTTCAATCTATAAAGTGTTCTCGCGACGCTGCTAAGCATGAACATCTTTGTAAAAAAAGCACGCATACGTACACAGACACACGTATGAAGCGAATATTGAAAATAATTGGAAAAGCGCGGAATAAATCCGGCGTGTAAACCCAACAGGTAGCTTCGTGGGTAGATTATCGAAACGTAAACAATCGCACGCGGCGGTGTATATCGTCGAGCGTGATTATTTGTCGATGCATCGAGCGCGCGAAAGTTCTTTCTCTCCCTCGTATGTAGTGGCAAATGGGCTCATATTTTCGCGCGATGGTTAATAAATTGGCACGCTGCCGCTGCCGCCGCTTCTTGACGATTTAACACCCCGATTAGGCCCTCCTCGGGCCGACAAATTTATTTTTAGCACCTACATACTGCGAGGACGGGTTCTAACGAGTCTGCCGCCGCCGCCGCGCTACCATTAAGAGATAATTAATTCGATAGCATTTATCCGTCGGCTATCGCCTAGACTCGGCTTCCTCGGGCCGGGGAATCGATATTGAGATTCTTTTCTCGTGCAGCTAAGGTGTGCGGCTGGTTGTTACCGCGACAAGGCGGATGAGATATTTCGCGGATGAGAGCGCTCGACAATCGGCGCGACACACCATTGCTCACGGCGAGGCTAAGAGCAACGGTCCGTCAGACGCAGAAAAGAAAAAAAAACGGCGCTCGCGGCGGTAGCCGCAGCTGCATACGTTTGCCGTGTTTCGCGATATCGCGGAGCGAGTGTGTCGATATATCGCGCTCGGTCGCGGCCGTTTATTTGGCCGCCTGTTGAACATCGTGGCGGGTGGCGCGCACGCGAACTACTTATATATCTGCGGAGCGGACTTCTTTCTCGCACTCGGAAATATAATTTGATCGTTGCGTAAGGCTGCCTTGTGTTTCGCATGGGCTACGCCTCTCTGGCGAACGCCCGATGTTGAACACGTGCACAAGCAAGAGGTACGATTTCAATGGGTATTTAGCGCTGTTTTCAATTACCACTCTCTCGCTCGAAACAATCCAAGTGTGTACGGGCGTCTCGAGCAATTTATCTCGATGGGCCGATAATGGAATTGAATCTGATCGGCGCACGCTGCACACGGCGATAGTTGCAATTTGGCGAGATGACGGCGTTGCTTCAGCTGCTCAGTCTGCGGTCGGCAGTGCCGAGAGGTAACTTGGGACTTAGCAGGCCAGTAGGATTCTCAAGGTACACGACCACATGGACCACTAAGGCCCAAACTACCTCCGGCTCCTTCGTCGTCGTGTCGCCGACGCCGACGCCGACGCCGGCGCGCGCATTTATCTGCGCACACAACCTGCGAACATGAAAGGCGCACATTTTCAATGTGAAAATGAGTAACGGGTATAAATCGTTATTTAATTAAAGTGCAAGCGCGAGAGCGGTCAGTCGCAATATCTAAATGGCTTGAAAACACGAGTTATCACTCGGGCTCTTGCTAAACTCGAAATATACAGACAGAGAGACGTTGGGGTATATAATCAAGAGTCGCGATCTCGCACTGCTGTGTAATACAACTTATCGCAAGCAGCGAGTCGGAGAGAACGCGGTAGCCGATAAATTAATAAGCTCGGGCGCAACACACACACACACACACACACACACACACACACACACTCTCACTCGCACTCTGCGGCTCTCTCCGTCGTGCGTGCGCGCGCCCGAGTCCAGTCTCTTTCTCCTGCGAGCGCTTGACGGATGAATCGATTTCATTTGCGCGCTCCGCGAGGTGTTGCGATCGTTAAACCGTTGCCAAATCATCGTGCAGTTCTCACGTCTGCGTTTGTCGCCTTTTCCTCGGCCTTCTTACCCGAGGAGGCCAGCTGCTTGACGGTCGGATCAGCAGCCGTGGCAGCAGTGCTATTGTCGTTTCTCGTTTGTTTACAGCGTGCCGGAGAAAGTTATAATTGTACAGGCTCGTTTGTGATTTATAAATCCTTGTTCGCGCTGGCGCTGCGTGTGCCTGGCGAATTTTCATGATGGATTATATTTCATATCGGGCGACGCTGCTGCCCGCATTTGCAAATTATATAGTTTTCGCGCTCTTTTAAAATTTATCGTTTGCGAATTTTTCATGCCCGAGCTATCATTAGGAGGCTCGATTTGTTCGAGGCGCGGTTGCAACCTAATTATTTTATTCAGTCTGATTTTTTCAGATAAATAACATGTCGTGATTTTGTATAATGGAAATTGAGCGCTGATCCGCAGAAAGGTTCGACGTCGATTAACTACAACCAATCTCGTGCAACCGATGTAAAAGAAAAAGCCACGCGTGCGCTCCTTGCCTTTTTCGTTTCTAGAATCTCTCGCGCGAGCTTAGCCATTATAAAGCTCGCGTGCAATCGACATGCTTTCCCGTTCCCCTTCTCCCGCGGGAATCTAATTACGAGAAACAAGAAGAAGAAGAAAGACACAGACGAGCAAAAAAGAGGGAAGAAGTCGCACGTGCGCAGGAAATAATTAGACGATCGGCGTTATCGGCGCGCTCAAATATTTACTAATAAGACTTTGTTGGCTCGCAGACGAACGGCGCATGGGAATAGCGCTCGAATCAGCGCTGCGAGAACATCCGACTGATCTTTCAATAGAAAATCCGAGCGCACTTTTTCCACTTCGAAAGTGCTCGGCCAATATTATGCCGTTGATTGATGAACGTTATTCGCGCTTTTTTTTCGTCCGCCTCCATGGCGAACACGAGCAATATGCGCTCCGACATGTCTGCTATCGTTTGGCGTTCGATGTTAATTTATTACTGTGTACTGTTCAAGCAAATACAGCTCCATTATAACGATTAGTCTTATTAGAGATCTGCAAAGCCTTATCTCCTTTTGGGCATCGTTATGTGCGTTTCCTCGCCGCGGTGCGGTGCAACTACATTTTCCTGAATGCGCTTCGACAAGGGAGGCACGATCGAGAGACTAGATGTCTTTTTTGGACTTAATTAAGACCTTTTCGGCTTGGACTATTCGAACAACGTTCGAGTGACCGCATTTTTTCACTGAGCTTCAGCCAATATTTTGCTTTATCACTCTGAACAGTCGCCAAATCGAGTGTCGTTAATACTGATCGACGTGATTATCGAAATAAATCCGATTGGATTAGAGTAAGAAGACATTTCCGATGTGTCGATCAGCATGTGAGCTCGACTCATAGAACAGGTTTTCAAGAAGCACACAGATTAAAAAAAACCGCTTCCTCGATTCAAATTAGAACGCTATTTATCAATAATCAAGCTCAGTTAAGGATTAGACTTTTTGCTTTACAAGAACGTAAACTCGAAAACCAGCGGATACAAGAAAAATGTTGAACGGCGTGAAAGTAAAAGCCAAAGAGAAAGAAAGAGAGAGAGAGAAAATGCATTATCCGTAACTAATTACGGTATTGAGTGTCAATCGAAGAGAAAAAGAAGGCGCGATTTACACTGATTTTGAAAAGTTATGCATGCACGCGATCGTATTGCCTACTTCCGTGAGAATCGGCACAAGGCAAGACTTCCAAAGCAGAAGAGAGAGGGATAGTACAGTCAAAACCGCCTCCGTTGAGGAAGTTGTAACTCAATTATTTAAAGGAGGGGCGAGCCAAGTAAAAGGGGTGCAAGTGCTTCCGAAAAATCCAGGACGCTCGGTCGCGCTCGTCCCTCTTGTCACAGCTGAATTTAGTCCGCGCGCGCCTGTGAGAATGAATGGTCACCGATCGTCCGTCTCGCTCGCACTGACGCGGCGAAGGCCACCTCCAAACAAATTTATTGTAAACGACTGCGTCCGATTGTCTATCGTTTGCGTTTAAGCCGCGCGGCTTTTCTTAATTACACGTCCATCTCGTCGTTTCAGCGATAAGATGTAATTTCGTTGGAAATTTCAGGGGTATCGTATGAAAAACGTGTAATTTTCAGCGATTATCCGACAATGTTTCGCGAGTCCTCGCGAGGACGCATTAATTAGAAGTTATACATTTTACATCGCATCCGACAGTCTGAAAGTACGAGGAAGGCGAAAATAAGCTGAAAAACTTGAAATCTCGAGAGGATCTCTCAGCAGCAAATTGGCAAAGTTAGCACGCGCGCGCAGACGCGTTTAACAAGCTAATGGCAATCCTCGTGCGCGAAGCTTCGAAGTATCACTCGCGCGGACCTGTTGGAAGCGTTTAACGAGTGTCCGCATTATATACACCACTTGCGCGGCTCCATACTTCTCGCGCACGCCACATTCTAACGGCTGTCTTTAAGCGCCCCGACGATTAAACGTATGTATATCGGTCTCCAAAGACGCACGAGCGAAAAAAAAAACAGGCCATGGATTTTTTTCAAACGGAACGTATTCGTGTAACCCGAATACAGTCGCGCAATTTCAACCTATCGGACTTAACCGAAGGGCCTCGAACGGTCTGATTAAATATGTAATTGGTGAAAATCGCGCCGATAAATCGCTGCGCCATAACTTTTCATTAGCGCTTTTACGCATCTCTGAATTCTTGGTAAAAAGTCTATCTCCTCGATTACCGGACGGCCGACATTTCCATAGCGCTCTTAACGCCGAGTTTTCTCGAACGAACGAACGAACGAACGAACGAACGAACGAACGGGAGAGAGAAAAAAAAGTAGCAGCGGCGCTTTAGGCATCATTAGGGCGAGAGTTACATTCGTCCACGTGCGAGCGCGCGCTTGAGAAAATTCTTCGCAAATTGCCAACGCGCGCGCACAAGAGAGTGAGAGAGAGAAAAAGCGGCGCCGAGAGTGTGACGAGCCACACACACGCGCGCGCGCACAAACGCAACGCCGAGTTTTTAACGGCGCTAGCCGCGGTTTTCCTTTTGTTTTTTCCAGTGCGACGAGGTGCGTGGGATTATTCTCCTGTTCTCGCGCGGATTTCACCTTCGCTTTACGCGCCGCCGTTGACGTCTGTTTATCGTTCTCGTGGCCTGCAAAGCGACTCGACTGCTTTGCCAGTGCATTACTTTGACGCTACTCGAGTATACTTGCGTGCGCGCGAGCTACCTGCGGCCGCGTTATTCCAAACCCTCGTGTATTTGTAATTTGGCCAGAAAAATATATTCGTCCATTTATTAAGATTATCAAGACAAAAGCTACAAATTCGAATGCCTCTCTCATGCTTCTACATTGTCATGCTCGAGTAATCAAGGAGTACGGTTCTTTTCGTACGACTGGTCATTCTAACTCCGCGTAATAGCGACTCGCTATTTATATCTTCTCGCAAGAAAAATCTCATTGCAGCTCACAGACGCGTATCAATAGATCAATCATTTTCCTCTAACAGCCTCTACTTTTTCAAAAGAAAAAACAACTCTCCAAGAAAGAATTTCAACCGCAGCGAGCTAATCGAGTAAGAGGCTGTACCATTTTCCAGGGCTGGCGTTATAAGTATTATGGATTTGCGCTCTTCCCTCTCTTTCTCTCTCTTGGATAAGATATCGGGATATCGCGACGCGTCCGCCCGCGGAGCTTCTGCGCTTGCTTCGCTGCAACTACCGGCTCTATAATTAACCCCCTTTTGCTTGCTCGCTTGCTCGCCGTGCTCTTATACCCGCAATGGGATTATTCTGCAAACGTATCTATGCTCGACGGCGACGACGAGGACGACGCCGCCGTCGGCGCGTTCACGGCTGATTAGCTTGTTTCGCCTGCTTTAGGTGCATGAAAAGTCACAACCATCAGTGCGAGCGCTGCGCATTATTTATCGCATATTTATCGCAGTTGCATATGTTTGCGCGCCCCTGTGAATGCTTCCTTCTCGATGCGTCGGTATTTGCAAGTGTAAACGCAGACTATCCACAATAATTTTGCATATTGCTTTTTATTAAAAGCTATTGCAATATATTCAATATGTTTGAAGCTTGCAAACATTCGTGGCTCGGATTTAAATGTTAACGGAATCAATGTATCGCAGCTACACAGTATACATCGCCGTGAGAAATAGCGCTTCATTGTAGAGAGTACAAAAGATAACCCGTACCCATGAATAGGCTGCATATATAGCAACAAGCAACGTATAACGTTGATTAACTCTTTCGGCGAGAACAAGCCGCAATGTTACTTCGTCAAAGGCAGAATAAAAATGGAAAAAAACGGACAAACTGCTTAGGTCAGATTTTACATCTCTCTGTCGCTTGTTTCTCGCGCGCCCTTGTAACGCCAAGATAACGTCGGCGGCCCTATTCGTGTACTTGCTAATTGTTGCTGTTCTGCCTCATGGGATCGGCATTTTTTCTTTCGCGACGAGCATTGCAAATTTGTTTGAGCGACCGACCCTCGTTCACAAGATATTTTCCGCGCGACGCTCGGCACGACTGATCCACGCAACAATCCCGTACGCTCCGGCCACAATGGCCTCCGCCGTCGCCGCCGCCGTCGCCGCCGCCGTCGCCGCCGCCGCCGCCACCGCCGCGGCGCATTTAAATTCCGTGATTAGCCAGATCGACGCTAATAATCGAAGATGAATCGGACAAAACTTCTCATCGCCGCGTAATCGAGAAAGAAAAGCATTCTCTTGATTTCCTTGTGCAACCTCATTACACAGCCTCTAGATCAACTATCGGTCTATTCTCTAGCAATGAAAAGAAGATGCCTATCCGTACAACAAACAAAGAAGGCACGAGGCCAGGGAAAAAGCTTCATCCGCGCTCGCGTGGCCGACAAAAAGCAAAATTAAATCCGTCGTTCGCTCGCGTTGAGTGCGCAAGATTCGAGTCACGCCTCAGCCTCGCAGCATCGTTTTTCCAATGGGGAGAAAATCTGCCGATGGCCGATGGCCGATGAAAAAGAAGCCACAGCCGCCTCGCAGCGGTTCATTGTGCGCGCGAGCGCGAGCGTTACGCAGCAGCTTGTTTTTCAAGGCAGCGAGCGAGAGGCGAGAGGCGCGCGACGTCGCGGGGCGAGCTTGCGAGCAGCCAAAAAATAAACGAGGAGGCAAGCCAAGAAGCGTGACGAGAAGAAAGTGTGCGTACTTGTCGTGGTCTGCGCCGAGGGCCGCCACACACAATTGTAGGAGGAGTTTCCCCACCAGCGCTTTCCCAGCTTTCCCGCGCACACTCGCGTCTCCTTCCGTGCACGCGCGGACGATTCGGCCGATGGCCTTTTACGCGCACTCGCGACGCGTATCCGTCACTCTTCCACTTTTCGGCGCACACACCTCAACTGCGACGCAGAGAGAGAGAGCGCGCCGGCTTCGCGCGCCCATGTGAATTTTCGGCAAAACAAAGATAAGAATGGCTACGTGCAGCGTCACGACACATACACGCCCACACGCACGAGAGAGAGAGAGAGAGAGAGAGAGCTGCGTGTGCATACAGCCTTATCGCGTACACACGCTCAAAAAGGAGCTTTTGAATGAAACAAAGGCCGCGCATGCGTCGTACATGTATACGCGCATACATGCGCATGGGTGCATCGGGCCAAAAGGGTTGGCGCGCGGCTCACCAACGAGAAGGAGTGAGACGGAGAATCCCCCTCTGTATGACCGAAAAATCGATGGAGCTGCACGGAGCGCACACACGCAACCCCTTTTTCTCCCTCTCTCGTTGAAGAGGCAGACAAACCGACGATTATCATAAGTACACCGGGCGTCCTTCGGCGTTCTGCAGGCGCAAAGGCCTACGTCAAAAAGACACACCCCTTCACCACGCGTACGCGTGTGCGTGCGTGCGCTCGCGGGGTGGGGGCTTAGACCATGCCCCTCGCGACGTATGAGAGTATGCGGAAGGAGGCGCTAATGCAAATTTTATCCGCCGAAATGCAGCGCGTTGCATCTACCTCGGCTGCGATTTCCGATTCGGAAAAATGCAGCCGACCCCTCGCGGCTACGAGGCCTTGCCCAACTGGTTATGCGATTTCTTTTTTTTTTTTTTTTTTTTTTCATTTTCGAGATAGAGCCCCTTTTGTTGGGTATTTTTGCCGACGAGATTTCGCTCGGGCGCACAGATGCACGGACTTTTCGCGAAAAATCGAGCGTCGGTTACGCTGCGTACGCGAGAATGGGTATTTGCATAACTCGTAACTGGGATTATTGCCCGCGTGAGGGTAATAGGATTTTTATTCAGGTGCCGAGAGAGACGAGAGAGCGTCGAAAAATTATGATGAAATTCGATGACTATGGGTGCGAGAACGAAAGTTAAAGCACAATGGGCCACTATAAATTCCGAAATTCAAAGTGCGAGCAAATACTGAGAGAAAAAAAGAAGCGAGCAAGAGAGAAAGTGCGAGCAGAGAGGTGATAGAGAAAGAGGGAGGAGTGAGAAAAGGGTGGTATTCTCGGACGCGAGAGTCACGTAGGTATATAATGCTCATCGTTCCTCTTACGGCTGCGTCGAGACAATGACAACTGTACGCATGTGTGTCCGAGAGGGCGATTTTTATAGGGAATGACCCTTCGGGAGAGAGAAAAAGACTCTCTATCTGTTTCTCCCATCGTCTCCTCACGATGTGAGAATTAAAGGCTTCGCGGCCTCTATGTGAGAAAGAGAAAATGATTTAATGGGCTGAAAAAACAAACCGGATGATGCAAAACCAAAATCGTCGTGTGTGCCTGCCACTTAAACCTGAGGAATCGTTTCGCTTTAGAGCTAAGCATCTTCTTTTTCTACTTTTTTTTCATCTTCAACGGACTCGCACTCATTTTTTTTTTCAGAGCCAACGTGTAAGTTGGGGCTTCTCAAAAGAATTAGAATTTGCGATTGTTATTTTTACTCGACAGTTAGCACGTTCTTAATGCTTATTTATTCAAAAATGAACATTTGCTCGATTGTTCCACTTGACGTAAACGTTTATCGTTCCTTGCGAAGCTAGATCTAAGATAATAATTATTTTTATTATTTCAAATCGGACAATGAATTTTATTTCTAATTAACAATGTATTTTTCAGATGTCGTTTTATTCGAAGATCATCTTTTACGCCGTGCGATTCAAATTAAATTTTCAAAAACTAGCAACTCCGTCGATAAAGCGATCTGTTCAGTATAAAATACGGTAACGGGTGTAACCTCCGCCGCAACAGCGTATAAAAACCTTACACATTGAACAAGACGAGGAAGGGGGAAAAAAAAGAAAGCGCAACAACGTCCGCGGCGAGAAAACGAGACAATGTCCTTGGGATAACGCACAGACAATGCAGTAACGACAAAAAAAGGAATTCCTCGGTGACTTTTACACCGTGTTAGCGCAATCTTTCACCGAAAAGAAAAGCAGAGTAAAGAAGAGAAGCATCTCTTTTCTCCCTGGATATTGCAACGTCACTGGCCACGATTCGCTTCGTCGCGGCAAAATTTTCAACATAGCGCGGATCACCTTCTTTTTCGTCAAGATTAATTAAAACGCGCATTCTTGTCGTTCGATTGTGCGAGGGTATGACGTGAATATGCGATTAAGAAAATCTAGTGTCGTTTTAAGTGCTTTCGTACGCTAAAGATCACTTAATCTGCATCAACGCTCGTGCGAATTTAATCCATCAATAATAAATGGAAGTAGCGAGAACGTGGTATCGCTAAATTTTTTATTTCACGATGAACCGTTAAGGGATGGAATCTCAGTAGCCACTTCCCGTCGCAGTTATTCTACTACTGTGCATTACGTGGGTTGAGATCTCTTCCTGCGTAGTACGACTCATCCTGCCTACGTACACTAGTTAGCATGATACTTCTATCTTGGCTAGCCGAGGAATTCGAGAAATCGAACGAAAGATTATGAATTTGCTTCGTGTTTTTCATATTATTGCAAATGAGAAATATATATCGTAGAATTTTCATTGTGCCAAAGTCATTGTTATCTATATATACCAATAGACTATGACGGCAATTACGCATGTATAAAATTGAAATGTCAGTGATTAAAATAAGGCAAGTAAAATGAGTAATCTAAGGCAGGCGAAGTATATATAGTATACGCAGCAGCAGCGGTTGCAGTAGTCGGTTTAGCCATAAATTACGCAATTCAAACTAATTTCTCTTCTGGCGACAACTGCGAGTGAAACAAACGAAGACGGACTCGGACAGTATCTCCTGAGGGGTCTTAACTTGCGACTGCGGACACATCCCTCGTCCTTTAAACCGTACTACCTACTCTCGACAGTCCCTCTCTCTCTCTCTCTCTCTCTTGCGGAGAGAGAAAGAGAGACCATTAAAGCGCGATCGCTCACGAGACTCGTTTGCCTATTATTCAAAATGCGCGGAAGCGTTTGCATATCACCCTACAGGAAAACCTTCGTGTGTTTTTTCGCATGCATATGTATCGATTGATTATAAGCCGCGCAAACAGCTTTACTCGGGAGACCTCGCGATGAATTGCAAAGGAAAAATGAATGCACACCGTGGTACTTTTGCTACGTACAGCGAGAGCTAATAAGGGCATCGACATCGACGAAAAAAAAAAAGGAACCGAGGGAAATTGGCTTTCGCGGAAACAATGGGTGCCACACAGCTCTGTTCGTCGTTAAGAATACGGACAATTGTTTCTGCAGCAGCAGCCGTTTCAAGCCGATGCATATTATACGCAGGCTTATATGGACCTATGCGCTCGCGGATTATCATTGGGGGTAATCGCGAATGTAACCCCCCCCCCCCCCCACTCTCTCACCCAACGCCGGAGAGCAAGAGGTCGAGATGCCAGCCAGATTACTCCGCTACTCTCGTTTATTTATTTGCTTTGTAAATTGGCCATTTTTCCTTTCTGCAGATTCGCTGGCGTCGTGCGAGCTTAGACCTCAACGTCGCACTCACCCCGAGCATCATGCCTTATGCAACGAACACTTTTTCGGGGGCGTTAATCCAGTTCTAGGCAGATATAGCTGTTAGAGGCTGCGACGCACGTGGGGAGCTTACGCTGATGATTTTTCACGCCGAGGAAAAACGGCAAACGGGCAGCAGCGGCAGCAGCAGCAGCAGATTATGTACGCGCGCACAAAAGGGCGTAGCGTATTTAAGCGTCTGGCAGATAAGCGCGCGCGCAAAGCGAGTCGTGATGCTATAAGGTAGCTGCTGCTGCTGCTCCGAGCAGAGTTGCCTTTGATACGCATCTGTGCGCGGACTGGCACTGCTGCTCCGAATTAATAAATAATAATGCTGTAATGCTCTCGCATATAGACAGAGATTATCGGCGTATACAATACAGTCTGTAGTTGCTACATTCCTTGAATATTCACGTCGAGCCACGTTGTTGACGTTTATCGTGAGATGCAAAAGCAAAAAAATTGAGAAAATTGAGAACAAACCATTCGATCCTTGATTCGATCTTTATCGATTCCATCTCTCGCACGCTCGCGTGTAAAACTAAATTCTTGCGAGATTGATTGCAAGAGAATGAATTTCGAAGAAAGTTCACGAACCCGCGGCGACATAACAAAACAACAATAGGAGATGATCAATCACTTTCATTAATAACGAAAAATCCGTACATACTGCATGTCCAAGAGAGAGGGAGAAAGAGAGAGAGAGAGAGAGAGAAAGGCGCATTCAAGCGTCGAGTCCGTCGCTGGACAAGCCTCGCTACTTCAGTAAATGGCAGCTAATCGAGCTGGCTAATCGAAAGACGCCGACAACGGAGGCATGCCAGAGCTATCACGAGTATAGTCGTCCGCGCGCGCGAGGGATGTGCCAGAGTAGCACAGAAAGGAAGAGAAGCTACATTGCAGTGTTTGTCTGTCCCTCGACGATAATTAATGTACGTCAATGAAAACTGCCGTAGATTGGTTATTATACTTCGATTCATTTTCTGATTCGCAATTTTTCATGTGAGCGCAAAAATAGAATATCGTTCGATAACTATCGATAGTAGAGAAGGAGCTTTCGAAAGAAAAGAACTTTTCCAATTTTCAAGTCAATTAATTTTCCCGATCCCCCCCCCCCCCCCCCCCTCCATAATTCATCAAATGCAGCAGTAAATCGTGCGCGCAAAAACAATTAGGTAAGATTTTAGGCCGCCGCGAGTGTGCAATTAACGCAGAAGCAAATTGACGAAGCCGCGAACGATACTTGAGTGCGGCTGGCGCGGCGGCTTCGGGGAGGAATCACGGAATGATTCGCCCGCGACGAGTCGGACGCGAAATTAATTTGCCAGCGAATTATCGAAGCCCAGATAACTGTGACGTTTAATTACCTCGGCGATAACTCAAAGTCGGCGTAGACTCGTCGATATCATTGGATAATGATTGCGCGATCGGAACGGGGTGGTTTGGCGAGATACACGGCACACGCTCATAGCTAGCCGATGAAAATCCTGATCAATCGGCAGCAGCGCGCTCGTTGTTATGCAACGCTAACGCTCGCGCGAGATGCTAATCTCTCTGGCATCTCGATACGAACAATATCTGCGGCTGCCTTGGAAAAACTTGCCAAGTAATCAGGCGCTGGCGAGGAGCTGTCGAATTTTTAATGAACCACATAAACGCTTATCTGACGTTATATCGAGTTGGCGCTCACCTACGTCTAGGTTTTCCCATAGCCAACTGCAAACACACCAGGTCGCCCGCGGCAGACCGCGAAAAATCCATCATCGGCTCATTGTTCGCGGCAGCGCCAACACGTGATGCCGCCACGGGGCTGGTTTTATTACTTGCTCACGCGTATTGCAGCTGTCGATATGTATAATATGCCGGAGAAAAATTCGAGCCGATTAATGACCATCTTACCCCACGATCTGACTTGGCTGTTTTGTAATGAATGCTAGCTCGTTATACCGCGTTTCTCATTCCGTTTTCTTCATTTTTTTCAGACAAATTTAGAGAGTTTATGCGTAAGATTATCTCCAGGCTATCGCTTTTGTTACGTTGTCTGCTGAGAATAGCTAAATTGTCTAATGAGCCGTTGGTGCGTTAATTATCAGCTGCGGATAACGGTTTATTGCTTATTGTTGTTCCGACTAAAAAATTTGCGAATTCTTAAGCGAACCTTGAGCGTGCATTTCACACTTATTGCCCGCCAATCTTACGTGAATTGTACGTACGTGTATTAAAACTGCTTTTTTATTTTCCGATGGGATACATAAAAGACCTGAAAAAAACTAGCTTGTTCAAGGAATTTTTCAGTCAGGAAAATGTATTTTATTGCCAAGGCACGCAACAAACTCATAAAACGTTAGTTCTTTTCATAACCGTAGGTTGGGACAGTAGCAGCAGCTTCGAAATTTGCATTTATGATAAAGCGATCCTGGACGTCACTGTAAATCAAACTCCTTTTTTCAAGACTATGATATTCCAATCCGCGTTCTTTTTTTTCAAACAAAAGTTTAATGTTTTTTAATGCATTCGCCGTATGAATAAGAAATTTGCATAAATTGAATAGAAATCAATGAATTTGTATTTACTAAGCGGACATGAGAAAGTCAACTTTATATAAATTGAAAATGTAAATTTTAATTGCAGCGCTAACTCGCCACATACAAATTTGTCGCAATCAAGTAAACAAACTGGTTGGTAGAGATTTTTCATCATTCACCAGTCAAACAAGGTAGAGATTTCAAACTCTTTTTTTTCTCTCTCTCTGTCTTCGTCCTAGCGTCTTATTATTTTTACTCTCGCCAAGCTTCTACCAGTCATTAATTAGTCAAAGCTTCAAATCTAAGTACAATCTCCCCGCAGTCTTACTACCAACTTATCATTTTGCGAACGGTAGCTTTCAATTATTTTATGCTCGCGTCTCTAATTGCCGAAGGATACAGGGTAACAAAGTCAAGATTGATTTGAATTTTTTGTCGCGTTTAACTTATGCAGCGGTCCGTTCATTTTTGCCGCATAGTATTCATTAACTTGCATGATAAGCTAATAACATCAACATGTCTCTTTTTTTTCTCTCTGTTGGCGACCGAGTTATTAAAGTAATTGTTTTTGCTTCGATTTTGCTTCGATAGCGCGATTGATTTCTAGAGGCAGCGGATGCATTTCAATTTTTTAATTAATTTTTTGCTCGTAGGCTAATTGATAAATTCTTTCGGAAGACAGTTTAATAATCGATATTCTCGTCGTGAATTGTAAGCTCGTAATTATTGCAGAAAGAGCCGATTCTTTGAACGAAGAAAAAAAGAGCGAGATGTAGAAGCAAACGGGATCAACCTGATTAGTATGAGATTTTTGTTTGTTTGTCGAACACCTCGCAACGACGTATATATGCAACCCAAGAGGGAGGATAAGTCAAAGGATACCGATCTCACGTCACGACCCAAGCACGCGAGTCGTCTGCTCTCGTAGCTGAGTTGTCGGTATTCGCGAGCGAGAGACTGCAGCTCACGTGACCGCTGGGGGGATGCGGAATTGTTCCTACTTTGATTTTTGTTTTATCAGCAGCTCGAGCAGAAGTCTCGAGATTACATCGAGAGGGTTTGCGTGCATACAAAGATACGGGAGCGAAATCGCCACTTTCTTTCTTTCTTTTTGCTTCGCGACGGATGTTTAAGTGTTGATTGACTCACGCTTTGTGCTGCGGAATGTCGTGTACATACTTTCGTCAGGATACTGCTCGATCCATCTGTAAAAAAAATGATAAAAAATCATTATACACTAAATTTTAACATAAAATTCGGTAATTTAAAATATCTTAACATCAGATCTACTATCTTTTTTTGCATCTCGCAAAGAGCAACTTTCACTTGTAGCTACTTTCCTTCAAATTACAATACTCGAAATCATCGTAATGAGATCATTAACAATCTCGCGTGATATCCAAAAAAAGAGCTGTACTCGAAAAACCTGAAATTTTTTTCTTCCCCACTCGAGTCGAATTGGCTCACGTCCTGTACAAATGTAAAAGCACAGCCAGTGATTAATTTCAAAGTCCGAGTAAAGAAAAAAAAACAAAGAGAGTGTATTCCAAAACAAGTCCTTCCACTTCCTACATTTATCTCGGGAAGAACGCTCTTCATCCGCGAGAAAAACGAAGAAGCGCCTCGATGCTCTCGATCTTTCGCTATCGAAAATTCACGGAACCTAAGTGCGATAAGCCCCGTGGCGGTAGTCTTTGGGTTTTACCGATAGTCGATGTCGGATTCTCGTCGAAATAAAGTACCTGAAATCCTTAATGGATCGCTACAACAGTGGCTCCTGTGCTTAGCTTTCACTTAGCTTACTCGGCGAGACCTTGACGCTGTAATAGGGCTACGCGAGAAAACTGCGCAGAAATTGATTCATCGGCGTCGGAAGGGCGGCAGAAGCGGCATCCGGATTTTGGCGCGTATAGAGCCATTGAAACCGTGTGTGCGCGCGTACGCTCTTATGATATCTTCGTGGGGGAGATGCGCGCGCGATAGCGATCTTGGCCGGCTGCGCGGAGAGGGAATTTATTGCACATTACATTGGAGAGCGCGCGCCAGTATAATCTGCCATCTTTATCCCTCATTCGGAGCCGTGCCGGTGCTGCAGATCTGCAGCCTCATCGTCGCGCGCGTCGCGTTGCCGCCGCCGCGGTGCGACGCGCGCGCTCAGCTTTTGTCGTACACGTCGCCTTCTCTTTCTTTCACGCCACGCCGACACAGACTCGCGCGCTCCTCGCTTTTTGCCTCGATTTGTTGCCGCCTGGATATACCTTTTGTAGGCAGTCGCTTATCTTTTATGCGGGAAATTCAGTCGGAAGTAGCTGCGCTGCCAATTGAGATATTAGTAATTTTGCCACTTAATGACGCCTTATTCGAGCTGCTTTTGTACGCTTTCATTTTATCAATTGTACGTCTTACGGGACAACTGAATCGCGCTGTGCATGCTAATGTTTTGCAAAGAAGAAAAAACACGCACGAAGAGTACTTTGTTAGAGTATGAATAGATTGAACGTGACTATGCATTTACAGTTCATTATGTCGGCTAGATATCGATGAAAAAAGGCTTCGTATCTTACACGTGATTTGGGCAAAAAACGTTAATTATATTCTCTAAAGGAAAACGAGTATCTCGTTAGGTGTAGTATGAATGGAAAAATTATTACTAATAAAATTTGCATTTCACAAAACAATTTCGAAGTGCTTCAATTAAAAGTCATAATTATTTTTGTTAAAATAATAGTAAAATTTAATTTCATAAAAAATTAGCTAAAAATACACGTGAAGTGATTTTGTATTGATAAATTTTATGGAACTTGAGCTTCCATTTTCGTGCATCCTCCATAGAAAAAAGATCGCTCCCTCAAAGCCAGGACGCATAAATCCATAAGCCTTTCGAAAATTGATTTGTAATATATAGTCTTAGATACATACATCTAAGAGTCAAAATTGTTTATTTCATTTTGAGTAATGTTGGAAGAAAAGAATGAATATAAATCTTCGAGTATTCTTCTTAAAAAAATGTTTATGTGAAAAATCCAAAGGTCCTACTTTCCATATAAATCGTCTTCGATGAAAATGCACAATCCAATACTAGCGACACATTAGAAATTGATTGAAATACAAGGCCGAAAAAAGCGTTCATACGCAAAATCAGTACACGGTTCTTCCTCCATTTTCGTTTTCTCGCGGTGCGTCCCCTCCTTACTCGCTCCCCCATTGCATTCATTCGGATCGATACGTACATAGTCTCCCCCTCGGCCCTCTTTGAACAGTTGCATGTGCAAGGGCTCAACCCTTTTTTTACTTCGCCGGTAAGGGGGGAGACCGGTTGATTGAATTTGCCTGTATGCATGACGACGACCGGCGAATGGAGGGTTAGAGCGGCCAGCGCTTCATGCGCCGCTCTGCGAGTCGCGAACGCTTTCTGCCAGATAAAACCGACAGAGAAAGAAAAGAAAGATCTGCTTGGCTTCCTTACTCTCTTTCTCGTGCACTTGCTGATTATTGCGCGATAAGCCGTGTAGCAGAGAAGAGTCTTAGCCTCAATAAACTCCAGTTATAAAGGTTATCGCTGCGACTGCCGCTGCTAGCTGCTTTTTCGGACTTATCCCATTGCTACCAAAGATTGGCTTTCTTTGTTTGCCACTTTTTTTAAGCAAGGCTACTGATATACCTCTCCCTTTACTTCCTGCTAGCAGTCCTGGAATGCAGCGCTGCAATTTCATTTGCCCGCGTTAAGTTCTCCGTTCTTCGTTCGATCGTATATTTAATGTACTTTGTATACCATTAATGCAGTTTTACACCCGAAACCAATCATCATTTTTCGTTCAACATATAAGAATAAATTGATTTATTTCTTTGACTGTACAGCAGTCGAGCATAGAGCGAGGCAAAGCAAGCGAATGGCAATAAAGCAGGCAAAAGGAAGTAGAACATCTAAGCAGAGCCAGCACGCAACACATGAAAATCCAGTAGCGATCCATCAAGTAACCCGATCAACACACATACACCGCGACAGGCTTACATAACAAACAGCGTGGCTCATCGAAACGAACGTCGCTTATCGCCGGCGCGCGTTTCAGTCTGCTTACCAGCAGGGAAAAAGCTCGGCGAACCAGTTTCGCAGTGAAGCACAGTAGCTGCCGGCTGTTATCTCGCCGCGTCCGCGAGTCGTCGCGAAATTTCCGCGATGCGTGCGATAAGCATCGCTCCCTCTCTCTACGTAAGAGGGATGTCGCGCGCTATAAAGGCAAATGAGCTTCCTTACCAATGGACTCGCTGACGCGCTCTACCGTGACAAATTGATTAGTACATCGCGCGATTTTCTAAATAAAACCGCTTTTCCTTTTCAACTTGGAGAATTTCGATAAACGAGAATTCGAAAGTTTAGCTGATGTATTTGGATCGCTCATTAGCGTCAACGATTGATAGACTTTTTTATTCGTCGTTTTGCCAACACATCGGAAAGCTGTTCTGGAGTGCTAGTGACACGTGTATCGATCACTACTTTTACAAAAATATTTGTGTGTTTATCATCCAATACCTCATTCAAAAGTTCGATAAGTATGCTAATTCGCCGGACAACTTTTACGTGACCAGCAGTCACTCAGAGCTAATGACTCGAGTGTAAAATAAAAAATATGTATAATTTATTTTTCATCTCTTTGCTCATACGATCTGGAAACGGCTGAAAAAAGGCGCGCGCGCCCGATTCTAAGAAATATTTTTTTTCGATTTTGATTGCCAATCAGTACTTTGTCACTTTTTTTCCAGTAGCTTCAAAATATTTCACACCAAAGTTTCTCATAACTCGCAAAGATAATAATATCAAGATAGCATCTATAAAAGAATAGAAACAGCGGCTTGCGTGTATACAGTGATCGTGGCGAGATTCCAAGAGTCGTTTACGAGGGTCTCTGCACGTTATACCCATACGAATTCCTGGCTCTCGGCGTTTTTAACTGTCAGAAAGTATGGCACTTTGATGTTTTATTATTTACGCCCGAGAGAGGGAGACTTTACGAGCCTGCCGCGAAATCGAGAGAGCCGGTGCAGGTGAAATTTTTATTGATTTGGAATTGTGCGAAGTCGGCTACCACGGGAGTCCCGGATAATTTGTAGTCGTGCTTATTTTCGAGTAAAACAGGCGCAGCGCGCAACCGTTGCCGTTTCGAATCTTACGCAAGTCTCGAGCGCGCCAAAAGTTACCGTATACCTCCTTGCACATATTGCCGAGACTTTAATACTGCGGCGTATCGCGCGCCAGTTAAATTAGACCATCATTTTCATTCAATTTTAAGGTACATCGAATATCGTGTATCTCCGAAACGGCACGATCGGCGAGCACACACACAACTTTGCACAGTACGAGTAGCTCATTGAAATGCTCGCAACGAGGGACTCGCGCATGATGTGCGCTCGACCAATTGTAAGTCAGTCTCTTTGCGACTGCCAGCACCGATTTCAATGACTACCGCGACGGTCGACTCGCCCATTATGGAAGAGAGCATCAAGTAGTTTGCAATCGATAAAACTACCGCCTATTAGTTTTCGATTTCAGAATTATTAGATGGCGCTCTATCGCAGGGATTTCCCACGATTCGCATTACGCGCGACATACATATACACATACATACGTGTATATCGCCTTCGACAATATTCGATTTTCACGCGCGGAATATCTATAGTTGTAGAATCGTCGCGTTACGTCAGAAGCGTACACACAGCTCCCTAATTATGAAATCAGCGGCGGCGTGGTATTTCAAGTGGGTATATAGCCGCCCGCGGGCGACGTGCTTGCGCTCACGTAATGAATCGCCGCTGATAAGGAACAAGCGCGATTCCCACACGCGCTCTCCTGCGCTGCGCGGCTCTCGCACTGCGGGATGATACTTATCGCGCATTTGTATGTATATACATCGCCGCGAGTTGGCTTGCGCAGTCTTGCGCATTGGCCATCAATTAATTTTACGCGCTGGATTATTAACGAGCGATATTAGGCTACTTCATCTCGAATTGGTCCCTTTGGATCGGGGCGAGCACGCGATAGAGGCGCAGGCTTGGCTTTTCGTTCAAACTTATCTGGGATATCGCGCGCTCGTTACTTTTCTCATCCGGAAAAATCGAACTCGCGGCCGCAGCGCCCGATCCATCTCCAAGGCAAAAATAAACCGACTCAACTTCCCATCAGATAATTAGCATAGATGAAAAACTCGCCGGTGAGAGATCATCCGATATATTATTTTATGCATCATTCGACGGAAGATGGATGAGCGTAAGGCCGCGACCGCACGGTCTACGCAAGCGATCGCTGCAAATAATCGACAAATAATAACCAACAAACGCATGGATATAAGTACAATCATGTAATCGCGCCAGTTTGGCTTCCGCGTGCATGCCCCGCCAAGTGAGAGCGTCAAAACGTTTGGTATGCGGGGAGGTCTTTGGGATCCCCGACATTTCCCACGGCTCGTCTCCTTAAACTTTAAAGAAGGCAAGAGCGGGTTGGGCGGGGGGGGGGGGCAGCCCGCCTCCCACTCTGCTCGGGAATGGGTGCGGAAAAAAAGTGAGAGTGAGAGTGTATCGCTGTTGCTTCGCCGCGCGCAGAGACGAGAGAGTAGGAGTTGCCGATCTCAAGAAGTTGCGTAACTCGGCGCAAATTCTCCCATAGATCGGCCTGTTATAGCTCTCTCACTCTATAATCGTTAGACTTTCCGTTAACCCAGTTTCCCTCGAGCTTCCTTTGTTTCGTATATATATATATATATATATATATATATATATATATATATATATATATATACGTATAGAACTGATGGCCCCAAGGGTGTTTACGGTTGTGCCGCGTGTGTGTATATCTTGTGCTTTGCACACACGTACACCGCCGCGCTACGGAGAGAGACCGAACAAGAGGTAAATATGGCGCGCGCAACAAACTTGAGATAATCGTAAGTCAGCCTTGACGTACGTTCTAATGCGGGAGTATGTTCGAGTCCCTTTATGATCGGTTGCGCTCGCCGATCTTTGCCCGGCTTTGGTCCGCGTGGCCGCCGCGAAAACAGATAGGTCTCGCTCGGACGAGCTTTTTCCTCGCCGCACTTTCGTCGCTCGCGCTTTCTTTTTCCATCCGCTGCGAGCAAGCCGAGAGAAGCGAGACTCGAGGAAAAAAAGAACAGCGTTATGCAAATCTCAGCGAGCACTGCTATCCGAGCAGAGTCCATCGGGAGATCCGCGCGCGGAATCAGCATCGTTGCCCCGTTTTGCGGTTGTCGATAGTCGGAAGGCATCACGAGCCATTAAATCTGAGATTCGCAGCAGCTTCGTTCGAGAGCCAACGGTGCCCGATCCCGCCCTCCTCTCTCTCTCTCTCTTTCTTCCCTTTTGTTCGACCTTCATCTGGCCAGCAGACATTTTGCGCGTCGCCTTCCACGCATACGCATATGCACGGAATTGCGCTGTACGCATGTCTCGACGACAAACTGTCGTTTGCTTCTCGTTAGAGGCGTCGCCTGGAAGAGCGAAACCGGCACGACCTGCCGGATAAAACCGAGGATCGCGCGGTCGTTACGCTTTTCTGCGCTCGGCTCTGCCGTTTTATCGCTGCTCGCGCGCGCGTGGACATTAGCGTCGTCGCACGTGGGCAGGTCCCTCTCGAGCGCGCGCGCGCGCTCGCCGCGACACAATGGCTCTCGGCTTATCCCCGCGTACACGCACGCCAGTGAAAATATACGCACTGCGCCGCGCGCGTAAACTTGCCAGCAGGGCTACTTTACGATGCCCGACGCCATTGTACCGATGCTGCTTCCTGAAAGCGTCTGTGCGCGACTGCACGTATACCCGCGCACTTCTCGCGCGCACGAGTTTAGCGAGCTGATACCCCGTTACGCGTCGATAAGCTTGCCGCTGCGCGGCTGTCGACGCCGCCGAGAAACTATTGCCAAACAGATAAGTTGGAGCGAGAGAGAAAGAGAAGTGTTGGTTTACGGGGCGTGGGCAAGCTTTTCGGTTACCGTGGCGTTCCTTCCAGCGGACGCCAGCGATATCTCCATACGTTATACATTGTTTTCGTGGTACTTTATTGGGCGCGCCAATCAAAATGTAAACTGTTGCGCGCAGTGTAACGACTCGCAAAGGACCGCTCGAAATACTCTATTCCGACGACAAAACTGGCCGTTAGAGTGTCGGACAAAACCCCATAAGTCGTCTAGCTACGCCACAAGAATACGCATTTTCACCGCCTCGCGCGCATAAGGCCCGCATATTAAATCTCGTGGCAAATATATTCGCAATCACACATAGAGACGTCACTGCGATGATCAACGGCCGTCGGCTAAGTAACGCAGGCCGCAAGCAAGCTCTCCGCCGCGCCGCCATATAGAACGACAACGGTGCGAAGAGAAAAAATTTCTGTATTATACGAGCTTTGTTTGCACAGCTTGAAAGCGAACGGGCGGACCGGAAGCCAGCGCTTTGTCAGACGACGGATGCGTCTAATAATCCTCTCTCATTCTCGCGTTCAAGAATCCGCGAGAGTAATTAATCGCGTGGGCGTCTTGAGTAACGAGCTCGCGCAAAGGTAGTAAGTAGCCACGGGCGAGATTTGCTTCCGCCTCGAAACCATCGCAAACGAGTGAGCGAGAGAGAGAGAGAGAGAGAGAGAGAGAGAGGGGGTTGCGAGTACAACAGGATTAAAGTTTCAATGGGGATTCGCGCGCAAACGCTGTGTGTTTATTTGCACGTGTATATAGAGTTACTTAAGAATGGAATATCGCTTCATTGTTTATTTTTTATTAATTCAGCTCAACTGCTCTATGGTTACCAAAGCTTTGTTTCAGAGCTATACGGCACGTCACGATATGCGGTCTGCCCGCACTTGACGTCTGAGTTAGCAGCTCGTGATTAAGCTTCTTCATCCTCCTTCGTTTTCCCAACTAACGCTTGCACGCGTTCGTCAAACTCTCGCAGTTTTGTCATCGGCGAGGATCCGCGTCAGGAAAAAAAGAAATACCGCTTTCTCTCTGAATTTATGTACGTCGGGCGCGTGTGTATGTGCATATACATGCGCTTGCGGTGTTGCGTGCATCTCTCGATTTGCCATTCGATCGAGAATAGCGATCGACACCTGGTGATAAAAGGTAGAAAAAAGGGTGAGACTAGAACCTGTCTAGAGGTACAGACGCGCCTGAGTCATGCGACTCGTGCGTTTGCAAGGAATTTCCGTCTTGTCTTTCTTGGGCGCGGGCATTATAAATATGCGGATCCTCTTGCGTGATCTTTCTTCAATAAAATATTGCACTTTGACGAATTACTTAAAGCGATTGCAGCTCGCAGCGAATGCTTATCGGGTAATTGCCAACGGTATGCTGCATTAGCCGCTAATTAGCCGCGCGCATACGTACAATGGCGATCGTGTGTGCCGATATTGTCCGACGCTCGTTGGGTAAAAGGAGGTTCTTTATTTACTTTTTTATTGCACTTTACGTTGGGCCCCCTCCCCAGCCCTCCACGGTAAACCGATAAACCAGATAATGGACCTGAATCATTCGCACCTCGCGGCTTATCAACGCAGGATCGTACACGAGGGGAAAAAAGCACATACACAGCTATGCAACAAGAAGGGCAGAGCAATAATAACCGTGATTAAGGGCAGCTAACAAACGAGCGTGTCAGGCGAAAATTTGTTCTCCAACACTGGCGATTGCTGCTTAAACGACGCTTGCTGGCGCGACCATGTCGATCGCTTGTCGATCATTTAGATCGCCGAGCCTGATATTCGCTGCTGCCGACGCAGCCCGCGGCTGCCATTTTTCCAATTGCCGATGGTGAAACTTCCAATCCGCGTGCTGTGACAAAAAAACGAGTTACTAATTTCTAGGGATTTTCAGATGTGCTATAAAGTCTCGACGAGCATTACGCGCATCGTACTCTTCGTTTGATTGCACAGTCAGATGATTTTATGACTTTATGAGCTTGTATGCTTCCAATAAAAGTACTTTAGAAGCTATTTTTAAGGCGTTACTCTTACGGTGACTCATCCGCCAACTCATTTTTTATCTTATCTGCGTTCGTGTATAACGCACTAACTTTCTACTACAAGATAGGCACGACCGCTATTTCAATGAAACTTAGAGCTTGTCAGTCAGGCTGATAACCTCGGTGAAACATGTTCGATGACGATGATCATCGTAGACGAATAACTCCTTACGAAGACTTGTTCGACGCAATTTCGGAGAATAAGAGAATCGAAGTAGGACTACATTCTGTGATTGCGATGGGTGAAAGGTGTGACCCAGCAATTCGTAAAATGGCTCAGGCTGTTTTGGAAGAAATTGAGTTCTTTCGGCAACGAAAGAGAGGTATATTACTTGTATGCCGTTCTCAAGTAAACGGAGTAATCGAACCAAATCCACAGCACGCGGTTCAAGTGGAAAACACAGGCCAAAGAATTTGTGATCCAATTTTGCTGGAGATGAGTGAGGCCGTTATGGAAGAAATAGCGTACATTCGAAAGATTAGAAAGGTAAAGACGATCATAAACAAAACTTAGCCAATTTAATTCTATCGTCGGCTAAAATTTTCTTATTCACCTTTCAGATGCAATACCGCTGTGGTTATTTTTGCACATCATTTTTCATAATTTTCTTCCTCTTTGTAATCAGTGGTATAATCTTTGGCGTCGTCCAAATATTCCGGCATTCGCACATGTAAATCTAGTTGATTACTGCCCGACTCACCATTTCTTCATTAATTAAAATCGACACAGGTTGTTGTCAGTGATGGCATAATAACGTCACTTCCGCTTTTCTTGGCTTATTTACAAATACGATTTAAAGACAACGCATAAACTCACCTCTAAGCAGAGCCAGAACGAATTGACTTCAATTCGAATATGTAAGCGAGATGAAACGACGTTCGAAGCAAAATAAAACGTCATTAATTCCAACAGGTGTAACATTAAAGCCTTTGAAATAAGCGCTGTAAACTTGGCGCTTGCGCCTTATGTGCTCGCGATCGCGCGTGCGCGAAATCCGATCTATATGCGTGCGCTGAGTCGCGATGCATCAACTAGGTGCAGTATGCAACGTCTGAGTCGCAGAAGACACGAATAAAAGTCCATGAAAGCATTACACTTTACAGTACAGTCCAATCCGGTAGAAAAGATATAACCAAATTGAATAGTGTTAAAGTATACAGGTACTTTTTAAAATCAATGAAGCATTCTACTTGACAAGTGGTATTTATTGTATGAGCGCAGTACCATATTATTAGTACTGTTCGTTGAAGTGTTACGGCTTTGCTTTGATGCATGTGGCGGAGTACGCAATTTATAATTACTCGTTGCTCGTGGCTGAGTTCATTAGTTGGGTTGCCGTTCTAGATGAAAGATGTCAACTCGACGCTTGCCTCTTTATTACGAGTTATTCTTTGGTTTATGTGACAATCAAAAACTTGAGTATGGATTGCGATACGTAGCGTCTGCGGAAAGCCAGTGTGGTCCACTTATGCAGGAAATGGCACTAGCCGTTTTAGATGAAATGGATTTTTTTCGAGATTTCAAAAACCATCCACTCACGCTGACCGTATATAGGTCACGACCACCTCGAGAAAAAAACTATCAGCCAGTTATCACAATGGACCCAATTGTCTACGATCCACTTTTGCAAGAAATGGCCAAGGCCATTTTAGAGGAAATCGATTATAACAGAGGCCAAAGAAAAGTATTGTCAAATTCTTAAATTCATTTATCAGCTTAAAGACGTCATTTTATTTTTATTATTGAAATACTTTTCAGTGGGCGCAAGGCGTCATTTATTTTGCATTGTTCATTGCGATTGGTGGTTTCATTGCAGTAGCCGGTATAATGATTTGGATTTTCCACTAAAGTCCCTTGCGGAACGTGAAATGGACAATAATAATATGTTTAGACGTTGAGTCATATTTATGAAGATAAGATCTATATTTTTATACAAATATTCATTTTTTTAAATGGTTTATATATAACACGGTCAAAAATTAAAGTTCTGATTTTACGTTATATTCAAACTGGAGTAATTAAACGTTGTTTGTTTGTTCGAATATGTTTTTAATAATATCAGTCTTTTACAATAATATTCAACAATGGTAAATTTTATGGAATGGAAAAAAATGATTGGTACTAAGTAACTTAATTTTTCTTGATACGTTGACATCATCGTGATATATGTATGTGTTAGTATTGCATGTAATAATATACTAAAAGAATATGGTAGCGATATATTAATTATTTTTCTATTATTATAATCAATTAATATTTGCTCTTACAATTATTGAAAAAGATGACAGTTGTAATTCATACGTAAGAGAAAAAAGCTGGTCTGTAGGTTGTTTATTATTTCGATTGCCAAACGAACAATATCGAATAAACTATAAAAAAATTAACAATAGACTATAAGAATTTGTTATTTTATTGCATTTAAATAAAATTTGTGATCGTGAATTTAAAAAAGTTTATAAGAGCTAAACTATTAATTATTGCCTAACAATTTTTTATTTTTTATATATCACTATTATCAACAAAACTTTACTTCTATAAATTTTATTATGATATAATGTACAATCGAGACAATATAAATAACTAAAATCCCACTCAAATACCAATATTTCTACGATGATGGTATTTGTATTTAATAATTGTAATTTTTATCAATGCTACGATCAAGAAAATTAAATAAACAATATGGTTACTGCTTTTAATGTTTGAATGAGGGACGGAAATATTGCATTTGCCTTTTAAGCAACTATGAATATGCGTGCATATAATTTATCTATTTGTTAAGCGTATACCCAGTATTTTTATAATGAACAACATACAGCTTCTAATCCACAGAAAACATTAATGAAAGTAGAAATAAAAACTTAATAAAGACCAATCTCATGGAAAGAACGGGCAAACTTAAATAGGGTAAAAAGTAAAAATAGGATTCCGCGTATAAAAATTAACGAAGAATATTTACTAACAAGTGGTATTCACTGGTTTATCGCGAATTAGTTGGACCAACGTTCTATAAATAAAAGATGTCAATCCGAGGCTTGCTTCTATGTTTCTAGTTATTTTTTGGTTTGAGCGACAGTCAAAAACTCAAGCGTGGATTAAAATATATAGCCTGTATATGCCTCTATAGTTTATGAAATATTGACATTTTGATTGTAAGTTTTTATATTATATGCGTTTTCAATAACGATGGATGTCTATGTGAGTGAATGTTATTTGTCTATTTGATAAGTACAGGTCAAAGAGGAAATATTTCTATATTTATCGTTTCATAATATTATATTGTAATTGTGATTTATGTTAAGCTAAAAAAAAATATTGAAGATAAAATACTACTACTGCTTTTGATATTAAGAAAAATTTGAAATTGTGCTTGCGCCGTATATATACGCTCGCAAATGTGCACATACGAAAGTCATAAATGCAACAGTGTAAAGCGCATAGGTGATATATAGGGCACTATACGCGCAGTATTTATCTCTCTTGGTGTTATATGTACCAACTGACGAATCGCATCAAATACTGATCAAAAATATGAATACAGTAGACTAATATAACAGACAGAAAAATGATAGATACAATGTATGAAGCGCACAGGTATATAACGAGAAATAATGCAATTAAATATTTTATAATAACGATTACAAGATTTTTTGCCTTACAACGCCTTGCATCGTCTTTGTATGTTACGTCAGAAAAAGATATTGTTTATTGTTAATCATCCTTTTGATTAATGGAAATTGAATATAACCAGCACTTGCCTTCGTATTATGAATTATTATACAATTATTATACAATTTATCGAAAAATATACCAAGCTTAAAGTAATTGCTACTATGGAAAGTCAATGTGATTCATTCATTCATAAGCCATCGAGGCCATGTTGCGAGAAATGGAATTTGATAGAGAATTAAAAAGAGGTAGACAGATGATGAGTATATGAACGTTAAAAACTGAATTAACTCGACAACAGGAAAATGTATTTTGAAACTGTACTTGCGATCCACTTTGGAAACAAATGGTTAAAATCATGTTACAAGGAATCCAATATAATAAAAATTAAAGAGCGAGAAAATATTTGGGAATTTGTTTAACCGCTTAATTTATCTTTAATTTCAATATTGGACTATTTTTTTAGATAGAAATATACTTAGTTTATGGTCTATTTATTTTTATATTTATCATATAAAATAATTAAAATTTTATAATCTATTAGAAGTTTGACAAATCTCTTAAATGCAAATATAGTTTAAAATATTACTAAGAATAAAAGTGTTTGCATTTTTTCAAGCGCCGAACCATTCCCCGAAGAGCAGCAGATCAAGATATATTTTTGATACTCACACTACAAATTTTTAGCCTAAAAATAAGAACTAATATGACATATTCAGTTAAATTATGCCTTTCAAAATTTATTTCTTAAAAAAACGATAACATTCATTTAAAAAATAAGTCTAAACTATAAAGTAAATTCTATCAAGTTCAAAAATACCAAAACATATTACTAAAGCGTTCAAGATTTAAGACCTTTATAACTGGTTATTAGTAGCAGGTAATAAATTTTTTACTAAGGTTTTTTATTGCTAGATTTTCGATATGTGTTATTAAAGTAATTTTGTAAGCTTCTTCAATATGGTAAACATGTAATGAATAATAATGTGTATTGTTATTTTTAAAAAATTACAAATAAACGGCATAAAAGAAAAAATCGAATGACTCTTACTTTCATAATATTAACAATAATAATACATATATTATATAACTTTTACTTTCTTTCTTATTAATATATAACTTACTTATAAAATATGATAAAAATAATGTGACTATAATTGTAGTTGTGATTGAAATCGAACGTTTTCCGTGTCTATTAGATTAAAAATACTGATGTGCTATAGCAATCTGTAAAATAACCGATATTTTAGTCGCATTATTGCAAGACATTATGAAAAGATTTATAACAGAATAAATCTACTACTTCCGGCGAGGTCGAGGCATTTGAAGCAGGCGCTGCAAAATTTGCGCTTGCGTCTTATAAACTTGCAAATGCGCGTGCGCGTAATTCACGAAAGCAATAGTAGAGTGTATACTACAATTGCAACGGTGCACTAGTAGTTCTTACTATCGTATGTGTTAACCACTGAGTCGTATAGAAGACCAATCAAACATACGAACACAGTGAGCGTGGGCCAAAGTAATAGCTGTGGAGAAGGAAACTAAATTACGTTAACACGTACGGGTGTCTGAAAAAGAAATAATTGAATGAAGTATTTTGCAACAGCAATTACTACTAGATTTTTTACCTCTCGTCGGCATGCGTCGTCCTTGTACGTTACGTGAGCAATTGGTATTTCTTATTAATAAGTCCGCTCGATTAATTCACAAGAATTAAGCGCAATAAGCACTTGCGTCTCTATCAGAAATCATTCTACTATGGAAAGTCAACATGAATCAGTTATTCGTGAAATGGTTGAGGCAGTTTCTCAAGAAATGGAATTTTATAGAGAAATAAAAAGACGCAGACAAGCGATAAGTATATGGGAGCCAAAAACTGAATTAACTCGGCAGCAGGCAATTGCATTTGAAAACAGCAATTGCGATCTCTTTTTGAAACAAGCAGCCAAAGCCATTCTAGAAGAAATTCAATATAACAGAAATCAACGAAGAGTAAGCGAATTTTCGTAATTCAAAACATCTTTATCTACAATCTTGAATTATTTTTTAGATAGGAAGATATTTTCTTTATGGTCTATTTGGTATTATTTTTATTGCTGCCTCAATAACAGCTGGCTTCATTATTTGGGAGATGAACAAACCTCCTAAACGTAAATATGGACTTAAACATTAAGGAGTATAAGCGTCCGCAATTTCCGGAAGTACCAAGCTATTTTTCAAAGAGCAGCTGATCAAGATACATTTTTGATACTGATAATTATTTTCTACAGTACATGAATATTAATATTATATTTAAGCAAAAAAAACCTTCCAAAAGGATTATAACATCGCGAGGATTATATACTAATTATTACTAATTATTACTGTTTGTTAGTTGCAGAAAATTAGATTCTTCACTAAAATTTGTTATTTTTACTCTTTTATAATGGGTTATGGACCTAATTTTTATAAGATTTTTCAAGTGTTAATACATACTACGAATTATTGGGATAATTGAATCGAATAAAATAATAAAAGAAATTACAGCTTCTGTCACCTATGAAATAATAATTGAGTTGTGATTTACTACTGTCTTTTTTTTCTAATATACATCTTAATAATAAAATAATCAACGAGTTTATTGTATTGTCCTTGCGCGTTAGTTCTTTGATATTCGAGTGCCGATCCTATACAACCGTAAATTATCTGACATCCCTCTGCAAATTATCGAAAAAGATCTGGAATAGGAAAAAGATAGAAACTTGATTTTACGATTATAGAGAAGCAGGCAGAAGATGATATACTTATATATGAAACGGCTATAGAAGTTTCACGAGAAATAGAATGTTACAACGAATATAAAAGACATGGATCATTGACATGTAATTCCTTAAGTCCACCAAATTTGAAAGGAGAATTAAATCCACAGTAGGAAATTGCGTTCCAGCATAGCACTTGTCACCCACTTCTGAAAGAGATGGCTAAGAGCATTTTAGAAGACATTCAATTTAATAGGGATCGAAGAAAAGTGAGAAAAATTTCCGAAATTTGTTTGATTGCAAGAATGAGTCCTTATTCACAATATTGAATTATTTATTTTGCAGGCTTTAAATTATTTTTTTTATCTTTGTATTACTTATTGTTTTCGTTGCCAATGATTATCGCGATTGTTTGAGAAGAAAATGAACGTTTTAAACGTAATTACTGACCACAATATTAATAATATTAACTTTATCCGATTTTTTGTAAAACCACGTACATGCAGTTGGTGTATTTTATTATTTATTTTACAATAACATTGAATAATGTGCCTCACTGATTATTAAAACGTTATAATATATTCCAACATAAATGAAAACAATAGCAACAGCAGTCCCAAAGATTTTTCAAAACTATTAAAAAATGGCAAGAATTAATAATTATAAGTGATTATTTTCGCTTTTTATTCTTTATTTTTATGATTAGTTAATGAACTAGTTTTCATAAGTCTTTTCCAAGTTAGAAACGTATAATAAATTTCTATATCTATATATAACTGCAATAAATAGATTAAAAAAGAAATGTCATATGACTTTTGTACGTTAATATGAATTACAATATGTATTGCTACATTTATAAAAGAATATAATATATGTAATTATAAATGAATTCATGCAACTGGAATTATACTTATGCAAATTTTTAAGCAGTTTTAAAAAAATGGCGCGATCCATTTTGCGCGTGTGTCTAAAGCTGCTCGCGTGCAGTTGATCAATGTACAGTTTACACTGTGCAGTGGTTGGACGACACTCGTAATGCATCTCTTGTTGCAATTAATACTAACCTCTTAATGCGCAGAAAATACCAATAGAAGTTGTTAGAATAGTGAGTGAGGGTTGAGTTTACCACTGAAGGATATTAAAGCTTTGTTAATACGAGTATAATTCAAGTGATAACTAACGAGTTATAATTAGCACCTCAACAGGTAATGTTGCTCGCGTTTTAGTTTACTCATTTGAAGAGAATCACATGCAGTTGTAAGTTAGATTAAAATTTCGTTATAGCATCATGGAGAAGCAGGGGAATATCGATGCAATCATTCGTGAGACGGTCGAAGCTGCCAAACAAGAAATGGATTTTTATAGAGAATTAAAACGACGTAGATTGATAATGACTCTGTGGAGAACAAAAGCTGAATTAACACCGCAGCAAGCAGAGGCATATCAGCAGAGTAATTGCGAACCACATTTACGTGAAGTTGCCAAAATCGTTTTAGAAGAGATCCAGTATAATAGGAACGAAAGACGGGTAAGTGATATATATGAAATCCATTAATGACAAGTATCATTCATTAAAAATTTATTTTATAGATGGCCTATCGAGTACTTATCTACGCTATGGTATTTGCTGTCGGCATTATGATCCTAATATCTTTGACAATTTACTTATCGGTCAGAGGTTCTGTCAAACATAAGCAAAAATATTAATTTTAGGCAGCTTTTGTTAGTAACAAAAATATTGCCTTAATATTTCTCTATTATTGTGATATATATTCAGAACTGCAAATCGTGACTTATTTTTTAATATAAATAATTTTTCAATTTATTGTTATACTTCCGATATATTTTTTATATTTACGCTTGAAAATAACAATAGATTGTTATGACTATCTATTGGATCTGATTGTGCCTTTTGATTATTGTATGTTGCATTAATATTTTATAATATTAGTGTCAATGGTATTCAAAAATAATATATAACTCTATGTGTGCCTTTAAAAAATAATGGTTGTAATTCATGTTCTTCGCAGCTAAATATAATAAAGTGTAGGTTGTCAAATGTGAATGAGATATTTCATGCAATTATATGAATTAGTTATTATAACAAACAAAAACAATTATTATTGACTCAGCTCATTTCGTTGTTTTCTGTCACTAATGTGGTTATTAATAAATATTATTTTTATTAACACGTTGTATCTTCATATATTATTTAAGCTACAGCATATAGTATTTTTATATTAAAATTTATTTTGCTAACAATTATATCTACGTTTCATTATTAAACAATTGTATTAAAGTATTTCGTCGACTTATGCATTCAACAACAGAAAAAATAATAAATTCGTCGCGATAACAGCTTTTTACACTGTTCCCTCGAACCTATTATTATTTAATGATCATAGAACGTCGTATGGTAAAAAAAGGAGAGAGAAGAAAAGCGTTAGTGGTTGCGCAGATAAATAAGACATCAAAGGAAAAACAATCGTCAGCATAACCGTTCAGCATCTTCGGATCGCCAGCTCGCTAAGCCATTACTCTGTCGATGCATCGGAATGGCATTCAATCGATGACGCCTCTATCTAGATTCTCAATCGAATCTTTCGCTCGAAGGTCAGAATAAGCACAAGCGCAGCGCGGCAACCAACAGTGTGCAGACTGACAGCTGCTTATCTTGGATTTAGATATTAGAACTAAGCATACATACGCGCGACGTTGATTGGACAATGCTTACCAAAAAAATAAATACATATATAAATAAAAATAATAAATGATTAAATAAATTATTATCGGATGAATGTGAGGCCCAATAAATTGAGCTCCGCCCATCATAGTCTACCGACGTGCGAGAAGCAAGAACGCTTTAGTTACGGCTCGTACCGATAAATTATTAACGCGTGTATATAATGCTGGAGGTTCGCGCGCGCGTGTTGTCCGTGACGAAAGTGCGTCCAAAGGATTCTCCTTCCTTTTTATCAACGCGCCCACGCGCTTTAGAGGCGCGGATATGGCTTCTTGCACGCTTGTTCATGGGATGCGCGCCGCTTGGCGAATGATTTTGCTCTTGTCGTTTTTTTTTTCTTTGCGTTTTACTTGACGCTGATAGCTTGCCGTTTTTGCCGATGTCCCAGCTAGTAGCGCACTTTACTTACGGCGTGTTTTGCGTCTGCCTAAGGCTGTGCGCTTGAAATGTTTGATATTCATAAGGCATGCTCACTTTTAATTGGACGACTATTACTACTGAGTTCTATGTTCTTACGAAACTTGAATTGTTATCACTAAGCAACTACTCGAACTTATTGGTTTGTAGAGTATTAGATTGGAGTACTTAATATTGTTGTACGTTATGATTGACATGACGTGTAAGCCCGGAAAACGTTTCAGTCGATTTCGCATTAAAAAATGAAATTTGGCGAAATCGATACAATAGAGATGCAACGAGCACGTGCTGCAGGGTCGTGCATTAATCGCAAGCGCACCGCTCGTAACAATCCCCATCTTCGCCATATAATTGAAAATTGATTGTTGCTCTCTCTCTCTCTCTCTCTCTCTCTCTCGCGCGCGCACGCGCGGGTATTACAATCGTGCTGCGCGCGCGTTGCGCATAAACGAGTAATTATCGTTCAAGTGTCCAAAGTCGGCACGGGTTTTATTATCGGGGCACAAGCACGCACTCGAGAGCGCTTAATTGGATTCAATAAATTATCGAGCTTATATTACCCGAGTGGCACGCGCGCAAGAGGAAGTGCATAATTTGCACACTCTCGCTTGGCAAAAGCAAGAAGAGCGCACCGAAAAGAAGAATAAGATCTTTACAGCTGATAATGCATTCGGCCATTTTGCAAGCCTAAAGCGCGACGCGCGATCTTTACGACTCTTTATTACTGATTTTAGCGCGGCGCTCGAGAGAGCTTGGCAATTGTCACGCTCGGCAACGCCTCTTTCTCCCTCTCTCTCTCTCTCTTCGCCGTTGGATTAAACAAGCTTTGCTCTATGGATCGAGTTTCTGCCCCGTGATCGCGCACGAGAACGTAAAGTATATAGCACCTGATGAAAGGACTCCTTGGCGCTCGCCAGATTATCTAATTTGTACGCATTGTGCGAGAGAGAGAGAGAGAGAGAGAGAGAGAGAGTACGGTGTCGCAATTCCCAGTTCTCGGACAGGTGTTGAGTTGAAAGTTATTGCGTATCTAAAGGCACTAGGATTTCGGTAAGATATTGCTTGATTGGCCTGGTAATTGGCCAGAGGAAAAACCAGGAATGCGGGTAATTAGGCCTTTACCAGGGATTTACTGCTACGTTTTTTCCCTTCTGCCTTTGCACTTTACGAAACTTGTCGAGGGAGTTTTATTGATTGCGATCATTAATTTGCTTTGATTGTGTCATTTATTTATGAGACTCGACCTGTTTAGATTTGTGATATGAGAACAACGCATGTTTTTTTTTATATTTACAATTAGACATATTCGGATAGACATGGGATTTTCATGACCTCCAATGCCAATCTTCAACCAATGCAATCTCCAACATCTGTTTATAGATATGAATGATCTATCTCTATTTTTGTAAAATCGTATTTGATTAATATATTTTTGCTATGCTGTTGCGAGCATTCAGTAAAAAGAAAGATAACTAGCAAGTAATAAAAAAAGCTCGAGCGAAGATAAAGCCGGAGAATGAGCGGTTGAAAAGAGGCACGTAACACAATATCACTGATAGAACATCTTTATATCGCCGCAGTTCTCTCACTCTCTTTCTCTCTCTCTCTCTCTCTCTCGGTTGCGCGTCTATTATTCTCGAGATAATGGCGATGCGAGTCAGGTGCGCGAAAAATTCGCCGGCAGAGGGAGAGAGAAAGAGAGAATGAGAGATGCGGTTTTTCGCGAGCCCCCGGCGAGATTATCGCTGCGAGCTACTATACGAAACTTGAGAAGCCCTTCATTTGTCAATTAATATTGCCTTGAGCATTCGCTATCTACGCGGGCTTTATTTCAAGTGTATAACTCTGTTGCTCGCGAAACGTGCAAAAAGTATTATTACTTTGAGGAATATGCTTCAACTGCGAAGATTATTTCTGAAAGTGGTTAGTTTTAAAAGAACTGATTTTGATTTAAAAAATGTAAGTCCACAAAGCTGCGATACACAGTAATTTGGAAATACCGAATGAGTTGTGCGTGTTAGTGTGAACTCGAATAAAATAGTATGCAAGCTTGAGCAACGCAACAATGAATAGTGGCCACAGCTGGTGCTTGGTCTTCGCGGCTTTCCACGGGATCTCTATCCATACTCGAATATAGGCGCATATATTTTCCGAGGCTCTGCTGATTTCCAAAAGGAGATTGCTCTCTTACTGCCTCTGTCAAATCCAAATGATCCGCGGACACATAGAACGCGGAAATTTCAAGGTGTCGTGGAATGCGCGCACGAGACTCGAAGGAAACTGTCAAGGACTAAGCCACGTGTAAATTCTAACACGCGGATTCGTTAGGACTGTATAATCGAGCGAGCGCGCGAATCTGCGCGATTGCACTCGCCTACGGACGGAGAGGCTTATTCCGTGAATGATGATTTATTTATGACACACGAGGCTGCAAGACGAGGGAGCTTGATTATTTTTCGTAGCCAAACTGACAATGATTTATAATTGACTCGGTATCGTTTCACCTCATTAAGGGATTGCGCCAGAGCTTTCGATCGTCGATCAAGTCAAACATCAAAAGTGATGCGCTTAATGAAAGATCACATAGGAGCGCGGGCGCGTACTCGCATCGATCGGCATTATAATTCAGCGATCGAGAGAGAGGGGAAAAAGGAAGCTTAAATTGGAGAATGTTGATACGAGGACACATCCAGGCGGCGATCTATCTTGGCTGGAAATCGACACGTACGTACAGTTCGCCGCGTGCGCGACAGCAATCAGAGCGCGCTCGCGCTTCTGGAGGTGTATGTGTGTGCCGCGCGCTACGACATTTTCGCATGCTCTCGTCGTCGTCACTGTCGCCTTATCTCGCTGAAAAACCAGTCCGCGTGTCCCCCCTCCCCCTTTGTTCACGCTTTAATTGAGCGAAAGCTCGCGCGACGTTTTCGAATCTACAAAAGAAAAGTTGCAAGTGAATTTCGTACGTAGTATATCTTTATTCTCATCTCGACGTCTCTGAACATATATTCGACTATAGTCCAAATCTACCTTCTGTGTCCCGTTTTATGGACAATGTTGAGATTGATAATAATGCGTAAACCAACTTTTAAAGGACACTTACTGAAAATGTGCAGAGTGAGCGTAGTGAAATATGGCGACGAAAAATCATTCTGTAACAAAAGAGAAGAGTAATTTTAACAAGTATATATTAGATGAAAAAGAGATTTTTGAGATGGTAAAAAAAAAGAAGCGTCAAATCGCAAATACCGTGCGGTGCACGCGCGCAGCAGCAAGCGGATAATTATACGCATCCGAAGACCGAAGAAGCTCGTGGCATCGAGTTGGCAATGAATCTAACGGCAGCAGCGTCGATTCCACGCAGCCATCAAGCAATGTACTAGCGCGCGGAAGAAGTTTTGAAATATCATGCGGCCGGCATACCAGAAGCCACATCGCGTATCCTGGGACTGGAGCTGCTGCTCCCGGTGTGTCACGAAATAGAAGTAATAATTATTATCCGCCGGCCGATACTCGGGTTCCGATTGTCGCGCTCGCGTCCGATGATCGACGATCGACGTCGGAAACTGGGGCCCTCCTCGCGCAAGACCATTCCTTTTCTCTTGCTTTCTTGTAGTCAATGAAGTGGCACCGATAGATCTCCGGCTGGCGATACGCATGCTGCGCGCGTGCATTGCGATCCAGCCTCGCGATTGTATATTGAATTCCACTTGCTTTGCCCTTTTCTCTTCTTTATCGTCCTTCTCTCTCTCTCTCTCTGCTCTCTCTCTCTCTCTTTTCTTTTCGGAAAATGACGAGTCAATCTTTTGCTTCGCTCTCGCGCTGCGTTTTTTCGCTCTTTTTATTTGTATCGTCTATCGTCAATTAAGCCAATTACGTCCGAGCGGTCGGCGCTGTTGTCCGTTTTGTGTATTTTTCTTGAAATCTTTTTCGTCACGATAACTCGTAATTAGAGATGAGTTCGGCCAGTCCATAAAACTCTTGTCATAAACGATCAAAAAGCGCTGCATCAATAATTCATACGTCATAACGGCGCGCGCGAGTGTAATAAGGCGATTGAATTTCGATGGGTCCGCCGAGTGTATTAGCTCGGACTCTTGGCTGCGGATGATGGATCGCTCGCGCGCGACGTGAAATATAATCGCGCGAGCGCGCGCGCCTTCGAGGAATTCCGCGTTTAAGTGCAACTCGCGCGCGCGCGGCTCTCGCCAGAGAGGGGAAGACCGAAAAAAAACCCAAGCGAACGCGATGGGTAATGCGAAGGCTGTTAAGGGCATTTTAACGATTGACCACGGGCTTCTTTCTTTCGACCACTCGCTGTTATTTATAACTTTATTATCATGCGGACTCGCGCCTGTGTATACTTTTATCGAATTTTCTTTTTATTTCTTTCTTTTTTCGCTCTTTACTGCCTTAAATGGCAGTCTAGCGCGCGTGTGTACTTGTATGTCAATGAAATTTACAGCTCGAGAAATGAGAACAGAATGTGGCACAATGGTGGTTTGCATCGGGTGCTGCGGCGGAATGCAGACACCATTAGCGTAGGCGTGTCTCTCCCCTCATAAGGAAAGTCCAAGTTCTGAAAAGTGACCTAGCTTGCGCACTTCTTTGCCAAAAGCACACAAAGCAAGCTCCCTCGATGTCGTACTGTTACACTGTTATCTTAAAGTGCCTAGCGCGCTTCGATATCTCTCCAAACTTTACGTCTTTTTCGAGGCAAAATATATCGACGCGGATTATTTTTGAAACTTGCATGCACGAATTCAACTCTCATAATTGACTGTACGATTCGACTGGAAGGAAGCAGAGAGCAAAAAAGAAATCCGGCGAATCCCGTAAAGCAGCTCTCGCGCACAGGCCGAATAGGAAGGTAAGCAGCTGGTATAATTGCGCCGCAGCTCTGAATAATATGAGGCAGCTTAGGCACACACACACACACACATTCACGGCGAGTGGGCTGAATCGGCGGCCGTAAAGATCGAAGTCGAGAATAGCGCGATTTCTCAGCGAGGTCAGTATATAAAAGATGCTAATCGGCGCGGGGCTAAAGATTTTCCGCTGGTTAATTATTCGCCGGGATTTTGTCTGCGCCTCTGCCTCTCGGATGTTTTTGCCCCGGCGCGCAAACAATGTGGTGAGCTTTGTGCGCCCGGCGTACATATATAGTGTCGGGGAGACGCGGTAATGAACGCAGTAGGACCACCGCCGAGTGGAAAAAAAACTTGGAGCCATTGTCCGGCGACGACGATGCGCTTTTATACCGTATCTAGTCGCGAAAGGGAACTCGTTGAGTGCAGTATAGTGCTGATTAGTTTTTGTTGTTCTTTGCTTTGCGCCTCTCTCTCTCTCTCTCTCTCCCTCTCTCTCTCGCGCGCGCGCGCGCAGCGGCGGCGGCGCCCGCGAGCTTTATAATCGTGCGCACGGCGATAAAAGCTACCTTCTCTCCCTGCGTGCCTCTTTTCTTACGCTTCCCTCTTGTAAGCTTCCTTATTTGCAATGTCATCCAACTCGATAGCACGTTTTCCACGTTTTCCAGCTTGTTTCTGGAAATCATCCTTAATTTTACGAATAGGACATGCGTGCGAGGATCGATCGAAAGTAGAGTGAATTAGTAGGACGTCGTTTTTCCGAGAATCAGGCTTATTACCATACGTCGCGTTTGCATTGTAATTCGGCTTGGCGTTGGTAGCACATACCTACATAGGTGCTCCTGTTGCGCGCGGGCTTTAATCGGATTCAGCGTAACACTGGGAGGAATTGACGACGCGAGAGCCCATTGTTTTCGCGGGGGGACACGCTTTGCGTGTATGATTTAGAGCCTGATATCTCGAGACTGCTAGTGTCCGTTCGTTTATGAATGGGCTAGACTCAATCCCTCGCTTCCTGCTCGTTTCTCCGCTTTTTGCTTGCGCGTCGCTCGCTTTCTGAACGTCATTGGAAATCCACCAGATTGTCTCTTCTGTTTTTTCGTTTTTGCCGCTAATTGAAAGTATCATTTCTCGATTTCTCGAGGGATGATAGATTAGAGCGGCTGTTTATGCTGTCGAGCATTTTAGTGGTCATTATGTCACTCGCGATCCCGACGGGAATAAACTTCACGTTATTGATGGTCACTATCTACGGAGCGAATTTGAAGAAGGAAAGTAATGAAGCTATTTTTGCAGAAACAGCTGGTAATCTTCGACAACGCATTCGCAATGTATTTATAGACGTGTATATTTGAACATCCCCATCGGAAAAGTCGTAAAATTTTAACCAGACGATGCTAACCCAATTTCCAGGTGTATAGGTACTGCGGCAAATACCATCCTTTCGTCGCCTAACGAGAGTGTAAGCGAAACTCACGCGCTCGCAAGTCAGATTATTACAAGTAAAAAAAGTGTAGAAACCTTTAGCGTTTATTACTTTGCGTATAAACACGAGAGAGAGCGGGAGACGAGGTTCAATATAGACGCTATACGATACACGCGTAAATGCATGCAAGCTTACACACACGCAAGAACGAGTAAGAAAGAGAGAGAGAGCACACCTCTCCTCTCTCTCTCTCTCTCTCTCTCTCTCTCTCTCTCTCTCTCTATATATATATATATATATATATATATATATATATATATATATATAAAAACACACACATATACATATATACATACATATATATGTGTGTAAATATATATATATATATATATATTCTCTGCTGTTCTCCACGTGTCTTATGCAAATCGCGCGTTTGCCAGCTAGCGCTAAGGCTACAAAAAGCGGAAATGGCCAGCGGCCTAAAGAGAGCAACGAGGAGCGCGAGGAAGGATAAGTCGCATAAACCTTTCTACCTTGGCGATGTAACCACCTCTCTTTCTTTTCGTTAGCCGACGGCAAGGTACAGCCACATATGCTATAAGCGTATATGCTACTCGCTTATACGTAAGGTTGGAGAAGCAAGGCCAATTATAGAAATGCCGCAACACATTCGAGATCGATTGGAAGCGCCGCGCAGCGATATTTCGCCGAGGAAATGCCTACGACAACGGCAGCCTGCGCGCTCTGCCTTGTTTTCGCCACGTTGAAAGAGTTGCTCTCGCCTTCGGATCCTCGCCGAAATTGAAATTTGCTAATTCTCAGCTGAGATCCGCTGCATGCGAATAGAATGCGAATGAGATCGATTGGGAAACGAGGGAGAAGCTTAGGAGAGCGACGAAGAGGAGAGTGTGAGTTGGTTTAACGAGATGGGCACGTAGGTGCGCGGCGGCGGCGGTGGCGGCGGCGGTGGCGGCGGCGGTATCGGGGCCGAGGTATCTTGAGGCTTGTCGGGCGCGCTGCGGATTGTTGGCATGGCACTGGACACGCGACCCGCATACACGGGTTTATTTTCCAGAATACTTCTGCTCGTTTGCCGCTTGGAATGAGGAATGCGCACTCGCAGCCGTTAATTACTCAATTTCGCATCGGAGAGCCTTGGCGATACGACAGCTGGATGATGAAAAGTTTCGCTCAGGGGAGTGTATAATTTTGCGCGCACGTGGATTGATTCCTGGCATTTGGGCTCCGCGGAGGGGCATAAATCCATACACTCAGTGCTTACGGTGTCACGATCTTAAACGTCGCTCAAAATCTAATCTAGCCCAAGGCGAGAGATTGCTGGCTTTACAGGGCTGTATTTTAAACTGCAACTCCGGACAACTGCGTATTGTGCTTTGTCATAACGATTTTCTCCAAAGCAATCATAGATAAAATAATTATCCGAGAGTATGATTTAGCGCAACGTGTCATTTAGTGCGACCGATTTGCTTCTTTCCGCTCGTTCATTGCTGTCCAACTCGAGAAAGTACCCAAAGAAACAGACGCTTTAGTAATATTCTAAATTTACGATTATTCCCTTCTGCCAATATCTTGTTTAGTTATATGTTCGGCCAATATAATGAGATAGCAGTAAATGTGTTAATTGAATTAAAAACAGCAAAAATTCAACTTTAAGACCATCCGTTTGAATATAATCTTGTTAGTACTCAGCGCATTACCAATTAAGCTTAAAAGTTCATTAATGTTAATTCTAATTAATACCGCGCAATCAATTTGTTGTGGCTTTGTGGCTTCCTGCAAAATTCCTTTGCGCGCTAATGATTAATAAATATTGAATGCCTGACACTTGATCTCCCCGTAACTATCGTAGCTACATAGGAAAAAGATAAAAACAAACGAGATTAGTATTTTTGAAAAAAAGCCGACTTCTTAATTGTTTGCAATTACTCGCAAAGTTATGCTTCGATAATTTCATACTCTTTCGGACGAGCCCACCCTCTTTAAAACGAGTCGAACCGTTTCAGATATATGTTCGAACGTACATAAAACAATTTAGATCGAGCACAGAACTCCTCCTTTTTGAAGCCGGTAAAATCGAAAGTATTTGACATCAAGATAAGAACAAACACCAATTGGCAGCACCAACGTATTTGTCTCTGATGTTTATGAAAATTCCATCGTTGTGAATTAATTCAGTCGTCGATCGTTCGCGCGATGGCACGTTAATTAACTATAACCGTAAGCTTTATTTGGATCATAAACATCGTGTATCGGTCATTTAGTCGATCGTCAAAGCCGCTCGAAGAGAATAAAAAGGAGAGGCGCGTGCGCGCGTCTGATTTTTGTCGGCGATCAGCGCCGAGTTATAACTATAAAGCAACGCGGCTTAATGGGAAAATTAATAACGCAGACGCGGGCCGCGCGTCTGTGTGGTGATCGACGTTATTATACGATGAAAATTAGCCTACCGTCTACAGAAGACGAAGAAGCGCGCTACCGTGTGTCAGATAATTTTCAATTTCTCGCGCGCGTAAATCGCCATCATACCTCTACGCCACGACGATCAACTATAACACCGAAATAAACTGAGCCTCGTAAAGAATTCATTGAGGTGTCAAATCGTGAATTATCGCGTTCGTACGAGAAGGAGGGGGAGGGGGCGTAGTAATTTTTTGCGCGCAGTGCCGACGTACATACGTATGTATGTGTGTACTTGATTGACAGGCAAGAGCCTGAGATTACTGTTATTTATCTTGCGTAATCTCACGCCCCTACCACCGACAAATTAATTACGACTGGCGTATATATACGGCTGTAACTTTGTCTGCGCCCAATGTTTTTTCCTTTCTACGAGAATTTTTACGAAGCTCTAATTAGCGATGTTGTAATTTGAGAGTCATTCTTTTCTGTTCGCGGGTGGATGATGTGTTGGCATATTTCAAGCTCTTAATTATATTCCAAGTTACATTCGTTCCGATGTGTATTCGAGCGAGTGTGAGTGATGTTGGTCTTACTGCCATTTCAAAATTCAGTTCGTATCCGGAACGCGATTCTCGTATGCGTTGTTTCTCATGTACACTTTGAAATGATAGTTTCAGTAGTATTTCCTAAGAAGCTTAATTAGTGTCACTCAATCTTCGGGAGTGAAAATTGAACGGATACTTCGGAGCTGCAATGTTTCTGCTTCTGATTGATTGTACAAGTGTCGAATTAATGCAAAAAATTAATTTTCAGTGAGTCAATTTCACTTCATATATCGTAAATGAAAATGAAGCATACGTTTGAGAATAAAAGCTCAATGGATGCGTACAGATGTACCGGCGACATAATTATGACAAACTCCGTCTCGGCTTGATTATGCGAAAGGTCGAAGAAGAACCCGCAGCAAAAGTAAATGCACTGCCTCGGATACAAAGAGAAAGACAAGGCTCTCCGTCTTGCGCGCGCGACTGATTTTGAATTATGTGCGGTCTGTCTGCGGCGCAGCAGCGCATTGTACGGCGCGGTGGCGAATTTTTGAAATTGCAAATCGCAGACGCGGCGGCTAATCGTCACGAGCAATCGTCACGGAGGCTGCCCACGCGGATGTCTCTCAACGACGACGACGCCTTCTTGTGGCCCACTTGTGTTTCGCTGTCCAGATGGATCTCGTACACGACGAGAAATAATGGAAATGAGCAGGCAGCTTGAATTGGAAAATGCGCGAGCTGGCGAGAGTTCGATGCGCGCAGAGGAAATGTCTTAGATTATATTGCTCGCATTTCTCGAATGCACTCGAACGATAACGTTAAATTGATTGCTTTCGTCGTTCTCTTGTGTGATTGAATTTTACACAGGTTTTAAACAATTTCGGATTGATTCAAGCTGTGTTTCACCAAATTTACGGTTTTTTATGAAAATGACGTATTATATGTCGCAATTCCTTGCTCTTTTTACACTTAATTATTGTGCTCTTTACTATACTAAAACTGAAAATAGCTCCTCGAATTTACACATGCGATCGCGCAGTAAAGGTTGAAATTAATTCAGTTGATTTTGCAAATTATGCGACGTGTATAGGGCGAAAGACAATGGCGTATCTCTAAATAAGAAAAAGAAAAGCTTTGAGTGCTTATTTCACATACTTCTGTTTTGACACGGACGAATAGTTGGGAAGAGTGACAGGCGGCGAGCGCGCGCGATTCAATTAAAGGATGGACAGACTGACACGTCGTTGCATTATGGATGCGCCAGCAGCATGAAACCGCGAGTATCATATATATGGTGAGTCGAGAGCCTTAAATGAAAAGCGCCGAGATGTTGCCGCTGCCGCTTTCATATTGTGCCTTGCTGCTAAGACTCCTCTTTTCATTCTGCGACGGTAAAATAATATAATACTAATGTATTTGCCCTTTTGCTGGTGATTTTTTCGACGTCTGATTTAGCCAAAAGTCTTCCTCATTCGCGTTGATGAACGCGCCGAAGCCACTGTAAAAGATAGCCGTCAAGCAGAAGTTAAAAGCTTTTGATTTTTTTGCAAGTAGTAATAATCGTATTAGGTCAGCCCTTATGATGATAATCGACGATAGCATCATATACACAGGTTTCGTCGCCAGAAACTCACGCTCTCATGGTTAATTTTTCACTTTCTTGCCGAGAGAGAGAGAGAGAGAAAGAGAGAGAGAGAGAGAGAGAGGGAGAGAGAATGAGAAGCGTTCCTCCAGCTGATCTCTTACTTGTTGCTGCACGCTCTCGTTACACGCAGGTTTTTGCCAGCGAGTGAGCGAGTAGTGATCGACTAGCGCCCGCTCTCTCGAGCGTAATTCAGGAAACGCGTCGGCAGAGCTTAACGATCCCGTGCAGATTTCTTGTTCTCATCCCTTTCGTGTGTATGTGATTTTTTCTTTTTGTTATACTGGAAACTCGGGGAAAAACGAGCTGAGCAGAGCGTTGATTTATATGATCCCGTGGGGTTTCCTCACTTCGACGTAGAACAGGACGACGGAGTGATTGGTGTATTCGCCGAAAAGTGTGATTCGGCTGATTGCTACGGATAATTCGCTTGGATTGTTCGACTGACAAGGAGATTGGGATGGAAAAGTAATTGTCATTGGTGTGCATATGCGTTGCGACGGAAAGTGAAAGGCCTATCGAGAATGCTTGAGAGACTAATGCGAGACATCCGCGCATCGTTACGGAGAGCAAACGCAGCTGTCTACTTTGATCTGTTTTTAATTAACCTCTCTCTCTCGGTGTAAGCGGCGAAAATTACGAGAGCGCTTGGGCGCATACATAGTATTACAGCCGAGCATATATACATAGCGAGTTAGTGCTGCAGTCTTTGTGGCTCCCGTGTGTGTGCTGCTCATGAAATAGCGGCGAGTCGTGAGCGCGGGAGCAGCCAAATGGATAGTAGTAATTGGGTAGGCCAGATTAAAATCGTAATTATCAATATCGAAATGCCAATGGTAGAAAGGAGCTCAGAGCAAGCGAGAGAGAGAGAGAGAGAGAGAGAGAGAGAGAGAAAGAGCGTAATGGCCAAGCAGATAGCGGCCTTTAATGATAGCCTCCTTAATAAGGCTGCCTACGCCGACTCTGCCGTGCGCAGAGAGAAGGAGGTGGAGGAGGAGGAGGACGAGCATCGAAGAAGAAGAAAAGAGGATAGCGCCGCGTGCATGTTGTGTACCGTATTGGCCGAGAGAGAGAGAGAGAGAGAGAGCGAGAGAGAGAGAGAGAAAGAGAGCGAGAGAACTCGATTTATTAGCGGCTTTTATGAGCGGCAAGGATGATGCTGTGGAGTGGCCGTTAACAATTAAAAATGAGCTATGGCTGCAGCTTCTTCGGGGCGACGATTGAGTGCTGCTTCGCGTGTAAACAGTTGAGCTCACTCTCTCTCTCTAGGAGACTGCCCTCTGCTCGCACTGAAAAAGCGTTTGTTTGCTTTTTGTTTTGCCGGTGTACGTGATTTCGCAATCGAATGCATTGGACGATTATCCATTGCGAGAAAAACTGTCCTAGGCGAGAGTTAATAAAGAATGTGAATCAGCCGTAAATCCAGGGCAGTTACGAGCGTGTCGCCCGTCTGACTTTCTCCCGAACAACAACAGCAGCGGCAGCTAGATGATCCGTGAGCGATGATTGCGAAAGTGCGCAGCAGCAGAGGCGGACGTGCCTCCTGGTTAGTTTAATGCCGTTCAAGTGGCGGCGGCAGAGCGAGCGGGGGAACACCTGCCGAGAGCGAGCCGGAAAACTTTTGTTATTTACGAGGCTCGCGCGCCTTATGAGGCCGATTTGTTCGAGTGCACCGCGAGCAGGACACTCGTGGAATTCGTACAATGGGCGCGCTCGCTCGCCTTATCCTAGATTAGATCTTTCTCTTGACCAAAAGGATCCATTAGACTTGTTTTTCGATGTTACGCCCGACCGACACATTCACGGCTTTATCTGATGCAGCTACCATATAGCTGCGCCGCAGCCGGCACGAGTAATTTAATAATAATTGCGCAGCATGAAATATGGCGAAAGTTTCGTAGACTGCCAAGCGTTAAAATACTCTTGAGAATCAATATATCCGTGCAAGTACATATAAATGTTTCAAAATGAGCGCATAAGACGCCGGCTTATAATGACAAATTGATTTGCCAGAATTGACTTGTCATTTAACATTTCTAATCAGATGCTGATTATCGCCCGTTCGTTCGCTCCAGTCATGCGTGAGATTCGGATTTTTATCGGCTGCATTTTTTTCGTCTACGAGGAAAATTGTTCGATTGCACGTAAGCTCTCGATACTAGCAACTGGTACGGTACTCGTCGGCTCTTGTGGAACCGCATTGGCTCTCTATTGTTCGATAAACAAGAAAATCTTGACAGTAAAAAGTTGCAGAACGCGCTGCCTCCGATTTTTCACTCAGCTTCTTTTTGCCCTTTTCTTTCACGCTAATTGCTTTTGCGACAGGTGCGCCGAAAATACTCTTGAATGGCGCTGGCCTCACGGAGACAATTTTCTTTACTAGAATCGGCGAATCTGTTCTCGTCGGGATCGCTGGTGCAAAACAAGAAAATGCAGCCCCGATCGACAGATACATTTTACCTGCTGCAGTTAACAATCAAGAGGAGCTAGAAAAACGATACGGCTAATCACGCGCTGGCTGCACACTTGGATTACGTGCGACGGGGAGCCAGGCGGGTAACGAGGGAAGCAATGTCCGCATGAAAAATACATAAAATCATCGTGCCAGTCATCCGATCAAAAAAGAGGAGCCGAAGAAATCATTCGAAAAGGTCGTTCAGATGCTTTACGAGACGTCAAGCCGAATTGAGTTGTTGAAGCGATAAGGATTTCCTTTGGTTTTACGGGTTTTCATTAGGGTACGCACGTGTGTGTGTATGTGTGTGTGTTTGTGTGTGTGCGCGCGCGCGAGTGCAATTCTCGAACTGCAGCAATCGATAAGGATCTCGTTAGCTTTACGGCTCTGAGAAAACTATTTCTTTATTATGTTTAATGCGCCGTTAGCGCGTATAAACGCGAGTAAACGGTCGATTCTCGCGAATAAAGAAAAAAAAAAGAAAGAAATATTCGCGCGAGGCTTCAAACGCTCGCGAGCAGAGATAAAGATTGGTATGTGGTAATCGGTTATTTTCAGCTATATAGACATCGGCAATAGCGATATCTCCCGAACGAGCGAGAAAGCGAGTTTTTAACATGGGCGGAATCTTTAATGAGGAAACTCAAGCGCAGCTGCGTATTATTTATATATTGGCGTAACAGCATTTTCATAATAGGCCATTGCGCAAAACAATTGTAAACGCACGCTGCTATTAGAAACGGCGCAGAGTGCGTATTTCCGTTTTATAAGAACTTTCAGTTATGGAATTATTGCCAAGACGATGCTATCTTGAACGCGCGGAATTTTCAATGGAACGTAAATAACTCGGTTATATCAAAATATCACCGAGCACTTTTCTTTTTTCATCTCCCTCTCTCTCTCTCTCTCTCTCTCTCTCTCACTCACTCACTCACTCTCACGTCGGCTAGAAAACCGCACCTTTCTTTGATTAAAATAATATTCGCTTCGATTGTGAAATTCGTAAATGTGGCTAGTTTCCCGTTTGGTATTTTTCAATCGCGATTTACTCAATACGTCGATCGAACCATAGATTTTTTCGCGATTTTCACTCTGGCTGCTCTCACTAATTGAAACAGACAGATATTTGGCTTTCCTTTTTTTTCAATTTCAACTAGAGTGCAATTAGGGTAGTCTTACGATAGCCTAGCTTTTGCAATGGTTTATTCTTTTTTTAAAGCATTTGCGTGTGCGAGCGCACGAAGATTTCCTCGATTCATAACGAGATAACCGCGAAGCGAAATATTCTCAATTAAAAAGTACTTAGCGCGCGGAGGATACAAGTTACACTTGTAGAAGTCGGAAGCTGTCGTTTAAAATAAATTTTATTGCGGCACTATTCTTTTTTTCTCGCGCAGCTATATATGAATCGACTTTTCTCGTATTTGCCTGCAAGTATTTTATGGACTTGCGCGATACCGGGGGAAACGCACTTCCAAAGCAAACGTCTTGTTTGATAAGAAGTCACGGGCGCATGGGAAGAAAACATCTCCGCGCGAAAATCTCGGCAAACTTTGAGAGAGTAGCAAGGCGCGAAACGATGCGCACGTTCGCGGTCTATAAGCGTTTATTTGTCGTAAAATTTATTGAAAGCACCGGGAGTCTCTGGTCTGGCAGTGTTAAAGTAAGCAGTAAAACGAGAACGGTAAACGCACTTGGAAAAATTGTAATGGTGCTATATGCGGTAGCCTTGGGATACCTACACGCGGCTACTTTACGTCCATCCTCCGCCTGAAGTTGCAAGTTGCGTTTTACTACCGTTGCAGTTGCGATTATTTTTTTTCTTTACATTTCGCGCGCGACCTTACGAACGACCTCCGTCTCTATATGGCTTAATGATCTTTATTGGCTTAATAAAACGATAATTACGAGCGCGAGCCCCCCCCCCCCTCCCCATCTCTCTCTCTCTCTCTCTCGCGAAAAGATTCATTCGGATAAATATGAAATTGCCGAGAGAGAGGCAAACGAGCCTTTCATGCACGATATCACCTGGATGATTCATCGGGCGCTAGAGAGAACGGCCGCGAGAGTTGTGTATTTCTATAAGTTACTGAGGTAAGTGCACTGTAATTACGATTAGTCCCAGCGCTCCTTATTACTAATAGCTTCTGGTAGCGAAAATCCATTTCCCTTGGCGCTGATCAATCGGATAATTGCCTCGGCAAAGCAAAGCGCACGGCCAAGTTACCGGGGTTGGGAAGACGAGTCGTCTCGTCGTCGCTCCAAAGTAGCAGCGAAAAATCTTTCGCTGTAGCCCACGGTCAATCGTCGAAATGGCACTCGAATGATGAAATGCTTATGACGTCGGCAGCGGCGTTTTTCATTGCTTTCGTTTGGTATATATAAGTCGCCCCGTGGCGATTTACGCGTTCCGTAGGGCGATAAGCGATCGGCCGGCGCATACATACACACGCACACCTCGCTTGGGGAATATATCGGAAATTAAATCTACTGATTTCCATTAAAATCGAATCGGGCGCGCAAAGGAGCTCGCTCTTCCTATCCTCGTAAATCCGCGATAAGCCATCGGCGGCGCAAACCGATTGTCGTGAGAGAGAGAGAGAGAGAGAGAGAGGGGGTGGGTGGGGGGCGCCATCGCACACACGAATACGCAATAAACGCGCTCGAGCCCGAACTCATCTCGAGTATGATTTTTTGAGATCGCCGGAGCGCTTCATGAGTGTAGGGGTAATCGGCCGCGACGTTTTTTCAGTCCATTATCCAGTCTTAATATCACCGCGGCTTCCGCTAGTCGTTATCCAACATTTTCATAATATTCCCGGCGAAATGGCATCATAACCATTGCGTCACGAGGTGCGCTCGGCATCGCGGCAACAGTCTCGCGAAACTATACCCCTAGTCGATAAAACTGCACGAGCGCGCGTATATATTGCAAGGCTTCGCAGCTACGAAGAATAAGAAGAGGAAAAAGGCGACATTTGCCGGGAGAAATATTTCAGAAAATGCTGTATAAAACACGGCAATTAAACGCAGACTTATCACTAACATTTCGCCTGGGTTCTTGACAGGCTGCATATCGGCCCATTCGGCGCGCGATGTCGCGAGGAAGGCAATTACCATATCTATAAACTCGTCTTTATGAAGCATATCGAGAGCGCGGTGCAGAGCCTCCTCTGCCGCGAGGCCACTTGACTCGAGCGCTCTGACTGATTGCGTTTGGCTAATGACATCAAAACGAACTATCTCGTCCGCTTCTGAATCCTCTCGCTGCTGCTCACGGGCACGATCAAAGCCGTGGAAAGTTCGCATTGGCGCGTTCCTGCTTTGATTAATCCAGGCCGATATCGCGAGAGCCTCGGCGCGCCGTATCATTTCGCGCGTAATTACATCGGTTTAACGACTCGGATTGCCGGAGACAGGCCTACGTCGGCCGGCTATTGAGTTTCGCGCGCGCGCGCGACGACGATTGTGCGCGCGCGCGCGCGCTCCGCATCAAGCATTATATTATCGAGGCGCTTGACAAATTGCTCGTGCTCGCCGATTTAATAGCTAATCTCCGGCCAATTATCACCTCGTTTAACGCTTTAATATGTGGCGCGATTACAATGCGCTATTGACTTTGGCGAGAGCGACCCGCAGAGCGGAGAGTTTTTTGAGCGATCACGATATTCGCGGCGAATACTCGGAATTTCTTCGCAACTAGCTAGCGGTAAAGCTACAGGCTACGAGCGGTTACGCACTATTGCGTATTGCATCTGGGCGAGCAGCTCTGTCTCGGTTTAAAATGAATTCCGAACCAGCCGATCGGTGGCTCGGACTCTGCCGAGTAGAGTACGAAAAAAGAAGAGAGCAGCAGCAGCAGCAGCAGCAGCAGCAGCAGCAGCCACGGCTCACTCGTCGAGGGCTCCAAAGGAATCCCACTCTTGGGCTTAGCGAAGAGCTCTCACGCGAGCCACGTCATTAGCCGGTAATTAATTTAACCTTTAGTTTTTCCTGCCCTTGCCAGTGCATTTCTTTCCTTCAAACGTTCGATTCAGTGTCGCACGCGCGATGGATGATGCTCTGCGTTCCCGCGATGGCTTTTCTGCGGCAGACATCCACGCCGGCAAATGAATATTTCGAGCCGCTCGTAACCGCCAATGCCAATGACGATTTCATTAGACGAACTAATCAAATTAGCTCGGGTGTCGATTTATCAGCGAGAGAGAGAGAGAGAGAGAGAGAGAGAGAGAGAGAGAGAGAGAGAGAGAGATGAGACGAGAGAAAGAGTCGACGTCGACGGGGTCACTGGCCAAGCGGACCTGGTCTATAATGATGATCGATGATACGAAAGCAATGCAAGCTTGTTACCAAAGAGATCGCCCGCGACAAGCGTCTCTTTCTCTCTGCCATTAGTCTTCTTATTAAACGGCCACAAGCGCCCGCTGATAAATTAGTGCGAGCGTGCGGACTCTGTTTTTCTCTCTGCTCCTCCCCTCCTTCGGTCGCGGATGTAGCGCGTTTTCTCGCGGAGTTTTCTCACCCGAGCGATTTTTTTGCGCTTTCCGGAGTTGCACCTACCGCACGCGCGCGAGGCGTTGCCTTATAAGATCGTTGTCAAAGTCTCGGCGGGAAACAGCGAGAGAGGGCTCGCTGAAAAAGAGAAGCACGCGCAGTGCGTGGCGCGAGTAAATACGTCTAATCGAGCGCGAGCACGGATTAAAGGGCCGGCGCGTACTGCGAGCGAGCGGAAAAATGACGCGCTGGCGTTAACGTGCGCGCGTGCAGCCTTGCACCGCTCTCTCGTATAATCCGCGCGATGCCAGTAGTTTCCGCGTGATTTAGTGTGATTGCCCATGCACGGCCACTTATTCTTCCTTTGCAAGATCGAGGGGGGACGACCGCCGCGGTATACATTTTGCGAGCATCGAAGAGGCGCGTGCCGTAGCCAGCCGCCAGCCGCCAGCCGCCACGAGCGAAAGCACATATACGTGAAATTATTTATACATATAGACACAGACGCGTGTAAGGATGCGCCTTCATCCGCCTTTTTCCTCTTCATCTTCGCGTGTTTATTTAATTTACTGGAATGCCGCCGCATGCCATCCGGCTACTTTCCACGACCTTGATTATTCAAAGCTTGCGATGGTCTTCTTTGCGCAATGCCAGCCGAGAGGGAATTCTCGGTATATACGCTGATGTCTGAATTGCACGGGATACACTGTCCTTATTTGCAATGAACGCCGCGCAAAAATGCCGTTAGCTCGCGATATTCCTTTTGTACCGCGGCCGTATGGCCGTATCCGCGCGGCAGCTCTGGCGCGGCGAACGAAATTAATTTGAGATTCAATTACAGACAACTGGGCGCGCAGGTGTGTGCGTCGGAGAGGAAATTTCGAAAATCCTTGGGAAGGCGGAAAAAGAAAACGATATATAATTGATCCATGCGCGCGCCGCGAGCGCGTAACTCTGCCGGGGCGATTGGAAAAGCGAAATTGCGCGCCGGAGAGAGGAGTGAACGAGGGAAAATGTTCTCTTGTAATCGCGCGCCGATTAAAATACCGGTGGCGCAAGCCTCACAATTTCCTATCAAATCGTTGCTGATACTCTCTCTCTCTCTCTCTCTCTCTCTCTCTCGAGGCGCGCGCTCAGCCAGCACTTCCTCGATATACGACGCGAGCGAGCGAGCGCGACTTTTTCGGGCCTCGCGCGCATGAAACTCGCCGGCAGCACGTTAATTATTTTCGAATCAGCCATTACTTGTCCGCGAACCGCTCTGGCAGGGCTATTTTTACGAGGAAGCCAGTCTCCTTGCCAGCGATAAATTATATTTTGTCATTGGCGCGCGCGCGCGTCTGCGTCGAGCCTCATTATCATTTGCATAAGCGCAATTTCCATCGGACCGATGCCTTGTACATATTAATTCGCCCAACGGACAGGCCACACGTGCAATCATTGCGAGGATAAGGTGCAAATCAAAACGCGAGTGCTGATAAAGAGGAGAGGCAGAGTCGCCTCGTAAAGTGTATCCTGCTGGAGAGACAAACTATAGGGGCACGTATAAGCGCATCAGCTCGAGTGATACGCGAGGCTCGCCGGGTTTCTCGTTTCTTCGATGCCTTTTTCGGGCAGCATTGGCGCGCAAGGCATCGAGCCAGGCGGCGATAAGCGAAAGCGTCAAATAATATAGTCGTTTGCGCGGCGACGCCGGCGATTTTATCGAAAGGAAACAAACGCTTTCCACATTGCGTATAAGCGGCTATGTATTTATGCTAATGTATATTATGCTAATGCGTCATATTGGAAGGCCAGCGCTCGATTGAATCGTTCGCTTGCACGTGCGTTCGTGCAGTTTGCAGGTTCTATAATTAATACGATATTCGGCTCAATACTGTATCTAGACTTTTTGCTCGACACGATCGGTCGACTGTGCGGGCCGAATCTCGCGGGACCACGTGCGTGCGAATAATGAAACTCCAGCGGTAGCAGCAGCGCGGCCCTGTTAAGAAGGCCCGCCCACGCGTGCGGCGTGTGTAAACGCTTAATAAAGCGGCAATTATTGCGCGGCTTTGTCGAGCAAACACGTGTTAAGAGCCTCTCTCTCTCTTGGCTCGGTCGAATAATTATTTCCTCGGCTCGGCGCGCTCGCTCGCGCAAATCGTGATCCTCAAATTACTTGGCGCGCGAGGCTCTGCTAACATGCGTTTTTCGCCCGTATCTCTCTTCGGGGGCGGCTCGTTACACGCGGCGGCGATTCTAATCTTCGCGCTCGCCGAGGCTGTTTACTCAACAGCGATACCGCGCGCAGCTAATGAGAGGAGAGAATCTCGAGAGAGCTTGCGGGACGAGAAAAAAACTGGACGGATAGCAGGATAAGGATCGAAAAAGATACGGGGCCCGAGCACACACGGTATGGCTGAAAATCAATCCGAGAGAGTAGCGCCTCGTCGTCGTCGTCGTCGTCGTCCTCCTCCTCCTCTCCGCTTGTCGTAGTCGCTTAACGCAGGCTCGCGTAACCACCTTTGAAATTCAGCCATACGATCATTGCGTCCGAGCTCAAGTTTCGCGCGCGGTTTAGACCTTTGCCTATCGCTTAGCTATGCACGTTTAGGATGCCGTTTGCGTTTTCTCTTGCGTCGAGGCTACGGGGCCTGATGATAGCGTGTTGAGAGATACGCCAGATGCCGACGATCGACTTATGAGCGAATCTCCTTTTTCCTTTTTCCCCTCTTCAAATTCACCGAGCTCTTGGCTTTGAATTGTATCAATTTTCAAGGGAAAACGCTGGACAATAACCGTTTTCTACCGGCGGACGGCTTATCTAAAAATCGCCGCGGCCAGACATATAATCGTTTGGACGCTGCGCTGCCCGAGCCGGGGACACGTCGCAGGATAACCATAGCACTTGCCCGCGCGTATATACAGCCAATTGCAAATGCCTCAACGGGTTCTTTAATTGTGAGTTACAAGCCCAAGCTGGAGCGATTTGTGTCGTAGAGAGTTGGCGGAAAAGCAAAATGGCAAGGTGAGCAAGAGGAGTCGGTCCTCTGTTGCGATCAACGTACGGTAATCGCATCATCCCGTGGATCGCTATTCGCTCCGAAGCATTCGATACACCCGTCGCGCGGCCGACTCCTCCGTCTGTGGCAGACGGACAAAGCGCTCGATCTGGCTGCGGTGGCTAGTGACACGAGCGAGGCCAGCGAACCGACCGACCGGCATTATTTTCGAGAGAAATCCAGTATTCCAGGCCCAATTTCACGTTTGCGCGCGGACAAGCGAAATTCCTCTTTGTCTGCGGCGGCGGCGGCGGCGGCGACGGCGGCGACGGCGGCGATGGCGGCGGCGTCGTCTCTTACATGCAAGCGTGCGCGAGTGGTGGCGACGTGTGGCAAAACGACCGCGTGAAATCCCACGTGGCTTGCTCTCGGTATATGGGTATATGGCATGGGCACCCGCGGCTGACTTATGCCACTTCTCGTTAAACGCTCGTAGATCAGATCTTTCTCTCTCGCGCGCGCTCGCGTCGGGCGTTTCTTGCTCACTCTGGCGGATCATACGTAATGAGGAGACGCACGCGCGCGCGGCCCGACAAAGAATGTCGACCAGTTTTCAGAAGGATGGAGGAGAAACGATCGCCGCTTATCGTAGCGGCGGCAACGCGAGACTGATTAAGCGAATCGTTTCTGATTTAAACTCCGCGAACGTGTGTCGAACATTGAGCGCAGTGTCGCCATGCCTTGCGCACAGTAGATAGCCAAGCAAATCAAGTTTTCCTTTGGTAATTAGCGGTGCTGACTCTTTTCCAGCAACTTCTCGCCACCGAAGCCCACGTATTGTTGCCGCTTGCAATCGCTTGGTTATTGCTATCTTTACGACATGAACTTTATTAATGAAAATCTTCCGCGCGAACTTTACGAAGCTTATTTTTCCTTATTAGTGCGGTTTTATGCTTCCCCTCTCGCGTCTGCGCGTCTTCATACATCGAGTGTTAATAGCTCGTTATACAACAAGCGTCGATAACCGCGCTCACGCCTGTGATATTCCGGAATAATAGTTGTAAATTAATTCGACGTCGCACGATCGAATATAAAACTCATCAAGCCTCTCTCTGCGTTTACGATCGATATGCCAGCGCAATTTACGATCACTTTCTTTCAATACAACTAGAATCTTGTTCATTTGTGGTTTCAGGTAAGCCGACCTTCGTCATTACACGTGTAAGTGCAAAAAACTATTGCTGGCGTATATCCGCATCTGCCAAACACCTGGGCTGCAACAATGAGAGAGCAGGAGAGAAGAAGAGGATCGAGAGGATGCAGCGTTTAGCGTGGCACCGAACGACGCTCGAGTTTTGCTCGTGACGAACCTGCGGCTTAGCACGTGGCCAGCAGCCACACGGGCGATAGATCGCTGCAGTGTAGTGCAGCAGCAGCAGATCGTGAGTTTGCATCCGGCGGATTCCTATCGGTCCCGATTTGTAAAGCACTCGCTCGCGCGCGCGCGCGCGAGAGAGAGAGAGAGAGAGAGAGAGAGAGCGAGCCAGCTCCGACGCGCTCCGATAGCAGCTTGGAATGCTGGAACTGCGCTCGGGAGATCCATCCTGCGCGCCTTCTAAAGAGCGTTGCTCCTCCGCGCGATCCACCCAACGACCAGAGAGGCGCTTATGTTTGCCTTCGTCATTTATTCTACGTTGAACATTTGCTATGATGACTGCTGCTGTCCAGTGTAGTTCAAGTTTGGCTGTGATTTTTGTTTCTTTTTCTTTTAAAGATATATCTTTTTCGGAGTTGAGTGATCTGTCATTAACCACTGAGATGGGGTATCCAACTTTTGAAGACTTGTTACAGATTGATGAACCGATAAATTTTAATTAATTTCACATTTACAAAATACCTAATGTAGCAATCATATAATTATAATATAGTTACGGCTCTTACGAAGAAAAAGATCGAAATCGTGTGAAATTAAGTTACACGTCAACCTAAATTCAATCGAAAAATCAATCAATTTCCGACAACGCGAAGAAAAAAAAAACGTAAGTTAATCTTTGGTTTTCGAATGACTAATTCCCCTTCGATTACTTACCATACTGGATTTTTGGATAGAATCGTGCTGGTACGGTGGTAAGATTTCTCAATCTGGGCCGAAACGTTTTTAGTTGGCCTGTCTGAGTTGCGTATATGTAAGCATCTTGGGCTATATTTGGAGCGACATATCGCTTTCGGATCACATTGTCGTGTCACCCTCTTTCTCTCGCTTTCCATTCCACAATCGGAACGTCCTTTAATGGCGATTAACCGATACAGTCCAACTCTCATCTCTCTCTCTCTCTCTCTCTCTCTCTCTCTCTCTCTCTCTCTCTCTCTCTCTCTCTCTCTCTCTCTCTCTCTCTCTCTCTCTCTCTCTCTCTCTCTCTCTCTCTCTCTCTCTCTCTCTCTCTCTCTCTCTCTCTCTCTCTCTCTCTCTCTCTCTCTCTCTCTCTCTTTGTCTTTGAGCTGGTTGGTGATTATATACTAGCTATCTTTTTCTCAATTTTTATAGAACGTGCACAGCCCCTTTTTTACTAGTATTTCCGACGTGAACGAGGAATTTTTTGTTTCGTGACAGCCTGACGAATGAATTTCTGATACGATTTGTCATCACGTAGAAAATCCTGTGACGCTTGAGTCACATCTTGGTAATGAAGAAGAACTGAAGGTATGCAATAACGAAAGCTTCGGGTATTAGAAGTGTCCATAAATAATAATCGGCCTCCCACCAGAAGGAAATAGGGAAGCACATGTGGCGCAATTAAAAGTCATCATGGAGAATCTCACACAGCGAAATCGTACAATTAACGAAAGTCGGCAGCAGCAGTGAGTGCCAGATCAGCGGGAAGGTATTCCCCGATGCCATTAGATTCGCATCCCGCTGCGAGCTTTATATAAATCTACGACGCGTATTGTGCAATCGCGGCACGGCCGTAGGCGTTCGCCTTTAATGATGTTTATTGTTATCCACGGCGAAACGCTCCTTATTATTTTTCTTCGCGACGTAGCTTTCAATTTGTCAGCGTTTGAATCCAGACGCGGTGAAATGCATTTTGCGGGAGCGCGCGAGCCTGATGAAGACGCTTGACAAGCCCTTGCGTATTAATCACTCGCAGCCGATCGTTTCCTTCAGCTGACTACAGCTGGTTCTTCTTCTTCTTTGCGTCTTTTCTTTGACGCGGGTTTGCATACGCGAGCCTGCGATAGACAGAGAACGCGTACACTGATGGGTTAATTCGAGATCAATACGCGGACGACGGGAAGCAGAGATCGAGATGATTCTGTACGGAAAAAGTTTGACTTACGTGATTGACGGAACATCTCCGCGATGGCTTGCTTTATTATCCTTTCTTTTCTCCTTGAAATCTAAAACAGAAAAACATGTTCTGCATTCGTATATCGATATGATCGTGTATATTTTATTTTTATTTTCAGTAGTTAATGTAAGCCCTCAATATATTAATTAATTTCATCTCTTTTCTCCAATTTGGATTTGACAGGGATGGATGAGTCAAAGATCACGAATACGCTTGTTGTAAAATGGACCTTGTCATTGGTTTCGGTGTAAAGATCCAACGACAAAATTTAAATAGAAAAGAAAAAAAAATGGAAAAAAGAAAAAAAATTTTAATTTAGCCTCGTAAAAAAACGGGTTCGTTTTCTTACAGCGAATAAGCAAATTATCATACCAATTGATTAACGGACGAGGAAATACGTTGGCCGCGTGTGACCATCGCGAGATAAATATAGTAAGCGTAGTAAATATAGTATAGCTCTAAGTGGCTCTCCCAGAGCGACTCGTTGAATTATTGTTTCTCGTTTACACTCAAGAGCGAATCTCTTGCATCTGCATTTAACAATTTTCCAAATGCCAATAAAGAATTTCGTACGAGTCAGTCGTTGCTTGTCAACGCGCTTTTGCGTGCCTATAAAACATAACTACAACTGGATTAAGTATGGAGTGATAAAAAGCTAATTAATTATATCAAGAGGCACATATACGCGAATGTGTCTATGTGTGTGCGCGTGCAGAAAAAAATGATTAAGAGTGATGATTCTCTCCCCATCCGTATCGTATATCCCTAACGACAAGTGCCGCGTAGCAAAGGATACAAATGTGCCGAAGCGAGCGCCGATCGTTTCTTGTAATGCCCATTCATATAAGCGTGCTTTTGTGTTTTATATATCGAGCAGGATTTTAATTAAATGCCGAGAGCTTTATTGTTTGTCTTACTATGGATTACGATAATTTTTTATTGAGATATTGCACAAGAGTTGTAATTTTTTCAATACTACACTTCGAGTGATCAGCAGTATTATCAAAATTAGATAGCGCGTGGGACACAATATGCAGAATCAATTTTATGATCGTACCTTCATTTCAAAGATGCACTCGCTAGAAGAAGGCACGTGTACAGATATCGAGTCATTATTCATATTTGATGCTCGGACAAGTAATAAAGTCTTAACTAAACAGATAGTTTTCAATGAGTAGTATCCCTTCATCGATCATCATGTTTCGAACAATACCGGTAAAAATACGTTTCGCGCGGTGATCACAAGAAATGCCTCGTCACTGTAATTCTACAATTAGAAATGATCTTGCTGGTACACTTCCCGATCAACAAATTAATGATAAATTGATCAAGGAAAAATTGCACTTCCTTTCGCAAATCTGAAACGCTCATGAATCTCGGCCTGCACGCGCTTGAAAATACCAAACATCGTCTTCAAATGATAGAATAACTAGCCAAGCTCCATCACATGCGGATCGCGAAACAACAGCAACAACAAGCAAAAGAAAAGAACGAGAAGAAAACTGGCGCGATCAAAGCTCGGCTGGTTCGCCGATCGGAAAGTAAGTACGACGAAGCGAAGAGACTATATAAGAGAGTGGGAAGCCAAGCCATCCGGTCTGCTGTGGGTCCCGGCGAACTTGTCTTACAATATCTTCCGTCACGGCGGCCTCCTTTATGGAATATCGCCGCGCGAGTCGGGCGGCTCTCTCTCTCTCACTCGCTCTCTGCTTCTCGTATATATAACTATATCAGTATGAGCATCGATTATTCATTCTTTTCTGGATGCACGTGTGTGTGTGTGTAAGTAAGTATACGGATCGGTTAAGGAGCCGCACCACGATTTTCTCTATATTACACAGACAATGGAGCCCGAGCGATTGTCGACGAGAGACTGAAGCTTTCTTCTTTAATCGGGGGGACTCTCTCCGCCTATTATTATTGTCTGCTACTTTGTAAGTGCGCTTATTGTGAGTTACTTAATTGATTGCCATTGCATTCTTCTCGAGCGATGCTAGAGTCGTTGCTCGTTTGGTCGACATGCAGAGAGAGAGAGAGCCTGATTTACAAATGCACACGAATCGATCGATCGCGGAATCATTCCCGATCGCGCTTTGGCTCTCCGAATCGGAGACTCGCCGCTCCGCTCTCGCTCCAATCGTTAAAACCTGCGTGCGACGTTCGCGCGCGTCGCTCTAGATAGCCGCCCGATCGTTGTACAGGCGCCAAGCTAATTACATATCGCGGCAGATCGCCTATCTCTGCGGCTAATTAGGCGTCTAACTAACGAGCAACTCGCGCGCACGAAAACAAAGAAACAACGGCAGCCGCGAAACAATGTGTATGCACCACGAGCGCCTGGGCAGCACGCGTGCGATTAAGAACTTGCCAGTTGTTAAATCGGCCGAGCGACGTTTACGATGAGGTGCTAAATTGAAATTCACGCGCAATCTTTCTCTCTCTCTCTCTCTCACTCTCACGTATCCGTTGTTTCTGAGAGAGAGAGAGAAAGAGAGAGAGGATTATTGACGATCTGTCATCGACGCGTCGAGAGAGAGAGAGAGAGAGAGAGAGAGAGAGAGAAGAAAACTGCGTTGGGGATTTATCGAGGTGCCTCTAAAGTATCTCGCTGTTCCGTCCGCAGCGAGGATCGCCAAGGGCAAAGCTCATAGAGTCGTAATGCATAAAACAAGGGAGCGCTGACTTTTACGAGCGGTCGCACCGTTGTTGTTGCTGTTTGCCAAGCTAGGATTGCGCCCCGCTCGGTACACACACGCGTACACACTCGGCGCATCTCTAATTGGTTGCGCAGTCTATCGGGAGTTGGCCGCAACGGCAGAGATATTTAGGCTCTTGCGCGAGGAAGGAGCCAGGGGGAGAAACTTGATATTCGTCAAAATAAAGGACTTTAAAGGACTTGGCTCTCGTGCGAGCAGTAATCGTTTTTCTCGGCGTTCACGGGCGTCCCGGCTCTCGCTATCAAACACCACAAATTGCTACCAAGCAACTGTCGCACTGTGCCGTAAAGCACTTCTCGGAACGTCGCGACATTCGAGGCTCCCGCCTGGATGGATATTTCTAAAAAGAAGCGATTCATCCAGGCGAGACTCCGAATCGGAATCGCACGGAGAGCGCGACACGTCGCTCGCACCTCGAGCCTCGGCCAACCTCTTTGGCGGAAACCCAGGCTACAACAAATTCGCGCAGAGAACGAAGCGCCAGGCGAAGCGAGAAAAAGTCAGGCCAGTTCTCGGCGAGATACACGGCGCTCGAGCGCAAATTGCCAGCAGCGCTGGAAAAGGTTGCGGGACGACAAGAGCGAGCAACAAAGAGGCAGGAAAAAAGCGGCGATGGAGCGCATCGATCTCTCAATCGTTTGCGCGCGAGCGTTAAAATCGCCGAGCGCCTCGGTCTCTCGCGCTCTGACGTCGTCGCTCAACGTCAGCCAACGTAAGCGATTTATCATTGTGGGAAACGCGAGCGAGGCTTTGTCGCATACCTACGGCTCGGCACCACGAGCCACGCGGTTATTAATGCAAATTATCGGGCTGCTGCTCCGCTGCCAACTCGTTAGCCCGCGCGAGATTGTCGCGCGGTCTGTGTGCATAATATTACTTCGCGCCATTTTCTCTCTCGCACGGATCTGTGATTAGAGAATGTTTGCAATTCATTATTTATCCGACTGGACAGAGCCGAGAATTTATCAAGTTCGATCTGCTTGTACACGCGCATCAGATAAAATTGCGTGGCCTGCGGGCGAGAAACGTTCTCTCGTCGTGGCAAATTCCTTCGACAAATCAATCGCCTCCGAAAATTACGTCGATCGGTAATAATGCGGAAGGTCGCGCGAGCTAAGCCCGAAGGACTGACTTTATTAGCGTTTTAAGAAGACACGGGAAAATGAAGAAAGATTGCGCCCCTTTTCGAGCTCGTCGTGCATCACACCGTTCGCGCGCGCGTTTTAAGAGCGCGCTCGCGCATCTCTTTATCCAAGGCGTCGCAATCGCCCGCGTCAATCTGAAAAGGCGTTACGAGCATTATATATCGCGTGCTCGGAGCACTTTTCTCTCCCTCTTCTGTTTTGATGAACGAAGATGTCGGGATGTAAAAGTCGCGACGAAAACCTATATAACACCTATATAACCCTACGGAACAGTCCGTGTCGCGTCGTCGTTTTCAAAGATAGACAAGGCACCAGCAACTGATCGTAGACCAAATGATCGTCTGAGAGAACAGCTTTAGATTGGAATCGGACCCATGTCACGAGCTTATCCACGAAATCTTGGAGAACAAGGGCAGGTACGTAAAGTTTGGTGCCGAGTGAGTGAGTTCTGCACTCGATTTTAATTGCACACGAACTCGCTCGCGAAGGCTCCGCTTTTGGCGAGGCTAGAGTGGGAAACACAAGCGAAGCCGCCGCCAGCGCCGCTTTATCGCATTTTAATAACATAAAGCCTTTGTACTTTGTCAGGACCTTGTCGTCTGCTTACCGATATGGCCTGCGGCTGTTTAGGCTTCTGCAAAAATTTGAATTTCTCAGGGCGCTGCTTTTGCTGCTTTTGGGAGCCGCGTCGTTTGTTTGGCTTGTGGGAATTTGCTGCCTGCTTTTTTTCCCAAATTGCGCTTTAATATTTCCATGGGAATTTGTCGCTCGTAAGCTCTAATGTCAATGTCTGGTAGATTGTATATCGCGTATTTGCGTTCGGTTATTAGTTTATAGGCGAAGCGGCCGATAAAAGTGCAAGCTTCGCAGCAGGAAAGAGATGCAAAGCGAGATAGCTTCAAATGCAGGTTCGTCCGTTAAATAGCTCATATAGATACGACCCACGCAGCCTATAGACAGAAAATTCGAATAACAGACGCGCGCGCGTCGAGACAACCACTCATAATTGCTAATTGCATAGCGAGTCAGAGCCAATATGTAAATGCTTAGGCAAACGACAAAACGAACAAACATATGTCGCCTTCGCGACTTCCCTCTCTCCTTGGCGAGAGCGAAATCCCATCGCAGCATCCGATTCATTGTCTTGCTCGTGCACATTTTTTCCGTTCCGTTGTGAAGAGAGAAATGACATAATAAGCAGTTTTATCGCGCACTTTTATCAGCGCCTATGCGAATTATTTATGTGCTTGCGATCGCGCAACTCGCTGATCCGCGAAACCCATCCCTTCACCTATAATACCCAACGCACCCAGGAAATTGAGAAGAAGAATGGCTGTTTTTTCCTTGATGGGTCACTTGATTGTTGGTTTGCCGGATAGCGATTAAAAGATCATTGATTCGATTTTTCCAGACAGCTTCTCGCAACGGCATATCGAGCTTCTTCGAAAATGTGATTAATTATATACGTAGCGTAATTCCAACAACGAGAAGAAAAAGAGCCCGGCTATTCCGGGGCGATCTTCAAGATTGAAAGACGTTTTTTTTATCAAACTACCTTTCCATGGTATACGAGCTCGCGTGCCGCCGAAGTAGCGCAATTATATTTTCATACTAGATTTCCCAATGACATATCATTCCGACGTAACCGACACGTAATAGCGCGGCAATGCATCTCATTTCTAGAAAAATCTTGAAAGTCATTTGGCTGATTTCGTTGCCAACAGCGCGACCAATCCGGCGAGCAAGTCTGCGGGCGTCATTTCAATAAAAAAAAGATGTGCCTCTGCTCTCGGCAATTATCGTTTGGCTCGCTCGCGCTCGCTGCTGCGTACGGCTTGTCAAAGCCACGAATTAACTGATCACTCACTAACCTGGAAAGCGGTGCGTGCATTAATTACGCGATAAATTTCGAGCGATAATTGCAGGCTTCTTGGCGGGGGACGCTCGCCATCGCAGCTGGCACGCGGCTGACGTTGAAATTGCGCGCCCGAGCGAGGGGCCCTCCGCCCTTTTCTTTCAGTAAATCATACGTGAGCGAGCCGGCGTCCGCGTCCGCGGAAAGCGCGTCGGCAGGAAGCCAGCACGTTTCCCTTTATTTTGCCGTGCGGTCGCTGCTCAAATTCCGTCGACCGAGCACATTCGAAGGCGTCACGTCTGGCGCGCGCGCTCGTCGTAAAGTGCACGTACGATCCGACGCGTGCCTCGTGATTTGCCGCGCACGGAGACTCGACAATTGACCGTCGGTCGCGGGCGCGCAAAGGAGCTAATTAGAAGTACGGGCGCGGTGCCTGATTTATACGGCGCGAGGGCGTCTGAAATCAATTAGCAGCTGAGAGAAGCGCCGGTGACACGCGCTCGTTAGGCGCTTATCGAGCATGCAGGCGCACTCAGCGCGAGCCCGAATCAAGCACCTCCCCCTCCCCCGCTCCATTAATCGACCGTTAATTAAGGACACGCTGGAGACGAGCCGTTGCTTTGTCTGTTTCGTTCATTTTTTTCCGAGACTTTGCGATGTATCCTCTGATGGCGTTGGGATTTCGATGCGGCGTCCTTTTTTCCGACCAGTTTTGCCACAGTTGCCAGAATAAGCACATTTGCGCTTGGGTAATATCTTTTTTGCGAGCACTCAAAGCAACTTTAATTAAAATTTCGTATGCGCACTATAAATGAACATGGTCGTGTTGATAAGAACGACGCAATAGTTTTCAATTATAAAATTTTTTCGTAATAGCACGCGTGCTCCTCGATTAATGTTCTCGCGGGCAGCTGCCGCCATGAGCTCGGCTTCTTGATTTTTAACATCTCAACGCATCAATATCACTTGGCGTAACTGTCGAGAGCAAGAGAGAGAGAGAGGGAACGCGTCAATCTGTAGAAACTGTAATTTGCAGGGATAACTATGAGCACGGGAGTCCGCAATTTGCCGTGTGGAGAGGACCTGTTTCGCTATACTTGCGATGACGTATACGCGTGCGCGATT